>NW_006160172.1:535488-549191 GCF_000334495.1 Tupaia belangeri chinensis
TATTTCTTTTTGATTTGCTAATTCTCTCCTCCCCCTTGTCCTACAGACCAGACAGGTCCTTGCCCTGCAGGAGTTCTCCCATTCCATCTATAGCTCACTGGCAAAATATTTTTCTTTAATATCCTCTGTACTCTTTTCTTTCCTCTTACATCATCCTCTCTTCTTCATCCTCCACTCTTCCTGAGGGATTTGACAGATCTCAAATCCCAGATCAGCACTTCTATACTATATTAGAAGGTTCCTAGGATTCTCACCAATACTGAACCACCTGTGATTATCTAGAATAGAGTACCCCTCTTGATACCACATTACTAAAACCATCAAGAGGTACTTCTGCACACATCAATTCACAGAAAAGGGATACACGCTTGCTCCTAGTCTAAGAAACATTCTCCTAAGAGATATTCAAAAGTGAATACATCATCTAATGGCCAGAAGTAAGAGAAGAGCCTCAGGTCTGAACAAGTCAGGAGATATGTCCCATCAAAGGAACAGAGTAATTCCCCTCAATCTCTCCTAAAATCTGAGGATGCCACCAAAATGTCAGAGAAAGAATTTAGAACCTTCATGATGAACAAATTCTATGAGATGGAACAGAAAAGAGACAACGAACTTCAGGAGATTAAGAAGTCCTTCCATGATATGAAAGAAGAAATGGACACTCTGAGAAAGAATCAGATGGAGCTATTAGAGATGAAGTATGAAAAACAGGAAATCAAAAACTCTCTTGAAAGTATTAAAAGTCGATTAGACCATGCAGAAAATTGAATACCCAATGTAGAAGATAAAATCTCTAACCTAGATGAAACCACCAGGAAGAGAGAGAAAATAAATTTAAAAAATGAGAATAATATATGAGAAATATTAGATTCCATAAGATGCCCAAACATCAGAATAATTAGCATCCCAGAAGGTGAAGAAAGTAATAATGGCATGGAAAATCTATTCCATGAAATTCGGGAAGAAAATTTCCCAAGTCTAGAAAGGCACTCAAGCATCCAGACCCAAGAAATACAAAGATCTCCAAATAGACTCAACTCCAGAAGATCTTCCCCAAGGCACATTGTAGCCAGACTCTCAAAGACCACAGATAAAAACATTATACTAAAACTTGCAAGAGAGAAAAGAGAAGTGACTTACAAAGGTCATCCCATCAGGCTAACACTGGACCTCTCAATGAATAAATGAAGTAAATGTCTATTAACATAATTATGTGATGATCAGCTATCACAAAAATAACAATATTTTATTTAAATCTGTTATTTAATATGATTATAATAAATTTATATTTATGTTTACTTTTGGTTCCAAAAAGACAATTGTTAACTATTTTCTGCAAAAATAATAAATTCATGGTATTTCAAGAAACTATCTTAGTTAAGATAGTGTAATACAGGCATATAACAGAGCCAGAAAAGTCAACTAAGACAATGGCCAACCTAAACGTCTGTAAAGATCCTGTAACAGTGATAATGTTAATGGATTAAATTCTCCAATCAAGAGAAACAGACTAGCTGAATGGATAAAAAAAAAAAAAAAAAGAAAAAAGAAAGAAAAGAAAGAAACCCTAGTATAAAGTTCTAATGTTACTTTAGTTTTCATTTTCCTCACTACTTATGAATTTGAAAATCTTTTCATGTTTATTGGCCACTAGGCTTTCGTATTCTGTGCTGTAGTTGCGATACTGATTTCTGACAAAATACGCTTGAAAACAAAACCTGTTAGAAAAGACAAAGGGCACTGTATCATAGTAAAAGGCTCTATAGATCAAGAAGATATAACACTTACAAATATCTATGCACCTAACACAGGAGCACCCAAATATGTGAAGGAAAGACTGCTAGATCTAAAAGGGGAGATAGACTCCAACACACTAATTCTTGGAGACCTCAATACTGCACTATCCCCTCTGGACAGATCATCTAGGAAAAAAAATAGGTAAACAGATCAAAGATCTAAATGATACCATAAATCAAGTGGGCCTAACAGACATCTATGGAACTTTCCATCCAAAACCCACGAGATACACATTTTTCTCACCCTGACAAGGAACTTTTTCAAAGATTGACCACATCATAGGGCACAAAGCAAGCCTACAGATTCAGAGGCATAGAAACTATATGTACCATCATCTCCAATTGTGATGGAATTAAACTTAATTTTAATTTCAAGAGAAATCCTCAAAAATACCCAAATACATGGAAACTAACCTACTACTGAATGACTCCACAACTACTGATTAAATAGTCTGAAATCAAAAGACTCATAGAAGCTAATGACAATGAGGACACGAACTTCCATAATCTTTGGGACACTACAAAAGCAGTCATAAGAGGGAAGTTCATAGCAATTAATGCACATAAGAAGAAGACGGAAAGATGGCTAATGGATCATCTAACATCATGCCTCAGAGAATAGGAAAAGCAACAGCAAAATAATCCAAAAAACTCCAGGAGAAAAAAAATAATAAAGATATGAGCAGAAATAAATGAAATAGAAAATAAACGAACTATACAGAAAATAAATGAAAGTAAAAGCTGGTTCTTTGAAAAGATAAACAAAATTGATACACCACTGGCGAAACTTAAGAAGAAGAGAGAAAGGAACCAGGTGAATCAGATCTGTAATGAAGCATGCAAAATAACAACATAGTAGAGATACAAAACATTATTAGAGGATACTATGAATATCTGTATGCCAAGAAACAAGACATTCTGGAGGACAACCTGGATAAGATGGACAAATTCCTGGACAAATATAATCTATCAAGAATGAGCCAGGAGGATACAGAAAGTCTGAATAGGCCTATAACAAGCCAAGAGATTGAATCAGTAATAACTCCCAAAAAAGAAAAGCACTGACCCTGATGGATTCACCTCTGAATTCTACAAAACCTTCAAAGAAGAGTTAACTCCCATTCTACTCAAGTTATTTCTAAAGATACAAAAGGGTGAATCTCTCCCTAATTGATTTATGAAGCCTCTATCACCTTTATCCTTAAAACAGGTAAGGACAAGACAAAGAAGTAAAACTACATACCAATATCTCTGATGAATATAGACGTGAAGATTCTCAACAAGATACTACCAAATTGTATACAACAATTTATAAAAAATATCATACACCATGATCAGGTAGGCTTTATTCCGGGAATGCAAGGTTGGCTCAACACATGCAAAACAATAAATGTAATACATCATATTAACAGGAATAAAGATAAAAAATCATATGGTCATATCAATTGATGCAGAAAAATCATTTGATAAGATACAACATCCCTTAATGATCAAAATTCTCAGAAAAATCAGCATAGAAGGGCCATATCTCAACACAATAAAAGCCATATATGAAAAACCCATAGCAAACACCATCCTGAATGAAGAAAAGCTGAAAGCTTTCCCACTAAACATGGGAACAAGACAAGTGTGCCAGCTTTCTCCACTCCTTTTTAATATAGTAATGGAAGTCCTTGCCAATGCATTCAGAAAAGAGGAAAAAATAAAAGGCATCAGAAGAGGAAAATAAGAAATAAATCTCAATATTTGCAGATGACATGATTGTATACATAGAAGACCCAATGGTCTCCATGGAAAAATTACTGGAACTAATACATGATTAGAGTAAAGTTGCAGGATATAAAAACAATATACAGAAAACAATACAATTTCTATGTTTGAATAACAGGCAGATGGAGATAGAACAGAAGAAAGTTATTCCATTTACCATAGCCACCAAAAGTATTCGATATTTAGGAATAAATCTAACCAAAGAAGTTAAAGACCTCCACAAGAAAAACTATGAGAAGCTAAAAAAAGAAATTGAAAATGACACAAAAATGTGGAAGGACATCCCATGTTCCTGGATTGGAAGAATTAATATAATCAAAATGGCTATTCTACCCAAACTAATCTACATATTTAATGCAATGCCAATCAAAGTACCAGACACATTCTTCACAGATCTAGAAAAGACAATCATAAAATTCGTCTGAAATCATAAAAGACCTTGTCTTGCCAAAACAATTCTACACAAGAAGAGTAGAGTGGGTGGCATTTCACTCCCTGACCCAAAAATATACTTCAAAGCTGTGGTAATCAAAACAGCATGGTACTGGCAGAGAAACAGAGAGGAGGACCAATGGAACAGTATAGAGTCCCCAGAAATAAATTCCCAAACGTACAGTCAACTGATTTTTGACAAGGAGAACCAGTCAATCCAGTGGGAAAAGGAAAACCTCTTCAGCAAATGCTGGTGGAAAAACTGGATCTCTACCTGTAGAAAGATGAATCTGAATCCCTACTTCTCACCATTGACAAAAATAAAGTCAAGGTGGATCAAGGATCTAAATCTAAGACCTCAAACTATAAAACTGCTCCTGGAAAACACTGGGGAAACTCTTGGAAACATTGGGGTAGGGATAGACTTCTTACATAAGACCCCCAAAGCACAGTCAATCATCCCCAAAATAGACAAGTGGGATTACATCAGACTAAGAAGTTTCTGCATGCCAAAAGACACAGTGATTAGTGTGAACAGACAGCCCTCAGAATGGGAAAATATTTTTGTAAACTATGTGTCAGATAAGGGACTCATCAACATACGAATAGCTAAAAGGCATATGAAAAAATGCTCCACTTCCCTCATAGTAAGGGAAATGCAGATCAAAACAACAATTAGATACCACCTTACCCCAGTCAGAATGTCTAAGATTAAAAAAAAAAAAATGATAAGTGTTGGCGGGAGTGTGGTGAAAGGGGAACTCTTTTACACTGCTGGTGAGAATGTAAATTGGTCCAGCCACTGTGGAGAGCAATTTGTAGATTCCTCAAAAATCTACAAATAGAACTACCATATGACCCAGCAATCCCACTCCTGGGTATCTACTCAAAGGACAGAAGAATTCTTAATTGGAAAAGTGCTTCCACATCGATGTTCATTACAGCAGTATTTACGATTGCTAAGACATGGAACAAATCCAAATGCCCCGTCCGGATGAAAGAATTGAAAAAACTGTGACACATATACTCTATGGAATACTATTCATCCATTAAAAAAAAAAAAAACCTGGCTTTTGACAAAAAGTGGAATAATATGGCTGATTTTCTACTGAGTGAAGCAGGTCAGGTTATGAAGGAGAGACACTGTATGTCCCCACTTAATATATACCGAGTGTCTGCACTCTATAACTGAAACTGATTGACCTAAAGTTGTACAAACACAAGAGATGGGGGTTAGTGCCAGAAGTGGAGTGTGCGGAGAAGAGGGACCTAAGGAAGGACATTTGGAAGAGGGATACGGATAGAGAGCTCTGACGGAATGGGGAGGTGTGGTGTTATTGGTGGAAGATATTCTGATCAACGGGACTGGGGAGAAATGTTCACACACATACTGAAATGTTCACTTTGTAAGATAAATAATATGATTGAATTTATATAAAAAATTAAAATAAAAAAAGAAAAAGAAAAAGAAAAAAAATTTTTTAAAGAGTATAAAGGAGAATAAAGAGAAAGAAGTGTGCTGCATGCTAGCACAGCACACGATATTGCCATGGGGCTGGAGATGGAACTGTGGCTCCCCTGAAGAGTGGAGGCCAATCTGTGGGGCAAAGAGTAGTTAGAAATTAACAAAAGAAAGAAGAACAAATAAAACTGCCTACCTTACTGTAAGGGGAGTGCTCTGGGATTGGGAGAACTGGAGCTGGGGCTGGGGCCAGTGGTGGCCCTGCCTCAAAGTCCCTTCCTGTCCAGGTGGCTGGAGATGTAACTGGTGCTCTGCTGGAGAGCAGAGGCCAGTGTGTAGGGCTAGGAGGAGTATGAAATTAACAAAAGAAAGAAGAAGACCAAGAAAACTGCCTACCTTACAGAGAGAGGCACGCTCTGGGGTTGGGAGAGCTGGAGCTGGGACAGGGGCCAGAGGTGGTCCTGCCTCAAAGTTCTGGGCTGGCCAGGAGGCTGGAGGTGGAACTGCAGCTCTGCCGAAGATCAGAAGCCAGTCTTACTGAGAGGGGAGCACTCTGGGTTTGAGAGAGCTGGAGCTGGGGCTGGGGCCGGTGGCTTCCCTGCCTCAAAGTACCTTGCTGACCAGGGGGTTGGAGATGGAACTAGGGCTCTGCTGAAGAGTGGAGGCCAGTATGTTCCTTTGTATTTCAAGGACACTTTTTAGTTTCTTGTCTTCTAATTGAATTACTAACAACAGGGTATAAATCCCTTGCCCCACTATTTTATCATGTCTGCTAATGTTTAAGGGCCTAAGTGTTTATACAAAATTATAAAGACTTTTGATTGATTACCAGTGCTCCCCTAGTATTCCAAGAATGCCCTTCGCAGTTCATATTCTGAAGCTAACATCTCTGGAATGGTGAACTGCACAACTCCAAGAACAGCAGTATTAATTAGGCTTAAACAACACTTTCTGCTACGAAAGGAAGAAATGTCTTATTTTTTTTAATTTTCACAGCCAGAGGAATGCTGTGTTTACTTCCAAATGCATTTTTTACTTTTTAGCTATCAGTGTCTTGTGTCTGTGGGCCTTAAATAACTGATATAAAATGGTATAAAATGTTTTTTAATGAATTCAAGAATTCTTAACTATGATGAGAAAAATCTATTTTAGGTTCTAAATCTTTTTGACTCTTACAAATTCCAAAATTACATAGAATTAACACAAATAATATAGCGAACAATTATGAAAGCTGAATACACTGTGAGTCATATCATCTTTAATAACCTGCACACTACCACCTTATATACTGATTTTTTAATGCCATCAAATCAAGTTTGTCGTGAACTGTGGTTTTGTTCAGTAATGAAGATATCCAATCTCCAGCCAATTCTTTCTCTTTAATTATTTGAGGTTCTTTTAAATTAGTTTTTTTCTTATTTGTATAAATAGCACTTCTTTCTTTCTAAATTCAGGTTTATTTTTTAAGAGATATTTTGATATAGGGAATGTGCACTCACCTGAGAGGCAGAGAGACAGAGAGTCAGGAAGTGAGAAATCACCCCTCAGGGGAATGGCCATGCTACAATCCATTCTTATCTGTTCTCCCCTCCAGTTTTTGGGCATACATGCACATGTGCTCAGTGTAAGTTTCAAGCTGCCAGGTCCAGGACTTGAACCAAGGCTGGCCATGTGGAAGTCAATTTCTATTTTTGATTCCGGTTGCAGAGATTTTCCAAGTAGCACTTGAGAAACATCAGGAGACTGTTGAAGGCATGCAACTGAACTAGAGATTTCTGTTTCTTTTTTTTTCTTTTTTTCTTTACTTTTTTTAATACATTCAATCACATTATTTAGCTTACAAGGTGATCGTTCCAGTCTGTGAACATTTCTCCCTGGTTGAGTTGATCAAAATATAACACTACTACTTCCTTGTCTCAACAATGCTGTCTTTGTATCCCTCCTCCAAATGTTTTTCCCCAGGCCCCACTCCTCCACACACACACCACATCTGGCATTCACATCCATCTCTTGTGTTTGTACATCCTATACCTCATCTGTTTCAGTTACAGAGTGCAGACATTCGATATATATTAAGTGGGGACCTAAAAAGTTTCTCCTTCATAGCCTGGCTTGCTTCACTCAGCAGTAAATCTTCCATGTTCTTACACTTTCTGTCAAAAGCCAGGGTCTCATTGTTCCTAATGGCTGAATAGTATTCTATAGAGTATATGTGCCACAGTTTTTCAATCCATTCAGCCGTACGGGGGCATTTGGGGTGGTTCCATGCCTTAGCGATCGTGAAAAGTGCTGCAATGAACATCGATGTGCAAGCACTTTTCCAATGAGGAATTCTTCTGTCCTTTGGGTAGATGTCAAGAAATGGGATTGCTGGATCATATGGCAGTTCTATTTGTAGATTTCTGAGACATCTCCAAATTGTTCTCCACAATGATTGGACTAATTTACATTCCCACCAGTAGTTTAAGAGAGTTCTTTCACCACACTCCTGCCAACTTATTATTATTATTTTTTTTAATCTTAGCCATTCTGACAGGGGGTTAGGTGGTATCTCATTGTTGTTTTGATCTGCATTTCCCTTACGATGAGGGATGTGGAGCATTTCTTCATATGCCTTTTGGCTATTCATATGTCATCTTTAGTGAGTGTTATTTTCAACTCCTACCCCCATCTTTTAATAGGACTAATCATCTTTTTTCCAAACCGATTATTTAGTTCTGTATGTATTCTGGTTATCAGTCCCTTTTCTGATGCAAAGTTTACAAAACTATTTTCCCAATCTGAGGGCTGTCGATTCACACTAATTACTGTGTCTTTTGCCATGCAGAAACTTCTTAGTCTGATGTAACCCCACTTGTCTATTTTGGGGATTATTGACTGCTTTGGGGGTCTTATGTAAGAAGCCTTTCCCAACCCTAATGTTTTCCAGAGTTTCCCCAGTGTTTTTGACAAGCACTTTAATAGTTTGGGGTCTTAGATTTAGATCCTTGATCCACCTTGACTTGATTTATGTCAAAGGTGACAGGTAGGGGTTCAGATTCATCTTTCTACAGGTGGAAATCCAGTTTTTCCACCACCATTTGCTGAAGAGATTTTCATTTTTTCCATTGGATTGACTGGTACCCCTTGTCAAAAATCAGTTGACTGAATGATTGGGGATTTATTCCTGTAGACTCAATTTTATTCCATTGATCCGCATGTCTGTTCCTGTGCCAATACCATGCTGTTTTGATTACCACAGTTTTGTAGTATATTTTTGGGTTGGGGAATGAGAGACCACCCTCTTCACTCTTCTTTTGTAGAATAGCTTTGGCAAACCGGGGTCTTTTATTATTCCAGATGAATTATATTATTGTCTTTTATAAATCTGTGAAGAATGTGTCTGGTACTTCGAATGGAATTTCATTAAATAGGAAGATTAATTAAGGTAAAATTGCCATTTGTGTTTTATTAATTCTTTCAATCCAGGAACATGGGATGTCCCTCCACTTTTTTGTGTCATTTTCAATTTCTTTTTTAGCTTGTCATAATTTTCCTTGTGGAGGTCTTTAACTTCTTTGTTTACATTTATTCTGAAGTATCTTATACTTTTAGTGGCTTTGGTAAATAGAATAATTTTTTCAGTTCTATCTCTGTCTACCTGTTGTTTGTAAATAGAAACACTATAGACTCCTGTATATTAATTTTGTATTCTGCAACTTTACTGTATTCAGGCATTACTTCCAGAAATTTTTTCATGGAAATCATTGGGTCTTCTATGTAAACAATCATGTCATTTGCAAATAGAGAGAGCTTCACCTCTTCTTTTCCTATTAGGATGCCTTTAATTTTTTCATCTTTTCTGATTGCGTTGGTGAGGACTTCCAGTACTATATTGAAAAGGAGTGGAGAAAGTGGGCATCCTTGTCTGATGTATTACATTTATGGTTTTGCATATGTTGAGCCAAACTTGCATTCTTGGAATAAAGCCTACCTGATCATGATGTATAACCTTTTTAATAAGTTGTTGAATACAGTTTGCTAGAATTTTGTTGAGAATCTTTTCATCTCTATTCATCAGAGATATTGGTCTATAGTTTTCCTTTCATGTCCTGTCCTTATCTGTTTTGAGGATAAGGGTGATAGAGGCTTCATAGAATGAATTAGGGAGAGATTCACCTTTTTGGATCTTTAGAAATAACTTGAGAAGAATGGGGGTTAACTCTTCTTTGAAAGTTTTATAGAGCTCAGAGGTGAAGCCATCAGGGCCAGAGCTTTTCTTTGTTGGAAGGCTATTTATTACTGATTCAATATCCTGATTGTTATAGGCCAATTTAGACTTTCTATATCCTCCTGGCTCAAACTTTGTAGATTATACATGTCCAGGAATTTGTCCATCTCATCTAGATTGTCTTGTTTCTTGGCATATAGTTGTTCATAATATCCTCTAATTATGTTCTGTATTTCTGCTTTGTCTGTTGTTATATTTCCTACTTCATTGCAGATTTGATTCATCTGGTTCCTCTCTCTCTTCTTCTTAATGAGTCTTGCTAGTGGTGTATATATTTAGTTTTATCTTTTGAAAGAACCAGGTTTTACTTTCATTTATTTTCTCTATACTTCACTTATTTTCTATTTCATTTATTTCTGCTCAGATCTTTATTATTTTCTTTCTCCTGGAGTTTTTTGGACTATTTTGCTGTTGCTTCTCCAATTCTCTGAGGCATGATGTTAGGTGATCCACTTGCCTTCTTTCCATCTTCCTCTTATGAGCACTAATGGCTATGAACTTCCCTCTTATGACTGCTTTTGCGGTGTCCCAAGGATTATAAAAACTCATGTGCTCGTTGTCATTAGCTTCCATGAATCTTTTGATTTTAGACTTTATTTCAACAGTAGTTGTGGAGTCATTCAGTAGTAGCTTATTTAGTTTCCTTGTATTTGAGTATTTTCGAGGATTTCTCTTGAAATTAAACTCGAGTTTAAGTACATCATTATCGGAGAAGATGCTGGGAATAGTTTCTATGCCTTTGAATCTGTAGAGGTTTGCTTTGTGCCCTATGATGTGGTCAATCTTCGAAAAGGTTCCAATTGGTGGTGAGAAAAAAGTGTATCTCATAGTCTTTGGATGGAAAATTCTATCGATGTTTGTTAAGTCCATTTCATTTATGGTATCATTCAGGTCCTTTATCTCTTTATCTACTTTTTGTCTAGATGATCTGTCTCAGGAAGATAGTGCAGTGTTGAGGTCTTCAACAATTAGTGTGTTGCAGTCTATCTCCCCTTTTAGATCTAACAGTCTTTCCCTCAAATATTTTGGTGTTCCTGTGTTAGGTGCTTAGATATTCATAAGAGTTATATCTTTTTGATCTATTGATCCTTTTACTACAATTTTGTGCCCTTCTTTGTCTCTTCGAACAGTTTTTGTTTTAAAGACTATTTTTCAGAAATTAGAATCACAACTTCAGCTCTTTTTTGGTTCCCATTTGCATGGAAATCCTTTTACCAACCTGTCACTTTCAGTCTATGTATGTAGATATCAATGAGGTGAGTTTCCTGTAGGCAACAGATAGAGGGTCTCTGGTTTTTTTTTTGTTTGTTTATTTTTTGGGGGTTTTGTTTTGTTTTGTTTTGTTTTATCCATTCAATTAGTCTGTGTCTCTTGATTGGAGAATTTAATCTATTCACATTCAATGTTATTATCGACGTAACTGGATCTGTCCCAACGTTTAAGTTGGCCATTGTCACAGCAACCTTTTGTTCCTTTGTTTCTGTCTCTTAGCTCTTTAGTTTTCCTGGAACAGTACTTTCTTCAGGATTTCTTGAAGAGCTGGTCTGGTGCTGGCAACTTCTTTCAGGTCTTGTTTCTCTGAGAAAATTTTGATCTTTTCCCATATGAAGGACAGTCTTGCAGGATACAATAATCTTGGTTGAAATTGTTTCTCTCTTAGCACTTTCAATACATCTTCCCATTCTTTCCTTGCTTGCATTGTTTCCATTGAGAGGTCCAGAGTTAACCTGATGAGATGACCTTTGTATGTCACTTCTCATTTCTCTCTTGCCAGTTTTAGTGCCATGTCTTTATCTGTGGTCTTGAATAGTCTGGCTAAGATGTGCCTTGGGGAAAATCTTCTGGGGTTGACTCTAACTGGGGTCCTTTGTATTTCTTGGGCCTTGATGCTAAGTGCCTCTCTAAACTTGGGAAATTTTCTTCCAAGATTTCATGGAATAGATTTTCCATGCCGTTATTAGTTTCTTCACCTTCTGGGATGCCAATTATTCTGATATTTGGGCGACTTATGGAATCTAGTATTTCTCGTATATTATCCTCATGTTTTTTGGGGGTTTTTTTGTTATTTTCTCTCTCTTTTTCATGGTTCTTTCTAGGTCAGAGGTTTTATCTTCTACATCAAACATTCGACCTTTTTTTCTTAATTTATTTTATTTTTTGTATATACTTTCAATCATATTGATTGGCTTACAATGAGACCATTTCAATATGTGCACATTTCTCCCTAGAACCATTGATCAAAATATCTTCAGCAGATAACACCACACCTCCCCCATCCAGTCAATGCTCAACCTCTGTATCCCTTCTCCAAATGTTCTTCGTTAGGACCCAGTCCTCCTCATACACCTCATCTGACAGTCACATCCATCTCTTGTGATTTTTCAACCGTTAGTCAATCAGTTTCAGTCATAGCATGCAGACATACGGTATAAGTTAAGTGGGGACATACAATATCTCCCCTTCATAGCCTGACTTGCCTCACTCAGCAGCACATCTTCCATATTCTTCCACTTTCTGTCAAAAGTCAGGGTTCTGTTGGTTTTTATGGCTGAGTAGTATTCCATAGAGTATATGTGCCACAGTTTTTCAATCCATTCCTCCATACAGGGGCATTTGGGTTGGTTCCATGACTTAGCTATTGTGAATAGTGCCGCAATAAACATCGATGTGCAAGCACTTTTCCACAGAAGAATTCTTCTGTCCTTTGGGTAGATACCGAGGAGTGGGGTCTCTGGATCATATGGCAAATCTATCTGTAGATTTTTGAGGAATCTCCAAATTATTCTCCACAGTGGTTGGACCAATCTACATTCCCACCAGCAGTGTAAAAGAGTTCCCCTTTCACCACACCCCCGAAAACACTTATCATTTTTTGTTTTTTTAATATTAGATATTTTGACTGGGGTTAGGAGGTACCTCATTGTTGTTTTTATCTGCATTTCCCTTACGATGAGGGAGGTTGAACATGTTTTCATATGTCTTTTGGCCATTCCGTATGTCATCTTTAGAGAGTGTTTTTTTCATCTCCTTCTCCCATCTTTCAATAGGGTTGGTCATCTTTTTTCCAAACAACATTTTTAGTTCCTTGTGTATTCTGGCTTTCAGTCCCTTCTCTGATGCAAAATTTAGAAAAATATTTTCCCATTCTGAGGGCTGTCGATTCACACTATTTACTGTGTCTTTGGCCATGCAGAATCTTCTTAGTCTGATGTAGTCCCATTTGTGTATTTTGGGACAATCAACTCTGCTTTGAGGGTCTTCTTTAAGAAGTCTTTCTCACTCTTCTTGTGTGGAATTACTTTGGCAATAGAGGGTCTTTTATGATTCCAGACAAATTTTAAGATTGTCTTTTCTAGGTCTGTGAAGAATGTGTCTGATACTCTGATTGGCATTGCATTAAATAGGTAGATTAATTTGGGTAGAATTGCCATTTTGATTATATTAACTCTTCCAATCCATGAACATGGGATGTCCTTCCATTTTTTTGTGTCATTTTCAATACCTTTTTTTAGCTTCTCATAGTTTGCATTGTGGAGGTCTTTAACTTCTTTGGTTAGATTTTTTCCTAAATATCGTATACTTTTGGTGGCTATGGTAAACGGAATAACTTTTTTCAGTTCTGTCTCAGTCTGCCTGTTATTCAAATATAGAAATGCTTGCCGGGGACCAGCCTCAGCGGGGGTGGGTTGGCTCAATGGAGGCGGCACTGGAAGGATAGGAAGACTAAGGCCTCGTGCCTTTTCATGCACGTCCTCAGCCGGACACTCCCAGAGATCGCTCTCTGAGGAGTGACAACTGTTAGGAATCATCGTGCCTTTTTATTGAAAATGCAATACATGCAAGTAAATGAGAGAGGAGCTATGTGTACTAATTATCAATTCATAATGTTTTAACAATAGAAACCATTCAGGGTTTGATTAAGGGCAGGTCTATTAATCATCGATACAGTTCAACAATTGTTTGATTGATGAAA
>NW_006160172.1:550220-559580 GCF_000334495.1 Tupaia belangeri chinensis
AATTCTTTCATAGTAATATATTGGGGAGTCAGAGGGGGGTCACTTCCCAGCAAGGCTATCACAGTCCTGGAGCGAATAGCAGGCGGCCTTGCCAACATGCTAAGTGACCCAAGCTTGTTCCAAGGTTGGGGGGCGTACAGTCACAGCCTTGCCAACTCACTGAACAGACCGGGCGTGATGCTCAAAGGTCAAGGGGCTCAAACGGGTCCTGGAGCCCCACCAGGTTGGACTCCTCCAAATGTTATCGATTTCTGTATATTGATTTTATATCCTGCAACTTTACTGTAATTATGTATTTATTCCAGTAATTTTTCCATGGAGACCACTGGGTCTTCTATGTACAATCATGTTGTCTGCAAATAAAGAGAGTTTCACCTCTTCTTTTCCTATTCGAATGCCCTTTATTTTTTCCTCTTTTCTGATTGTGTTGGCGAGGACCTCCAGTACTATATTAAAAAGGAGTGGAGAAAGGGGGCACCCTTGTCTTTTTCCTGTGTTAAGTGGGAAAGCTTTCAGCTTTTCTCCATTCATGATAATGTTCGCTATGGGTTTTTCATAGAATGGCTTTTATTGTGTTGAGAAATGGCCCTTCTATGCCGATTTTGCTAAGAGTCTTGATCATGAAGAGATGTTGTATCTTATTAAATGCTTTTTCTGCATCAATTGATATGACCATATGGTTTTTGTCTTTATTGCTGTTGATAAGATGTATTACATTTATGGTTTTGTGTATGTTGAACCAACCTTGCATTCCTGGAATAAAGCCTTCCTGATCACGGTGTATGATCTTTTTTATAAGTTGTTGAATGCAATGTGCTAGTATCTTGTTGAGAATCTTTGCGTCTATGTTCATCAGAGATATTGGTCTATAGTTTTCCTTCTTTGTCCTGTCCTTATGTGTTTTAAGGATAAAGGTGATAGAGGCTTCATAGAATGAATTCAGGAGAGCTTCACCCTTCTGGATCTTTAGAAATAACTTGAACAGAATGGGAGTTAACTCTTCTTTGAAAGTTTTGTAGAATTCAGAGGTGAATCCATCAGGGCCAGGGCTTTTCTTTGTTGGGAGAGTATTTATTACTGATTCAATCTCCTGGCTTGTTATGGCCCTATTCAGACTTTCTATACCCTCCTGGCTCATTCTTGGTAGATTATGTTTGTCCAGGAATTTGTCCATCTCATCCAGATTGTCTTGTTTCTTGGCATATAGATGTTCAAAGTATCCTCTAATGATGTTTTGAATTTCTACCATGTCCGTTGTTATGTTACCAGCCTCAATGCAGATTTGGTTAACCTGGTTCCTTTCTCTCTTCTTCTTAATAAGTCTCACTAGTGGTGTATCAATTTTGTTTATCCTTTCAAAGAACCAGCTTTTACTTTCATTTATTTTCTGTATAGTATATTTGTTTTCTATTTCATTTATTTCTGCTCGGATCTTTATTATTTCCTTTCTCCTGAAGTTTTTTGGATTTTTTTGCTGTTGCTTTTCCAATTCTCTGAGGCTTGATGTTAGGTGGTCCGTTAGACTTCTTTCCATCTTCCTCTTATGTGCAGTAATTGCTATGAACTTCCCTCTTATGACTGCTTTAACAGTGTCCCAGAGATTATGGAAACTTGTGTCCTCATTGTCATTGGCTTCCATGAATCTTTTTATTTCAGTCTTTATATCTTCGGTAATAGTGGAGTCACTCGGGTGTAAGTTATTAAGTTTCCATGTTTATAAGTATTTTTGAGGACTTCTCTTAAATTAAATTCAAGTTTAATTCCTTCATGGTCAGAGAAGATACTGGATATAGTTTCTATGCCTCTGAATCTGTAGAGGCTTGCTTTGTGTCCTATGATGTGGTCAATCTTCGAGAAGTTTCCATGTCGGGACGAGAATAAACTATATCTAGTGGCTTTTGGGTGGAAAGTTCTATAGATGTCTGTTAAGTCCAATTGATTTATGGTATCGTTTAGATCCTTTAACTCTTTACATATTTTTTTGCCTAGGTGATCTGTCCAGAGGAGATAAAGTGGTGTTGAGACCTCCAACAATTAGTGTGTTGCAGTCTATCTCCCCTTTTAGAGTTAACAGTCTTTACTTCACATATTTAGGTGTTCCTGTGTTAGGTGCATAGATATTAATTAGCATTATATCTTCTTGATCTATATAGCCTTTTACTACAATATAGTGCCTTTCTTTGTCTCTTCAAACAATTTTTGTTTTAAAGGCTATTTTGTCAGATATTAGTATCACAACTCCAGCTCTTTTTTGGTTCCCAATTGCATGGAAACCCTTTTTCCAACCCTTCACTTTCAGTCTATGTATGTCTTTCTCCATGAGATGGATTTCTTGTAGGCAACAGATAGAGGGTTTCTGTTGTTTTATCCATTCAGCAAGTCTGTGTCTCTTGATTGGAGAATTTAAACCATTAACATTTAATGTTATTATCAATGTTACAGGATCTGTACCAATATTTAAGTTGGCCATTGTCCTAGTTGCCTGTTACTTCTTTGTTCCTGTCTGTTGATTCTTTAGTTTTCCTGCAACAGTACTTTCTTCGGGGTTTCTTGAAGATTTGGTCTAGTGTTGGCGAATTCTTTCAGGTTTTCTTTGTCCGAGAAGATTTTAATCTTTTTTTCCCATATGAAGGATAATCTTGCAGGATATAATAGTCTCGGATGAAATTGTTTCTCTCTTAACACTTTCAATACGTCTTCCCATTCTTTCCTTGCTTGCATTGTTTCCAATGAGAGGTCCGGAGTGAGCCTGATGGGATAGCCCTTGTAAGTTACTTCCCTTTTCTCTCTTGCCAGGTTTAGTATCATGTCTTTATCTGTGGTCTTAGACAGCCTGGCTAAGATGTGCCTTGGGGAAGATCTTCTTGGGTTGATTCTATTTGGGGTCCTTTGTATTTCTTGGGTGTGGATGGTTGAGTGCCTCTCTAGCCTTGGGAAATTTTCTTCCAAGATTTCATGGAATAGATTTTCCATTCCATATTAGTTTCTTCACCTTCTGGGATGCCAATTATTCTGATGTTTGGGTGTCTAATAGAATCTAGTATTTCTTGTATATTATCCTCGTGTTTTTTTGTTATTTTCTCGATCTTTTTGGTGTTTTATTCTCAGTCAGAGGTTTTATCTTCTACATTGGAGATTCGATCTTCAGCATGGTCTAATTGGCTTTTAATACTTTCCAGAGAGTTTTTGATTTCTTGTATTATAGGCTTTATCTCTAATAGTTCCACCTGATTCTTTCTCAGAGTATGTATTTCTTCCTTCACATCCTGGAAGGACTTCCTAATTTCCTGCAGTTCATTATCTCTTTTCTGTTCCAGTTCACAGAATTTGGTCACCATGTATGTTCAGAACTCTTTGTCTGTCATTTTGGTAACATCCTTCATATTTACGAGACATGGAGGAGCATTTTCCTTTGTTGGAGACATATTTCCTTGTTTATTCAGACCTGAGGCTCTTTTTCTACTTCTAGCCATTGGAAGATATATTCCCTTTGGAAACCTCTTAGGGGAATGTTTCTCCCACTAGGAGTAGGACTGTTTCTTTTTGGCTGGGAATAGATGTTTGCCAAAGTCTCTCTTCAGTTGTTTTTACCAATGAGATCTCAAGAGAGGAACTCTACTGAGGTGTCTAAAAAAGCAATAACTCCGTTCTCACAGGTTGATCAGTCCAAGGGAGGATCCCAGAGACACTTGCATTACTAGGGAATTTCAGATGTGTGGTTCTAGAACTGTCTAGTCCCTCTGTCAGGGTAAGAAGTGCAGGGGAGAGGATAAGATGAAATGAAATGAAAGACAACAGAGAGAGATAAAGAAATCGTGGCACGCTGTTTCACCAGATACTTCTAGTTGGAGTGGTTGGTTGCCTGTGGCCCTGAAGGACAGTCTGTGAAGAGAGACAGAGCTAGGAATTAGCAATAGAATAGGTGGGCTCCAAGGGGAAAAAAACAAAAGCCACAGACAATTTCTATCTACCTACCAAGAAGGTGAAGTCTGGGGCTGGGGAGACTGGAAATGGGGTGGGGGTCAGAGATGACCCTCCCTCAGAGTCCCTTGCTGACCAGAGACTTCTAGTTGGAGCAGTTGCCTGTGGCCTGGAAAGACAATCAAGAAGCATTTGATCTTCAGCATGATCTAGTCGACTTTTAATACTTTCAAGGGAGTTTTTCATTTCCTCTATTCCAGACTTTATCTCTAATAGCTCTATTTGGTTCTTTATCAGTGTCCATTTCTTCTTTTATATCTTGGAATGACTTCCTCATCTCCTGTAGTTTGTTGTCTCTTTTCTGTTCCAACTCGAAGAATTTGTTCACCATAAATGTTCGAAATTCTTTGTCTGACATTTTGGTAACATCGTCCATTAGCACAGAAGATGGAGGGGTGTTACTCTGTACCTTTGATGGAGATATATTTCCTTATTTATTCATACCAGAGGCTCTTCTTCTACTTCTAGCAATTGGAAGATGTACTAACTTTTAAGTACCTGTTAGGCGAATGTTCCACTGGCTAGGAGTGTGTTTCCCTTTTGTTGGGAATTGACGTCTGCCATAGTCTCTGTTCTGCTGTTTTTAGTAATGTGGTCTCAAAAAAGTTACCATAGTCAGATGTCTGAAGAGCCAGATATCCTTTTTCACAGCTGGCTCCGTATAAGGAAGGAACCAATATGACTTTATGTGACTAGAAAATTTCAGATCTCTAATTCTAGGCCTAGCTAGTACCTCTGGCAATATGGAAGAAGAAGAAGAGAAGACAACACAAGAGAAAACAAAGGAGGAGAGAAAGGAATAAGGAAACAGTCATGCAGTGAGCGATTTTGCCAGATGCCTTCAGATGTACCAAGCTGCTGCTGGCTACTGCAGCCAAAGGCGCAGTCTGTTGAAAGAGGTTGGGAAGAAATTTGCAAAAGAATGGGGAACAGTAAAGAAGAAGAAATAAAAATGGAGAACCTTTCTACCTGCCTAGGGGTCTGGGTGGATCCTGGACTGGGGGATCTGGATGGAAGTTGGTGGGGGCAGTGTGCCCCCTTGCTTGCCAGGTGCCTTCATATATACCAGGCTGCTGCTGGCTACTGCCAGAGCTTTCTGTTTCTAGTGTTTAACTGTTACAGATGAATTGAAATTAGTTGTAGTGATAGAAAGATGTTTTATATTTTCCTCTTCAGTTATATGACTTCCTTCTTTTTTTCCTTTTCTTAGAGCTGGTGAAAGTTGCTTTTGCAACTTTGCCTGAATTTAATTATGGGTGGGGTTAGGGGTACTATATGTTTGCTTGGAAGGTCCAAGATCTCTTCAAGAAGTTTAGTGACACTTTCTTCGTTGACCATCTTTCCTCCAATGAATAGTTGTTTAAACCATAATACCATTCTTTCCAATATCCACAGCTCTTTAGAGACATGGCCAGTTCTATTACAGCATTGTTTGAGGAAATGCTAATCACAGGTACTTTGGTATTCAATTTAGTCTCTTTAGCAAATTGCAAAAAAGAAGGAATGAACTAAGTCTTATGTGAAGAAGCACAGTTCATACTGGAGGGGATTCAAATTCCCTTGAAAAATATTTGATGAAATCCCAGCTACTGGAACTAGCAGAATCAAGGATTATTCATCCTTGGGACCAGCAAGTGGAATAGTGATTACGTCACTGGACATAACCACATGGCTAGCCGTGGTTGGAGTCCCAGCCCCAGTGACTTGAAAATCATTCCAGGCATATGTGCATGCTGCCCAAGATACCAAGAGGAGAATGGAGAAGAGATTGTGTATGGCAACCCCCACTCAGGGGTGATTTCTCACTTTCCCTCTCATCATCTGTCTCTTTCTCCAGCCAGCAGTGCATGCACCCTATCGCAAAACCAAAAAAAAAAAAAAAAGAAAAGAAAGAAAGACAAAAGAAAGGAAAGAAAGACAAAAGAAAGAAGAAAGAAAGAGAGAGAGAAAAACAAAGAACATTTAAAAAAAATTATTCTTCATCCATATTACACTGCAAAACAGAAGACAAAGATCCTTTCTATCTCAGGCCCATCCATGGCTTGCTTAGAAGGCTCAATGTCTAGAATACCTAGCTCCGCTTCTCTCCAAAGACTCTCCTTGCCTGCCAGCAGGCACTAGGTCCACCTTCAAGCCTCTGGCCAGCAAGGGATATTGAGGGAGGGTCACCTCTGACTCCCACCCCACTTCCAGACTTCCCAGCCCAAGACTCCACTTCCTAGACTCTCCTTGCCTGCCAGCAGGTACAAGGTCCACCTACAAGCCTCTGGTGCAGTGCGCAATTTTTTTTTTATTTTTCTATGTTCTCTTTCATTTCGTTTCTTATTATCCTCTCCTCCTCATTTTTTACCCTGCCAGAGGGACTATATAGGTCTAGAATCATATATCTGAAATTTCCTAGTAAGGTAAGTGTCTCTGGGATCATGCCGGGTACTGATCCACCTGTGAAAATGGAAAAACTGCTTTTCAGACACCTCATTAGAGTTCCCCTCTTGAGAACACATTGGTAAAAACAGCAGAAGAGAGACTTAAGCAAACATCTAATCCTATCCAAAAGGAAATACTCTTACTCCTAGTGGGAAAAAGTTCCCTCAAGAGGTTTTCAAAACAGAATAAATCTTCCAATGGGTAGAAGTAGAAAAAGAGCCTCAGGTCTGAATAAACAAGGAAATATGTCTCCAACAAAGGAAAACATGCCTCCATATCTTGTAAATATGGAGGACATTACCAAAATGACAGACCCAGAATTTTGAACATTCATGGTGACCAAATTCTGTGAATTGGAACAGAAAAGAGACAACAAACTGCAGGAAATTGGAAAGTCCTTCCAGGATATAAAGAAGAAATGGACACTCTGAGAAAGAATCAGGTGGAACTATTAGAGATGAAGTCTATAATACAGGAAATCAAAAACTCCTTGAAAAGTATTAAGAGCTGATTAGACCATGCTGAAGATTGAATCTCCGATGTAGAAGATAAAACGTCTGATCTAGAAAAAAACACCAAAAAGAACAAGAAAATAACAAAAAAACACGAGGATAATATACAAGAAATACTAGATTCTATTAGACCCCCAAACATCAGAATAATTGGCATCCCAGAAGATGAAGAAACTAATAGCAGAAAGAAAAATTTATTCCATGAAATCCTGGAAGAAAATTTCCCAAAACTAGAGAGGCACTCATCCAACCAGACCCCAAAAATATAAAGGACCCCAAATAGAATCAACCCAAGAAGATCTTCCCCAAGGCACATCTTAGCCAGGCTGTCTAACACCACAGATAAAGACATAATAATAAAACAGGCAAGAGAGAAATGAGAAGTAACTTACAAAGGCCATCCTATAAGGCTAACACCAGACCTTTCATCAGAAACAATGCAAGCAAGGAAAGAATGGGAAGACATACTGAAAGTGTTAAGAGAGAAGAAATTTAAGCCAAGGCTATTATATCCTGCAAGATTATCCCTCACTTGGGAAAAAAAAAAAAGATTAAAATCTTCTCAGACAAACAAAACCTTAAAGAATTCACCAACACCAAACTCTTCAAGAAAGCCTGAAGAAAGTACTGTTCCAGGAAACCTAAAGAATCAACAGCCAGAAACAAAGAAATAACAGGGAACTAAGACAATGGCCAATTTACATGCCGGTACAGATTCTGTAACATCGATTATAACATTGATTGTTAATAGTTTAAATTCTCCAAACAAGAGACATAGATGGGCTGAATGAATAAAAAAACATAAACCCTCTATCTGTTGCCTACAGGAAACACACCTCATAGAGAAAGACATAGATTTACTGAGAGTGAAGGGTTGGAAAAAGGTTTTCCATGCAATTGGGAACCAAAAAACAGCTGGAGTTGCGATACTAATTTCTGACAAAATAGGCTTTAAAGCAAAAACCGTTCAAAGAGACAAAGAAGGGCACTATATCGTAGTAAAAGGATCTATAGATCAAGAAGATATAACGCTTATTAATATCTATGCACCTAACACAGGAACATCCAAATATGTGAAGGAAAGACTGTTAGATCTGAAAGGGGAGATAGACTGCAACACAATAATCGTTGGAGATCTCAACACTGCATTATCCACTCTGGACAGATCATCTAGGCAAAAATTAGGTAAAGAGATAAAGGATCTAAATGATACCAGAAATCAATTGGACCTAACAGACATCTATAGAACTTTCCACCCAAAAACCATGAGATATAGTATTTTCACACCCCAAAATGGAACTTTCTCAAAGATTGACCACATCATAGGACACAAAGCAATCCTCTACAGATTCAGAGGCATAGAAACTATATCCAGCATCATCTGTGACCATGATAAAATTAAATTTGAGTTTAATTTCAAGACAAGTCCTGAAAAATAGCTAAAAACATGGAAACTAAATAACCTCTTCATGAATGACTCCTCTATTACTGAGGAAATAAAGACTGAAATCAAAAGATTCTTGGAAGCTAATGACAATGAAGACACGAGTTTCCATAATCTTGGGACACTGTGAAAGCAATCATAAGAGGGAAGTTCATAGCAATTAGTGGACAGAAGAGGAAGACAGAAAGAAGGCTAATGGATCACCTAACATCAAGCCTCAGAGAATTGGAAAAGGAACACGAAAAAAATCCAAAAAAAAATTCCAGGAGAAAGGAAATAATAAAGATCTGAGCAGAAATAAATGAAATAGAAAATAAAAGTACTATTAAGAAAATAAATAAAAGTAAAAGCTGGTTCTTTGAAAGGATAAACAAAATAGATACACCACTAAGAAGACTTATTAAGAAGAAGAGAGAAAGAAACTAGGGGAATCAAATCTGCAATGAGGCTGGTAACATAAAAACAGACAAAGCAGAAATTCAAATTGTCATTAGAGGATACTTTGAACATCTATATGCTAAGAAAGAATACAATCTGGATGAGATGGACAAATTCCTGGACAAATAGTCTACCAAGAATGAGCCAGGAAGAAATTGAAAGTCTGAAAAGGCTTATAACAAAGCCAAGTGAATGAATCAGTAATAAATAACCTCCCAACATAGAAAACCCCTGGCTCCGATGGATTCACCTCTGAATTCTACAAAACGTTCAAAGAATAATTAACTCCCATTCTGCTCAAGTTATTTCTAAAGATCCAAAAGGGTGAATCTCTCCCTAATTCATTCTATGACGCCTCTATCACCCTCATCCTTAAAACAGATAAGGAAAGGACGAGGAAGGAAAATTATAGGCCAATATCTCTGATAAACATAGATGCAAAGATTCTCAACAAGATACTAGCAAATCGTACTCAACAACTTATAAAGAAGATCATACACCATGATCAGGTAGGCTTTATTCCAGGAATGCAAGGTTGGTTCAACATATGCAAAACCA
>NW_006160172.1:560749-563350 GCF_000334495.1 Tupaia belangeri chinensis
TGGGATTACATCAGACTAAGAAGTTTCTGCATGGCAAAAGATATAGTAATTAGTGTGAATTGACAGCCCTCAGAATGGGAAAATATTTTTGTAAATTTTGCATCAGATAAAAGACTAATAACCAGAATACACAAAGAACTAAAGAAGCTGTTTGGAAAAAAAGATGATCAACCTATTAAAAAATGGGAGAAGGCACTGAATAAAACACTCTCTAAAGATCAAGTACGAATAGCCAAAAGGCATATGAAAAAATGTTCAACATCCTTCATCGTAAGGGAAATGCAGATAAAAACAATAGTGAGGTACCACCTAACCCCAGTCAAAATGTCTAAGATTAAAAAAAAAATGATAAGTTTTGGCAGGGGTGTGGTGAAAGAGGAACTCTTTTACACTTCTGGTGGGAATGTAAATTAGTCCAACCACAGTGGAGAATAATTTGGAGATTCCTCAAAAATATACAAAGAAATCTACCCTATGATCCAGCAATCCCATTCCTTGGTATCTACCCAAAGGACAGAAGAATTCTTCATTGGAAAAGTGCTTGCACATCGATGTTTACTGTGGCACTATTCACAATTGCTAAGTCATGAAACCAACCCAAATGCCCCTGTATGGAGGAATGGATTGAAAAACTGTGGCACATATACTCTATGGAATACTACTCAGCCATAAAAACCAACAGAACCCTGGCTTTTGATAGAAAGTGGAAACATGTGGACGATTTACTGCTGAGTGAAGTAAGCCAGGCTATGAACGAGAGACATTGTATGTCGCCACTTTATATATACCGAATGTCTGCACTCTATGACTGAAACTGATTGACTACCGGTTGTACAAACACAACAGATGGGTGTGAATGTCAGATGAGGTGTATGTGGAGGAGTGGAGCCTAACGAAAGACATTTGGAGAAGCAATAAGGAGGTAGAACATTGATGGGATGGGGAAGTGTGGTGTTATTGGTTGAAGATATTTTGATCAATGGGACTAGGGAGAAATGTTCACATATTGAAATGCTCACATTGTAAGCTAAACAATGCTATTGAAAGTATATACAAAAAGAAATAAATTATAAAAAATTTAAATAAAGTAAAATAAAATTGTTTTGCTTTTAATGTGAAAAATAAAAGAAGGCTGAATGTCTACATTCGCCTTCCCCCATCCACCCACACCTCCCTACTGTGAGCTCTCCCCCAGTCTTTAGGTAAGCTACATGCTCCAGGGGCATCTCCTCACCCATTCCAGGCAGCAACACCACATGCCACTGATCAATCCATCTTCTGACTCTGAGACAAGCTTCTCCCCAGCGCTGGCTGGCAGGATACCACTTTGGGGGAGAAACTGGGGTGATGATCCTGGCATCCTTAGCCCTGGCTGGGCCAAGATCCTGAGGATTCTGGGTCTCCAGTGACACCACCCCTGCCCTGGCTGTCCTGGCTGCCCTGGCTGCCCTGGATGCCCTGGATGTCCTGACTGCCCTGGTAATATTTTAAAGGGAAAAAAAGTAGTAAACTGGGTGGTTAAGGCAATTAGTGCTTATAAGTGGAAGATGGAAAGAAGGCAAATGGAACACTTAACATCATGCCTCAGAGAATTGGAGAAGCAACAGCAAAATAACCCAAAGAAACTCCAGGAGAAAGGAAATAATAAAGATCCGAGCAGAAATAAATGAAATAGAAAATAAGCGAACTATACAGAAAATAAATGAAAGTAAAAGCTTGTTCTTTAAAAAGATAAACAAAATCGATACACCACTAGCGAGACTTATTAAGAAGAAGAGAGAAAGGAACCAGGTGAATCAAATCTGCAATGAAGCAGGAAATATAACAACAGACAAAGCAGAAATACAGAACATAATTAGAGGATATTATGAATAACTATATGCCAAGAAACAAGACAATCTGAATGTGATGAACAAATTTCTGGACACGTATAATCTACCAAGATTGAGCCAGGAGGATATAGAAAGTCTAAATAGGCTCATAACAAGCCAGGAGATTGAATCAGTTATAAATAGTCTTCCAATAAAGAAAAGCCCTGGCTCTGATGGCCTCAGCTCTGAGTTCTATAAAATTTTCGAAGAAGAGTTAACCCCCATTCTGCTCAAGTTATTTCTAAAGATCCAAAAGGGTGACTCTCTCCCAAATTTGTTCTATGAAGCCTCTATCACCCTTATCCTCAAAATAGATAAGGACAGGACAAGGAAGAAAAATTATAGACCAATATATCTGATGAATATAGATGCAAAGATTCTCAACAAGATACTAGTGAACCGTATCCCAAAACTTATAAAAAAGATTATACATCATGATCAGGTTAGCTTTATTCCAGGAATGCAAGGTTGGTTCAACATACGCAAAACCATTGTGATACACCATATTAACAGGCGAAAAGAGAAAAACCATCTGGTCATATTGATTGATGCAGTAAAAGCATTTGATAAGATACAACATCCCTTTATGATGAAGACGCTCAGCAAAATTGGCATACAAGGGTCATTTCTCAACACAATAAAAGATATCTATGAAAAACCCATTGAGAACATCATCATGAATGGAGAAAAGCTGAAAGCTTTCCCACTAAAAATGGATACAAGACAAGGA
>NW_006160172.1:564807-571105 GCF_000334495.1 Tupaia belangeri chinensis
AGTGCAGTTGATAATCCCCAAAAAAGACAAGTGAGATTACATCAGACTAAGAAGTTTCTGCATGGCAAAAGACACAGTAATTAGTGTGAATTGAAAGCCCTCAAAATGGAAAAACATTTTTGTAAACTATGCATCAGATAAGGGATTGATAATCAGAATACATAAGGAATTTAAGAAGCTGCTTGGAAAAAAAAAAGATGATGAACCCTATTAAAAGATGGGAGAAGGAGTTGGAAAGAACACTCACTAAAGATGACATATGAATAGCCAGAAGGCATATGAAAAAATGCTCAACATCCCTCATCGTAAAGGAAATGCAGATCAAAACAACAATGAGATACCACCTAACCCCAGTAAGAATGGCTAAGATTTTAAAAAAACAAAGAATGTTAAGTGTTGGCGGAGGTGTAGTGAATGGGGAACTCTCTTACACTGCTGATGGGAATGTAAATTAGTCCAACCACTGTGGAGAACAATTTGGTGATGCCTCAAAAATCTACAAACAGAACTGCCATATGATGCAGCAATCCCATTTCTTGGTATCTACCCAAAGGACAGAAGAATTTCTCATTGGAAAAGTGCTTGAACCTCGATGTTTATTGCGGCACTTTTCACAATTGCTAAGACATGGAACCAACCCAAATGCCCCCATACAGATGAATGGATTGAAGAACTGTGGTACATATACTCTATGGAATACTATTCAGTCATTAAGAACAACAAAACCCTGACTTTTGACAGAAAGTGAAAGAATATGGAAGATTTACTGCTGAGTGAAGCAAGCCAGGCTATGAACGAGAGACACTGTATGTCCCCACTTAATATATACCAAATGTCCGCACTCTATAACTGAAACTGACGGGCTAAAGTATGTACAAACACAAGAAGTGGATGTGAATGCCAGATGTGGGATGTGTGGAGAAGTGGGTCCTGGGGAAGAACATTTGGAGGAGGGATACGGAGACAGCACTGTTGAGACAGAGAGGTAGTGTTGTTATGTTTTGATCAACTCGACCGGGGAGAAATGTTCATACATCGAAATGATCACCTTGTAAGCTAAATAATGTAATTGAATGTATTTTTTTAAATGTAAAAAAAATGTAAACAAAAATTTAAAAATAAAAGAAAAAAGAGGGAACCAGCAGTTGGCGTAATGGCTATGTCGCTGGGCTCCCATGTAGTCGACCGCGGTTTGCGTGCCGGACCCGGTGGCTTAGAACTCATGCTGGGTGCGTGTGCGTGCGTGCCCAAGATCCCAAGAGGAGAATGTAGGAGAAGGGATTGCAGCGTGACCATCCCCCCTGGGGGGTGATTTCTCGCTTTCTGTCTCTATGTCTCTCTCTGTCTGTCTGGTGAGCGCACATGTCCTATAGCAAAAACCTCTCCAAAAAAAAAAAAAAGTTAAAAAAAAAAGAAAGAAAAAAAATCAAATAAAATAAAAAAAACAACTCACACCGGTGCATGTGCATGAATTCCCAAGAGGAGCATGGAGGAGAAGGGATTGTGGCGTGGCCATCTCTGCTGGGGGGTGACTTTTCGCTTTCTGTCTCTATGTCTCTCTCTGTCTGTCTGGTGAGCGCACATGTCCTATAGCAAAAACCTCTCAAAAAAATGAACAATTTTTTAAAGAATTTTGTATATATATGAATGTGGACACACTTGATGATAAAATCTGTAATGAATTTTTATCAGGATAAAATATGAATGAATATATGACAAGTTATTCATATACTTCAAGAGGTGAGCATATGTAAGTAGATCAAAGTGCTAAGACAAAAATGTAAACACATTTTTAAACATGAAATTAAAAAATAAAAAAAACCTGAACTAAAATTTGACCAGAAAAAATAAAATCAAAATATTCCTGGACATGATAATAAAGGATTACGCATGTCATCTTGGAGCTAACGAGTGCAAATTGGAATAGCGATCTAAAGTGGCATTGGGCTGTGCTTCACTGTGGCTCTGACAGTTGGATGCCCCCTTGAGTAGCCTGGACCTCAATGTCAAACCCAGTAATAGAGTGGTTCCTACACTCGCTGCTCCTCTGCAAAGGGCCTTCTGTTGATCCCTCACACTGCTAATAGTAACCTAGGAGAAGGAAGACCAAAAGGGCCATGATTAAAGGAAGTAAGTGAAGAAGAGAGTATGCTCTGCATGCACATCCAAAAACCTTCCACCACAGTTGCTGATTTCAAAGAAATATATGTCACCAGGAAAACAGTAGCAGGAACCAGGGCCTTCCAGTACAGGAGCATTATGAAATAAGAAAGATCACTTTTATGACTTGTTAGAGAGAGGTTCCTTTTAAGGGAAAGCTGTAAAGGGGAGACAAGATTATCTTTAGAATATTGTTCTATTTCCAGGATCCTGACATCTGGAACTAGATTAGTGTACAGAAAGAGCCCTCTGGATAGCTTCTGACCCATGAGAAACAGGGATAGTATTTTGGGGTCCAAGACAGAGAGGCTGATTGTTTCATTTGAAGTCTACCTACTGGGCAGTTGGAACACACCTTATGGCACATGAGGAAGTAAACAGGAACTGATGGTGGCTTGACTTGTATCTTCATGTAAAATGATACTTTTCAAAGTTTACTTTCCATTCAAATAGTATAATTTTGAACATGAGAGGTTAAATTCAAGAAACTTCATTACCACATTTGGGCAGGGTGATTTCTCACTGAGTGAGACCCTCCTTGGGGATTCAGCTCCTCTTGTACCTGGTCAGTAATGCCAGCAGTTCCCTCCTGGTATTAGGGAAATAAAAACTGCCTTGTACTTTGAGATGTGCCTACTGGGGAGTGTTGTTGCCACTGAGAACCATGTACAGATCTACCCACTTTATTTTAGAAGGATTTTGTTATGGGACATGTGTATACTCTTCAGAGAGAGAGAAAATGAGAATTCACCCCCTTGGAGGGATGGCAGTGCCACAATTCCTTTTCCTTTATTCTCCTCTTGGGATTTTGAGCACACATGCACATGCACTTTGTGTGAACTTCAAGCCTCCAGGTCTAGGACTTGAACCATTGTTAGCCATGTAGAAGTCCAGTACCTTAACCACTATGCCACCTGCTGGACCTTCAACTTACCTATTTTATTTTAGACAATAAAATGTGGAAAAGGCTAATTTATGCATTCAAATGTAGAGGACTAGTTCAACAAGTTTTTTGTGTACTCCCACCCTGTGTCAGACACTGAGCTGGATACAGAGGACATAGAAACTGATAGGACACAGAGTGCAGAGGAAGACACACATAAGCACTCATTGTCACTATCTCACACATGTACACATGTGTTCAATGGGCTAAGTTGCATATGTGAAATAGTAAAAAGAACAAATAAGGAAGCAGCTGGTTGGATTTATAACCATGAAAATATATGTGATGCCTTTCATGTGTATGATAAGCTGCATTACCATGCACTTTTCATTCATAGTCTAGTAGAGTGTCATTTTAAGCCAGGTGAGATTCTAGGCATCAACATCATTTCCTTTGTTACTTATATTTAGGTGACATTCTTTTTTTATTTTTCCAGTTATGCTCCTAAAAATCTGGCAACAATAGTATATCATTTAAATTTAGAAGCCTCTAGGTAAGTTTTTTTTTTTTTTTTTTCTTTTTTTTTTTTTTGGAGAGATTTTCACTGTAGGGCGCGTGCGCTCGCCAGACAGACAGAGAGAGACATAGAGACAGAAAGCGAGAAATCACCCCCCAGGGGGGATGGTCACGCCGCAATCCCTTCTCCTCCATTCTCCTCTCGGGATCTTGGGCACGCACGCACACGCACCCGGCGTGAGTTTTAAGCCACCGGGTCCGGGACGTGAACCGCGGTCGACTACGTGGGAGTCCAGCGACATAGCCATTACGCTAACTGCTGGTTCCCTAGGTAAGTTTCAAGATGAGTTCCTGTTCCATTTCACTGCCTCACCCAAACCCAGAACACCTCCAAGAGGAGGAGGCTCATTTATTGCCCATGAGTAACGTGAACCATTTAGACAGAAGTTGTCCTTACATGATCCGAAATGGCTTTTAAAACTTTGCAATGTATGTCCTGGACCCGGTGGCTTTAAACTCACACCGGACGCATGTGCGTGTATGCCCAAGATCCCAAAAGGAGAATGGAGGAGAAGGGATTGAGGCATGGCCATCCCCCCTGGGGGGTGATTTCTCACTTTCTATCTCTCTGTCTCTCTCTCTGTCTGTCTGGCGAGCGCACATGCCCTATAGCAAAAACTTCTCAAAAAAAAATAAATAAATAAACAAGAAAAGTTTGCAATGCATGAAAATGTTACTTGTAATAAAAATCTCACAGCAATGACTAGATTTCATCTACAGATTAATTAAGGTGACTTGAAGATTAACCTTTTTTGTTACTATTGCATGAGAGTTAGTGTATTTGTAAACTTGTTCTGTTAGCTTGCCATCCGAAAGTGCTAGAAGAGATTCAGGTGTTCTTTGACTTGTTTTTGTTTCTGTTTTTGTTTTTAAAATCAGAGTACAGGAAAAACACTGTTGGACAGACTTTCCTTGCCTGTCAGCAGGCGCAAGATGCACCAAAAAGCCTCTGGCCAGCAAGGGATATTGAGGGAGGGTCACCTCTGACCCCCACCCCACTTCCAGACTCCCCAGGCCAAGACTCCACCTCCTAGACTTTCCTTGCCTGCCAGGAGGTGCAAGGTCCACCTACAAGCCTCTGGCCAGCAAGGGATATTGAGGGAGGGTCACCTCTGACCCCCACCCCCCTTTACTCTCCCCAGCCCAAGACTCCACTTCCTAGACATTCCTTGCCGGCCAGCAGGGGCAAGGTCTACCTACAAGCCTCTGGACAGCAAGGGATAGTGAGAGAGGGTCACCTCTGACTCCCACCCCACTTCCAGACTCCCCAGCCCAAGACTCCACCTCCTAGGTAGGTAGATAGGATCTCCCTGCAACAACTTTTTTCTTGAAAGCCCTCTATTCTCTTGTTAATACTTAGCTCTGCCTCTCTCCACAGACTTTCCTTCCCTACCAGCAGGCACAAGGTTCACCTACAAGCCCCTACAGATTCAGAGGCATAGAAACTATATCCAGCATCTTCTCAGACCATGATAAAATTGAACTTGAGTTTATTTCAACAGAAATCCTCAAAAATACAGAAAACCATGGAAACTAAATAACCTACTCCTGAATGACTCAACTATTACCGAAGATATAAAGACCAAAATAAAAAGATTCATGGAAGCCAATGACAATGAAGACACGAGTTTCCATAATATTTGGGACACTACGAAAGCAGTCATAAGAGGGAAGTTCATAGCAATTAGTGCACATAAGAGGAAGACAAAGAAGGCTAATGGATCACCTAACATCAAGCCTCAGAGAATTGGAAAAGCAACAGCAAAAAAATCCAAAAAATTACAGGAGAAAGGAAATAACAAAGATCCAAGCAGAAATAAATGAAATAGAAAATAAACGTACTATAAAGAAAATAAATGAAAGTAAAAGCTGGTTCTTTGAAATGATAAGCAAAATTGATACACCACTAGCGAGACTTATTAAGAAGAAGAGAGAAAGGAACCAGGTGAATCAAATCTGCAATGAGGCTGTTAACATAACAGACATCGTAGAAATACAAAACATCATTAGAGGATACTTTGAACATCTATATGCTAAGAAACAAGACAATTGGGATGAGATGGACAAATTCCTGGAAAATATAATCTAAAAGAATGAGCCAGGAAGAAATAGAAAGTCTGAATAGGCCCATAACAAGGCAGGAGATTGAATCAGTAATAAATAACCTTCCAACAAAGAAAAGCCCTGGCCCCAATGGATTCACTTCTGAATTCTACAAAACTTTCAAAGAAGAGTTAATTCCCATTGTGCTCAAGTTTTTTCTAAAGATCCAGAAGGGTGAATCTCTCCCCAATTCATTCTATGAAGCCTCTGTCACCTTCATCCTTAAAACAGATAAGGACAGGACAAGGAAGGAAAACTATAGACCAATATCTCTAATGAACATAGACGCAAAGATTCTCAATAAGATACTAGCAAATCATATTCAACAACTTATAAAGAAGATCATACACCATGATCAGGTAGGCTTTATTCCAGGAATGCAAGGTTTGTTCAACATATGCAAAACCATAAATGTAATACACCATATTAACAGGAACAAGGATAAAAACCATATGGTCATATCGATTGATGCAGAAAAAGCATTTGATAAGATACAACACCCTTCATGATCAAGACTCTCAGCAAAATCGGCATACAAGGGCCATTTCTCAATACAATAAAAGCCATCTATGAAAA
>NW_006160172.1:571950-587420 GCF_000334495.1 Tupaia belangeri chinensis
TGTTGTATGGAAAGACTTCTTAAATAAGACCTTCAAAGCACAGTAGATCATTCCCAAAATAGACAAGTTGGATTACATAAGACTAAGAAGTTTCTGCATGGCAAAAGACACAGTAATTAGTGTGAATCGACAGCCCTCAGAATGGGAAAATATTTTTGTAAATTTTGCATCAGATAAGGAACTCATAACCAGAATACACAAGGAACTAATGAAGCTGTTTGGAAAAAAGACGATCAATCCCATTAAAATATGGGAGAAGGAGTTGAATAAAACGCTCTCTAAAGATGACATACAAATAGCCAAAAGGCATATGAAAAAATGTTCGACATCCCTCTTCGTAAGGGAAATGCAGATAAAAACAACAATGAGGTACCACCTAACCCCAGTCAAAATGTCTAAGATTAAAAAAAAAAAAATGATAAGTGTTGGCGGGGGTGTGGTGAAAGGGGAACACTTTTACACTGCTGGTGGGAATGTAAATTGGTCCAACCACTGTGGAGAATAATTTGGAGATTCCTCAGAAATCTATAAATAGATCTACCATATGATCCAGCAATCCCACTCCTGGGTATCTACCCAAAGGACAGAAGAATTCTTAATTGGAAAAGTGCTTGCTCATTGATGTTTATTGCGGCACTATTCACGATTGCAAAGTCATGGAACCAACCCAAATGCCCCCGTATGGAGGAATGGATTGAAAAACTGTGGCACTTATACTCTATGAAATACTACTCAGCCATAAAAACCAACAGAACTCTGACTTTTGACAGAAAGTGGAAGAATATGGAAGATGTACTGCTGAGTGAAGCAAGCCAGGCTATGAAGGAGAGACATTGTATGTCTCCACTTAACATATACAGAATGTCTGCACTCTATGACTGAAACTGATTGACTAACGGTTGTACAAACACAACAGATGGGTGTGACTGTCAGATGAGGTGTATGTGGAGGAGTGGAGCCTAATGAAGGACATTTGGAGAAGGGATACGCAGGTAGAACATTGACGGGATGGGGAAAGGTGGTGTTATCAGCTGAAGATAGTTTGAACTATCTTGGACTAGGGAGAAATGTTCATATACTGAAATGCTCACATTGTAAGCTAAACAATGAGATTGAATGTATATAGAAAAAAAAAGAAATAAATTTTTTTAAAAAATACTGTTTTCTTATGACTTTTCCTCCCCAAATTCAGTTGATTTGGTAATTAAATTATGTGGATGGGACATGTTTACGCTGTAGGGAAGGTGCATGTGCTGGCCTGACAGGTGACTCTGGAAGAGGTGTGCCACCCAATTCCTCCTCCCAGTGGGTGTTGCTGTATTTCCTGGCCCCCTAGGTGAATGATCTTAGCCATAACAGGGAATTAACAACTTGGGCAGGAGACACCTTCATGCTGGAACTTGCACAGTCTTCTGATGTCACAGCAGGTCACTCAAGTTGTCCATCCAAGCTACACTTTATGGTGGCAGCCTGAGACCCCAGCTGTGAGAGCAGTGGCTTTTAGTCATGACTTCCTGTGGTAGGAGAGGAAACCACCTTCCTGTGATGCATCCTCTTCTGGTTTTATAGCTCAGGTACATGTAAGGTAAAGCAGTATATGGAACATATGAAGGAACTTCAAAAAGGTTATAGAAATATGGAATTAAAGTATGAATTTATTCTTATGCCAATTTTGAAATCCATATGTATAAGATTTTTTATATGCATTTTCCATGAACTTTTTATAGATCTATTTCCTCCTATCTCTGCCTTATTTCTTCTCATAGCACCTTCTATCAGTCCATATGATATACTATTTATTAATTTGTTGATTGTTTCTCCTCTGCCTTCTGCTAGGTGCAAGTTCCATAAAGACAATTATTTTATTCTCTGCTGCTTCCCAGCACCTAGAACTGTGTCTGGCAAACAAGACACATTCACAGTATTGTGAGCTAAATTTCAAGGGAAATGTGTTATCTTTGCTCTCAACTCTGCCTGAGTTTAGACTCAGTCTCCAGGAAGTTGATTTGAGAACTGGTGTTTTGATCTCCCCAGGACCCAAGGAAGAGTTCAGCCAGGTTAGGCATTTGGAGGTTTTTAATTGGGCTAGTAAGTACTGGACCATGTAAGGTGCAGTAATCATGTGAGATGACCTTATATTCTGAGCCTAACAAGGCTTAGAAGCAGCAGAACCTAACAGTAGAGAGTTGAGGTGTGTGGTTACAGTTAGAAAGTCCAAAGTTTGAACCCTTGAACTTCCATATACTAGTCCCTATGTGTCCTGACAAATTATTCTTTTCGTGCTTTAGTTTCTTTACCTATAAAAAGGGAATAAAATACTGACCACCTTCAGGAGGTCATTATGTGGACTAAATGGTGCAGTTGCATAACGTACCTGGTCTTAACAGAAGCTCGGTAAAATGGACCGAGCCCACTCAGCTCAGGCACACACTTGTGAGAAGGAGTGCAAAGGTACCAAAGCTGAAGAGCAGGTGGGTGCCTGATACTTGTAACTATGACTCCACAAATTTAAAAATTGCAAAGAATTTTAAGAAGTCAAAAGTGCATGTCTTGACAGAATAGTCTGAAAATACTTCATTTAGTACAGATTTGACCAGTGTCTGAAATTCCAGAAAGTTTTTCTGCCTTGCTTGGCTTCAGGTTATGTGAAACTTTTCTAAAGTGGTTAGAGAATCTCTCATTGTTGGGGCTATTTTATGAAAAGCTTTTAGTAAATACATCTGTAAAATAATGGCCTTCTTATGAGTAAGGGATGACCTAATATAGCCCCACATGACACAACAACTTATGCAATGAATTTTGTATGAACATTAGGTCCTGCTGATTTATATCTTCTGTCTCCTCCTGAAGGATGCTGGGAAACCACCACTCCTGGCCTTGTATTGGGATGAATGTCCTGCTCATCATGGCCACTGTTGGCCAGATGACTCCTGTTACTTGGGTATTTTCCTCCATTTACTCATTCTATTAAAAATATATTTTTAATTTTTGCTACTCTTTACTACAGTTATAATCCTTTAATGAAATTCCTTCCAATGTATCTGACAGTTTCCACAGAAAAAACTTTTATCTTGGGACATTTTTCATTTCTGGAAGTAGTGAAAAGGGAGAAGTAAGGGAAGAGATAAAGGCATTAACTGCAGTCAAACTGTAAAGAAATGGGATCCCAAAATATCAGGAATTAAATTCTATATTGTAGTATAAGTTGGTACCTCTAATCTCATAAGCACATTCCTAGTAGCAATCCAATTCCAATCAAAACATTGCTTGTAGTTCTCACATTGTTTGACTAAGGGTCTTCATAAAGTATGTTTCTCTCCATTCTCCTTCCACAGAATGATTCACAGCTCTGCTAGATTAACTTCTGCTTTTGCTGTGGTTAGGTGGTGGGGGTAAGGGAGGCTCTGCTAAGAGGAGTCAGCAGGATCTTGTGCAACCAGTGTCAGGACCACACTGTGGGATCCCGGTCCACCCTGCCACTGAGGTCGGGTGGCCCCAGGGTGGCTCATCCCCCTTTTTGGGCTTTAGTTTTTTTTGCACCTTGCCTATATGCTTACTGGGGCTGGTAGATAAAGTGGGATATTGTCTCCTGTGACAGATGTGATGCTATATTTGAAAGGAGCTTATCCATAGTCAGGCATTGTCACCTTCACTGGCATACAGATGGATGCCATCCACCAAAGACATTCACCATCTGATCTCCAGACTCCTGGGACCCTGCGAGCAGAAGAGCTCACCCCAGGTATCTCCTTCTAGTCCCCTATGATCCTGTAATGGGAGCCGAGGAGACAACACTGGGCCTGGCCAGGTCTGGTAGGGTGGGAGGTGCATGATCCAGCAGCGATGAAACTACAATCACCTCCTAGGACTCTGCCCAGGGAGGGCAGCAGCAGTGTGGGCAGAAGCTTCAGTCAGATCACGTGCCCAGTGTCAGGCAGAGTGGGACTATTCCCTATCGTTTTTAAAAATTGAGGTAAAATTCACACAATATGTCATTTTTCAGCATCGAATGAGGTGCATGCAGCACATCTGATTATCTTTCAAGTACCAGGACATTTTCATCACCCTGGAAGGAAACCCCACACTCATTAAGCATCTACTTCTATCTTCTTCCCTTAAACCCCGGTCCTGGTGACAACTGACCTGTGTCTATCTCTGTGGATATAACTTCTCAGGGCATTCTGTATAAGCTGAGTTGTGCAGTATGTGGTCTTTTCACTTAGCATAATGCCTCTGAGACATCTGCATACTGTGGCATGTATCAGTGCTTCCTTTTCAGGTTTGATAACATGCTATTGCATGGATAGACAGTATGTGGTCTTCCTGTTTATCTGTTCATAGACATTTGCATTGTATTCATCTTTTCTTTTTTAATCTCTCTTGACAGAGATGCTGTGATATAATTATTTTCCTGAAAATTCCAGAGTACAAGAACAACCGACTTGGTTATCTAGTATGAGAGGTCCTTTTGAAATTTGGCCTTTTGGGTAAAGTATGTCACACTGCTGGAAGGAGACAAAGAAACCTCAGCCATACCTTAGAGAGCACCAGATCTGTGGACTCTGCCGTGTGAACCCACATTGCTTGGCATTATCACTCTGTCCTTCAAAGCTAAGAGTGGGTCAAGTCCTATCCTGGTTATACAGAGGAGGAAGCTGCAGCACACACAGGTTGCAATCCTGGCTGTGACCACATGGACAGTGAAGGAGGGATCCAGGATACCCAGTGGCACAGCCCTGGCCCTGAATCACTGTGCTTGGACCAGTGCAGGTGATTCCCTATAATGGCACATAGGTGATAAGAGGCGAGGGAGAGACTGAATCTTCTAGCCTTTATCTGAAAGGTGTGCCATGTTAAGGAGTTAGAATTTAATCTCCTGAGAGCAATGACTCAATAAAGATTCAGGGGACCAGCAGTTAGCATAATGGCTATGTCCCTGGACTCCCACGTAGTCTACTGTGGTTCACGTCCCGGACCCAGTGGCTTAAAACTCATGTCGGGCGTGTGTGCGTGTGTGCCCAAGATCCCAAGAGGAGAATGGAGAAGAAGAGACTGCGGTGTGGCCATCCCCCCTGGGGGGTGATTTCTCGCTTTCTGTCTCTCTGTCTCTGTCTGTCTGGCGAGCACACACGCCCTATAGCAAAAACCTCTCCAAAAAACAAAGAAAAATAAATAAATTGAAAATAAATAAATAAATATTTGGGAGTGAGGGGGAACCAGCAGTTAGCATAATGGCTATGTCCCTGGACTCCCACGTAGTCTACTGTGGTTCACGTCCCGGACCCAGTGGCTTAAAACTCATGTCGGGCGTGTGTGCGTGTGTGCCCAAGATCCCAAGAGGAGAATGGAGAAGGGACTGCGGCGTGACCATCCCCCCTGGGGGATGATTTCTCGCTTTCTGTCTCTATGTCTCTCTCTGTCTGTCTGGCGAGCACACGCACCCTATAGTGAAAATCTCTCCAAAAAAAAAAAAAATTGGGGAGTGAGGTACCCAGATTTTTTCTGAGGGCTCTGTTCCTTTGAGTACATCAGGCCTCTTCCTCCCCTCCCCTCCCCTCCTCCTGTTCTTCCTCCTCCTTTTTTTTAATAGGTTTTTTCCTTACATTGCATGTGCCTGTGAGAGAGAGAGAGAGAGAGAAAGAAAGAAACAGTGGGAGGAAAAGTGAGAAATCATCCCTCAGAGGGGATGGCAACACCACAATCCCTTCTCCTTCATTGTACTCCCGGAATCTTAGGGATGCACGCACATGCATTTGGTATGAGTTTCAAGTCACAAAGTCTGGAATTCAAACTGCCATTGGCCATGTGGGAGTTCAGTGACATAACCACTATGACATCTGCTGGGCTCACAAGACTTCTAATGATGAATGAAGAATCACAAGATGCCAGTAAAAGAGACTCTCCCAACGGGAGGACTTCGTTGTGAAAAGCCTGCCCAGTTGGTGGAGGGAAGGTGCATGGAAGAAAACCACTGCAGACTGAGAGGTATCCAGGGACAGCCTCCAAACTCAGGAAACAAAACTAAGGAAAGCAGCTAGATTGGAGATTTGACATCTATAGACCCAATGGACACAGCCTTATATCTACACACTCAATATTTGATAAGTAGTTCCTATGGAATTATCCCGGTAAACTTCATAATAATACTGTGCATGATTTAGAGAATATGTACTCCATATCACGGAAAGAAAACCTGGAGTGAAATGAATTACTTATGGCTCTCAGCTACAAAGCAGAAGCCAGGGCTCAAACCCAGATATCCTCAGTCCAAGTCTAGGCTTCTTTATTTTGTTATTTGTTGTTTACTATGAGGTACATGCACTCACTGGAGAGAAAGAAACTGAGAAAGCAACCCTCAGGAGAGATGGATATGCTCAATCCCTTTTTTATTCTCTTCTTGGGATTTTAGACACACCTAGTGGTCTGAGATTTGAAACACACAGTCAGTCATGTGTGATCCAGTCATCCTAACCACCATGCCATTGGCTGGCCCCTAAAAGGTTTTATAATCCAGGACACCATGTTTGATCAGATCATGATGTCAACAGGAACACTGACCATGACCAATTATCTGATCTCCATTTCTGAAAGCATCACCCCATTAGCTCAGCATATACTTCCCTGTGTGTCAGTGCTCCCCACTCTTCTTTCCCACCCACAGTTATATCCCTAAGCTCCTCAGCCTCCCCCACACTCACTGTCTCAATGCCTCTACCTGTATTTCATTTCCCTTCCTGTCCCTTGAGTTCCATCTTCAGCTTGGGGGGACCCAACCTTGGGCAGTGTTCCTCACACTTGTACAGAAGAGACCACACTGTGACCACCTGAGGGCAGGACCCTTGTCTGTATCATTAACTATCCTTGCTGCCCAACACAAGATTAGGCACTTCAATGATGCTCAACAAGTGCTCATTGATTGAATAATAAATTCCAAGAGTCTCTCATCAAACACTTTGTTTATGTATATTTTTTAATTGTGTCAGTCAGTTTGATGAAGTAGGATTTCTGGTCAATATTGGACAGAGAGGCACTAAGATTTCTCTAATTTCTATTTTTGTATTAAGAAGGGACAATATCCTTTCTAGAATCCTTAATAAAATTGTCTACAAACAGACTCAAGTTGTCCAGAAGGAAAGAAACTCATTCCTTTGCAGAAGTTCACTCCAAGATACTATTTGGATGCTAATTCTTGACCATGATGTTCTCATCCTTCTCTTCTATGAGGCTTTCCTTATCCTTAGTCTTTGCAATTTGTGTAGGACACTCTGTTTGGTCCTCAGGCTGGTAATAATAATAAAGTGGCTTCAATTTTTTGACATAGGTGAACTTAACCAATTTTTTAAAGTTTCGTTTAATAGTTGAGGAGGTCATTCCCTGGGCAATTTCCTTAAAAAGCTTGTGGGTTTTTTCTGCCAACTCTCTGACCACCAGATCTTCATCTTGAAGCATTGGTTCCATAACTGTAATGACAGAAGGGCCCTTACTTTAAGGCATGTCTCTCTGAGAGGTCATGAAACTCTAAACCTGAATAGCCCACCTACAGAGCCCATTCTCCCCTACTCCCTTCTCCCTGCTCCCTCCATTTGCTATTGGGTTGTCAGAAAAGTATGATGCCTTTTTGCATTAAAATAAATAAATAAATAAATAAAAAACGAAAAATACATCATGATTTTTCTGACAATCCACTACTTTGACTAGTAGCATTCTCTATATGTTTTATGTTCTTTTCCCAGCATGTCCCATAGAAGACAAATGTCATTAAACATTAGCCAAGCAACTCTCATGTGATGAGCATCCTGCTTGATTGCTTAAACAAATACTTGTGAATATATTATATTCATGAATTCATGTTACAATAATTTAAAAAGTTGGAATCCATCTAAATATTCATTGGTGAGAACTGCTTAGAAATTAGAATGTCATAAAATAAAATAGTACACACACACTAGCATGATGATGTAGACCTAAATTTCTTGAAATGGAAAGATGTTTATGATATATGAGTAAGTAAAAAAAAAAAAGTTATAAAACTGATAGTTTTAAAGACAAATATGCAATAGCTTATTTTTTTACAAAGACCTGGGATAATACATATACTGAAATAATATCATTGTATCCAAATAGTGAGTAAGAAATTTTTTATTTTTTTATTGCAAGAGGGAAAGGAGATGCAGAAAGGAGCATGGAACAGTAAGAGAGAAAGAAGAAAAAGGTTATGAAAGACAGAGGAAGATTCCTAGTCTTGACATTTAGAAGGCAGTTAAGTATGTGTTAAATGTACGAATGGGGTCAGCAGATGGTGTAGCGATTACATTGCTGGACTCCCACATGGCCGATTGCGGTTCAAGTTTCATACTCAGTGGCTTGAAACTCATGCTGGGTGCATGAGCATGCGTGCCCAAGACTGCAGGAAGAGACTGGAGGAGAAGGGATTGTGGCAATGTTGTTCATCTCCCCAGGGGGTAATTTCTCCTTTGCCCTCTTACTGTCTCTGCAGTGAGCACATGTACCTTAAGGCAAAAACCCGTAAGAAAAAAAAAAAGGCAAGTGAATGAATGAATGAGAAAGTAAGGAAGATAATGATATGTCAACTAGGTTGGCCCATCTTAAAAATACGTCACTCTGGGGAATGTTGATGATGCGTTGATGATGGGGGGGGTGGAGGAGGGGTGGATGCCTACATGGGGAACCTGCACTTACAGCACAACTTTGTCATGAGCCTGAAACTGCTCTGAAAACTAAAGTATGTTAAAAATAGGAAGGAAAGGGATCAGCAGTTAGCATAGTGGCTATGTCTCTGGACTCCCATGTGGTGGACCGTGGTTCACATCCTGGACCCAGTAGCTTAAAACTCACGCCGGGAGCGTGTGCGTGCATGCCCAAGATCCCGAGAGGAGAATGGAGGAGAAGTGATTGCGGCATGGCCATCCTCCCTGGGGGGTGATTTTTCTCTTTCTGCCTCTCTGTCTCTCTCTGTCTGTCTGGCGAGAGCACACGCCCTATAGCAAAAACCTCTCCAAAAAAAGAAAAAAAATAGGAAGGAAAGAAGGCAATCACCCTATTTTTCTAACTCATCTGAATTTGTAACTCATCTGATGGGGCAATAAACTGAGGCTAATAAAGAGATGCCTAAGACCCAAACCTTCTGGTAAAATTACTCTTTAGTTCCCTTCTCTGCAAATGTACATTCCCATCCACTAAAATTTAAATTGTCTGAAGGAAGAGACTGCTTTATTTGCTGTTGTATTTCCAGGAGGTAGAATAATGCTGTCACATCAAAGATACTGGAAAATATTTGTCAGATCAATGAGTGAATGAACCTTCAACCTTTTGTAATTCCCAAGGGCTCTAGGGTGACAGGTCCTCAGACAATGAGAGGAAAAAATGGAGAAAAAAAAACTGAAACAAGGAGAAAGAGTAAGAGAAACAGAAAAAAGAACAGAAATGCCTCTTAACGCAGTCCTATCATTCATCCCTGAAAATGCCCAGCAGTACCACTGTTCTCTCATCCTGGTATCCTTACAAGAAATTAACAGAAGGGGACTTCAAAAAGTTCATGGAAGAGTAAATTAAAGTGCAAGTTTATTTTGGTGCAAAAGAGCTGAAATACATGTATAGTTTTAAAAAAAATAATACATATTTCATGAACTTTTTGGAGGTACTTTGTATATAATAATTGTAATCCTGAGTAGTGACTTTTTTAAAAAACCTGTGTAGCAAGATTTCATTATAACCTTGATACTCACCCTCAAGCATGACTTCAATCTCATCTCTGAGCAGTAAGTAGTCACCTGCTTTGGCCAAGTACCCTAAATACAAAGTAAAATTAAAGTGACACCAAAACACATTATGAAAATCCATCCTCTGATGTGATCTGGCTACATTCTGTACTTTTTTTCAAAGCATCTCTAGATTATCCTGGGGTCATCCTTTACTACTTTCACATAATTGTTATTTAACAGAACTGCTTATTGAAACACACATGCACATGTAAATGTACACGTCATACTGTACGACCAACAAATGAGAACAGAGTGGACACCCTGGGTAGAGTATTCCCAGAAACCACCCTTGAACCCTCCTAGTCTCCTTTCCCACCTTTCAGAACACACTCCCGAGTCTGCCTGTGCTAACATCATGCTCTGAGGTACATCCACATTCTTTCCTGGAGCAACAGGGCATCCATTTCCACTGCTGCCTGGCAGAGGCTTGCAAACAGCATTTGTTTACATATGCTTTCAGCCCACCACAGCAGAGTTGATAAGCTTGACAGGCCACTGGGCCTGTAACAGAGTTTTCTGAATCCTGTTCTGTAATGCTCTTAGAGGTGCAGCATTCTGTATTCATTCTGCTGATGATGGACAGTTATTTCCAGCAGGGCTATTATAAATAATTGTAGGGACACATTTGGAGAGAAGCCCTGAGAGTGTGGGGACGTGCTCTGAGCAAACACCACCTGTCCCTTTGGGCTATGGCAGAACTTTGCAGCTTGTCCTTTCCTTGACCCTTGCTGCAGGGAGAGCGAAGGGTATAAATTGCTAGGGGCCTTCCAACAGACACATCTGATGGAATTCTGGAAACATCTTGACCCCAATTAGCAAAGTTCAATCCTTTCTCTGCCTCTGTAAGAGTCTTTAGCCTTCTCGGCATCCCTTTTATGTTTTAAAGGTGTATCCTCCCCACACCTTAGCTAGGCTTCTCTCCATTAGAAAAAAAGTCTAATGGGATTTCTCCATGATGTGATGTTCATCAGGGGATACAGCCAGATACACCCAGATACACCCGGCTTACTATGTCTAAGCTATTATAGATTTGTTACCTGCTTCTTATTGTCTATAACCTGGCAATGAATCTATGAGATGTTGTAAAATACACATATGCAATGTTGCCTTGTACTATAAATAAAGACACCCAGATTGTTTGGGCAGCACAAGTTGCTTGGGCTACCTAGGCTCAGGCTGCCTGTGTCTGCTGTTACTCTGTCTCTTTGTCTCATTCTTTCCTATTCCCCGGTCCTCTCGAGATGAAGAGCTTCCTCTTTCTCTTCCTCTTTCTCTTTTTCACCATTAGCCTCCTGATCATGATTCAGCTCAAGCCAAGCCCAGGGCGAACACTGACAAATAATGTTATGGGAATTGTCAAAAATGATTTATTTTTTAGAGGGATTTTTGGTATAGGGTGCATGCTCTTGCCAGAGAAACAAAGAGAGACAGAAAGATAGAAAGTGAGAAATGAACCCCTACGGGGAATGGCTGCATACATTCACTTCTCTATTCTCCTCTTGGGTTTTTTATTTTATTTTATTTTATTTTAATTTCCTTTTTTTTTTTTTTTGGAGAGATTTTTGCTATAGGGAGCGTGGGCTGGCCAGAGAGACAGAGAGACAGAAAATGACAAATCACTCCCCAGAGGGGATGGCCACGCTGCAATCCCTTCTCCTCCATTCTCCTCTTGGGATCTTGGGCATACACGCACATGCACCTGGCATGAGTTTAAGCCACCAGGTCCAAGACTCGAACTGTGGTTGACTACATGGGAGTTCAGTGACATAGCCATTATGCTAACTGCTGGTCCCTAGTTTTAATTTCTTTTATACATTCAATCACATACATCCTTTGCTTGTAAAGTGAATGTTCCAACATGAATTTATTTCTCACCTGCCCAGTTGGGGATACTATACATGTTATCATCAACAGATAATGACCCATTTCTTTGTCCCATAAATGTCTTTCATCTCTCTCTTTAATGTCTTCTTCTCTTTGGAATCTTGAGCATACACACACACATGCTGTCATAAGTTTTATGCCACAGGGACCAGGACTCCAACCACAGTCAACCATGGAAAGTCTGGCTATGTGGGAATCCAGTGACATAACCATCACCACCTGATGGTCCTATGACTTTTAAATTGCCATGTGACTTATAACTAGGATGAATTTACTGGGTAGCAGATACTCTTATGGTCAACTTTAATGAATACTGCCAAACAGCTTTCCAAAGTGGTTATATCAGTTTTCATTCCAACTAGCAGTGTACAAGCATTCCTGTTGCTCCACACCCCCTTTAACACCTGATGCTTTTAATACTTTCCCTTGCAATCAGTTTCATAGGTTTGGTGATAGTATTCCATTGTGACTTTAATTTGCGTTTTTGGTGATTAGGGAGAGTTTTGTCTATTTACTGGCCATTTGTATATATTCTTTTGTGAAATACCTATTTAAGTCTCTTCCTTGTGTTTATATTGAGTAGGCAGTCTTTTTTCTTGTTTGTAAGCCTTTTCTTTGTTTATTCTGGATACTAATCTGCATGCCTTACAAATATATTTTCTCATCCATGGCTAAACTTTTTCATTGTACTATTTTTATAATGAACAGAAGTCTTTAATTTTAAGATAGAGTAAGCCATCTTCTTTTCATTTATGGTTAAAGAATTCTGGGGGTTCTGTTAGAAAATATTTGCCTGTCTCAAGGTCATAAATATTTCTCTTGTATTTACTTCAAGAAGCCTTATTGTTTTAGCCTTCACACTTAGATCCATTTGAATGGAATTGTATGATATGAAATAGGAGTCAAGACATTTTTTCATACTAGTGTAATTGACCCTGTGCCATTACAGGAAAATCTATCCTCTCCTACCATATTAAAGGGTTAGCCACATCATATATTGAGTGTGGGTCAGTGCCTTGACTATATTCTGTCTCTCACTGTGCTGCTGGCACACTCCCTTAATGTATACTATATCTTGATATCCAATAGTACCAATCTGTCAACTCTGTGGTTCTTTTAAAATTATCATGGCCATGATGCCAACAGGTGATGTGGTGGTTAAGGCACTGGACTTCCACATGGCAGACTGCGGTTCAAGTCCCAGACCTGGCAGGTTGCTTTCTTGCTTTCCCTTTCTTTCTCTCTCTCTGGTCAAGTTAAAAATTAATAATAAATGCAATTAATTAAATAAATAATTCTTTAAAAAATTACCTTGGCTATTTTTAAACCTTTACATTTTATGTAAAGTTTAGGATCAGTGTCAAGTTTCACTCACAGTTACACCCCAAACCCCTGGAGATACCTTGTTTGAAATTGCACTGCATTCATGTTCATCGATTTGGGGAGAACTGACATTGCTACAGTACTTAATATTTCGATTCATGAATATGATATACCCATCTGTTTAAATCTTGTTAAAATTTTCTCAATATTTTCTGTGTATCAGTTTTGTATATTTTTCCTTAGTTTTATTTTCAGGGATTTGATCATTTTTGTTACTACTGCATTTGATATTAAGATAAAAAGATTGGCCCAGCTATAGGGGACAGGTGGTAATATACACACCTATAATGCTGAAAGCCACATGGTCGACTATGGGTTCAGAACCTGGACTGATCTGCAACATTCTGGGCATGTGCATGTGGGTGTCCAGATCTTGGCAAGTGAGAAGGTTGGGGGACAAGAAGTACAGGGTGAGGAAAATCTGTAAAGGGTTTCTCTCTCCACTCTCTCTCTCTATTGTTCTTTTTCATTCTCTCTCCCATGAAAGAAATTAAGGGATCGGCAGATGTTGCTGGACTCTCACATAGTCGGTTGGGGTTCAAGTCCCAGACCCAGTGACTTAAAACTCAAGCCAGGCACATGTGCATGCACGTCCAAAATCCTGAGGAGAATAGAAGGGACTGTGGTGTCGCCATCCCCCTGAGGGGTTACTTCTCTCATTCTGTCTGTCTCCCTGGCAAGCATATGTGCCCTATAGTGAAAATATATTTTTAAAAAAAAGAAAGAAAGGAGAAAGAAAGAAAGAAAAAGAAGGAAAGAAAGAAAGAAAGAAAGAAAGAAAGAAAGAAAGAAAGAGAGAAAGAAAGAGAGAAAGAAAGAAGAAAGAAAGAAAGAAGAAAGAAAGAAAAAAAGAAAGAAAGAAAGAAGAAAGAAAGAAAGAAAGAGAAAGAAAGAGAAAAAGAAAGAAAGAAAGAGAAAGAAAGAAAGAAAGAAAGAAAGAAAGAAAGAAAGAAAGAAAGAAAGAAAGAAAAAAGAAGATTAATGTACTTTTTTTAGAAAGATTTTTGCTATAGAGCACATACACTCACTGGAGAAACAGGGAGAGATAGCAAGAAATCATTCCCCACAGGGGAGATGGCCACACCACAATTTATTCTCCATTCTCCTCTAGGAATTTTGGGCGTGTATGCACATGCACCTAGCATGAACCTGAAGCCACCGGATCTGGGATTTGAACTATGTGGAAGTCCAGCAATGTAACCATTATGCCATCTGCTGGTCCCAATTAATGAGGGTTTTTTTTTTTAAAGTAAGTTTGTAAGTTTGTAATTGTTTGTTGGTGGTATATATAAATCCAATTGATCTTTGTATATTGATGTATCTAGAAAACTTGCTAGGTTTATTTCGTAATGTGCATTCTTTCTAACATTCCAAATAAGCAATTATTTATCTGCAAATCTTGAAGGTTTTCTTTTATACAAATGTAGACATTTTATTTCTTATTTCAGTTGGGGGAATTTCTGGCTATTAGTTCCACAAATATTTTTTCTGCCTCATTGTTTCCTTTCTCTCTTGAATATATTAGACCTTTTAATCATGTCTGACATTATCTGTGCTCTCATTTTTTCTTCAGGCTTTGATCCTAAGGCTGAATATTTATTCAGATACATTAATTTTCTTTTAAGCTCTTTCTAATTTGCTGCTAATTTCATTAATTGAACTATGGATTCCGTTTTATTATTTAATCTTTGACACTATTAACCATATTTAGTTTAAAATCCATATCTGATAACTTTAATAATTACATATCCTGGATATTTGATTATTTTATCTTGTAATTTAAAAATAAATCTATATGTTTTCTTGATGAAATATCAACTATCGTGTATAAAATTTTGTGTAGATAATTTGTATGAGTCTCTGGACAATTTATCTTATAATGGAGAAGACTTACTTTTTTGTCTGTCAGGTAGTTAGACTAGAGATCTTTAACCCAATCATGAAATTAGATATTAAAGGCCTTAGTCATTGTGAGGGCTAGTCTATTTCCAGTATACCCTCACTCCAGAGATCCCAACTGAAAGCCTTTTTAGCTCAGTGAGATACCTAAAATTTCTACAACTTCTTAGCCTATAACCTACCTTTTTTTTTTCTTTGAGAAGTTTTTGCTATAGGGCACGTGCACTCACCAGAAAGACAGAGAGAGACAGAGAGACAGAAAGCAAGAAATCACCCCCTCAGGGGGAATGGCCATGCTGCAATCCCTTTTCCTCCATTCTCTCAGGATCTTGGGTATGCATGCATACACGCCTGGTGTGAGTTTAGGCCACTGGGTCTGGGACTTGAACTGTGGTCAACTACATGGGAGTTCAGTGACATAGACTTTATGCCAACTACTGGTCCTGAGCTACCATTTTTTTAAGTTTTTTTTTTCCCTGAAGGTCACCATGAGTTCATAGGAGAGAGACAGAGAGAGGGAAA
>NW_006160172.1:587860-592764 GCF_000334495.1 Tupaia belangeri chinensis
AGAGAGAAAGAACCCCTGGGGACATGGAAATGCTGCAATCTTTTCTCTTCCATTCTCCTCCTGGGATTTTTGGGCACACACACAAATATATCAGGCTTACCTCTTGAGTTCTCTCTTCTATTCTAGATCATTGCCTTTGTAGTGAGTGTGGAGAGCCGCATATTAGGTCTTGTATATGAACAACTATTTTTCCATTTCGTTCCCTTACCCTAACATGGCTATCGGCTTCCGTAAACCTGCTTGCTCTTCCCATGAGAAAATAACCTGTGCTAGCCATATAGAAAACCATATCCAGGACAACATTCTGTACCTGCTACTGTCTTTGCTAACTAGCCTGAAACCCTTTTGTTTAGCAACGTAATTGTTGGCATGGAAAACCCACTCCCCTCATAAATAATTAACCTGCTTGATTCAGCTTCTGTAACAGCTTGCATAGAAACCCCTGGTAAATGACCCCCAAATGACTACTCAAACTTCAGCCAGGGTTACAGTTCTGACTCTCGGTAACCCCCCCCCCCAAAAAAAAATAAAAATAAAAGGCCAAGACTGCAGTCACTGGCCAGTTAATAAAGACTCCCTTTAAACTTAATCTGGCTGTGGTGGTCATTCATTCGGTGGCACTCTACAACATGAGGACAGAAGTTTAATTGCTTTTTCCTGCTTCTAAAATCCTTTCCAGAGGTCCTGGGGTGAGACATGCCCACACACGTTAATAGATCATTTTGACCCATTTGATAACAAAATCATCCTGCATCCTGTCCCTGGCATAATATCACTGTAATTGGTGAGCCATGTTCACAGTCATTAATAGACCATTAATAACAGGACTCTTCCAACATTCTGTCCTGAGGACAGTACCTTGTGTTCTGTATACAAGCTTACTTATCTCTGGTAAAGTACATTCTTTACTAATTCCTTCCCAAAACCTAAAAGTCTCACTTCCACATGTCCTACCTTTTGGGTCAGGCCAATGAAAAGCTCTTCACTAAATTCTCTCACTCTCAAAATCAAGTAAAAAAAACCTGTACCTGATCACCTAGAGAGAGAGGCATGTTTTGCCTTCACTCTAGGTCTAGTTCACTCAAAATTGTGCTTAAAAATAAACCATATTAACTAATTACTTTTAGAGAGTTGGTTACTTCCATAAACAGTAGAAACACTCTAATATCTTCAGAAAAGTTTTCAAATATTCCTCCCCACAAAGTTGCTTTTAGTAGAAGGTAGGCCTAAAATGAATGAACCAACCATTGCTAGAAGTGGAAGTCTGAAACAATTTTAAATATCAAAGTTAGATGAAAAAAGCATATACTGCTTTACTGAAATTATGGTTTTTAATCACAATTTTTAGTAGCATTATTATTCATACATTCAATTGCTATACATCATTTATATTGTAAAGAGACTTTACCAAGCATGATGTACACCTCAGTCCAGTCCACAGTTGAGTATCCTATACACATCCTCATCAACAGATAATAAACCATGTCTGTGTCCCACAAGTGTCTTACCTCTATTTTTTCCCCACATTTCATTGCCTGCACTCTTCCCCTCCCACATTCTTTTTCCATTTTGTCTCTAGTGTCCATTCCAATTTTTTTTTCTTGGCACGTGTTCTCACCAGAAAGACAGAGAGAGACAAAGCGAGAAATCATCCCCCAGGGAGGATGGCCACGCTGCAATCCCTTCTTCTCCATTGTCCTCTTGGGATCTTGGGCACGCATGCACACATGCCTGGAGTGAGTTTAAGCCACCAGGTGTAGAACTCGAACCACGGTTGACTACATGGGAGTCCAGTGACATAGCCATTATGCTAACTACTGGTCCCTCCATTACAATTTTTAATGCTTTTATGTTCTCCAGTCTTTTGGTCTCTACCATAGAGTGTGGACAGATTGCATTTTTGAAAGTTACAAATAAACTCTCAAAGTGAATGTGACTCTTTGGAAAACATGGCAGATTAACAAAAATGCCAACAGGGCCAGTGGGTAACCAGGTGATCTCAACTGCATGGGAGAATGCACTTGGCAGGGGCGGGCGTGTGCACAGGAAGTGAAGGCTCCATCTACACTGGTCCTGGTCAGCTCCATCATCTGTCCCATGCAGCAATGCAGGTGCTTCCTCACAAGGGTAAGTAGGACACTGGAAACTTATGTGAAAGTTCTACATCTTAAATATTGACTATTATAACATACCAGTTGCTGTCAATCCAAAATCATTGTCCCCTTCCCCATTTAAATAACCATATTTTCAGGCCTCTCTCTTATTTTGTCCCACATCTTTTTTTTTTTTTGAGAGGTTTTCACTATAGTGTGCATGCGCTCTCCAGACAGACAGACAGAGACATAGAGACAGAAAGTGAGAAATCACCCACCTCAGGGGAGATGGTCACGCTGCAATCCCTTCTCCTCCATTCTCCTCTCGGGATCTTGGGCACACACACACACGCACCCGGCATGAGTTTTAAGCCACCAAGTCCGGGACATGAACCACTGTCGACTACGTGGGAGTCAAGTGACATAGCCATTACACTAACTGCTGGTTCTCCTGTGTCCTACATCTTGATTGACCTGCCCAGTGGATATGAGCACCAGCATGCCTGGTCCTTTTTGTGGACAGGGCTCACTGTGTTGCTCAGGCCAGCCTCAAGCTTGGTATCCTCCTGCATAGCCTTGCTGGGATTACAGGAGCATGCCACCACCACACTCAGCCTTCAGATTGGACCAGGGATTGGACCTGGGCCTCCTATGTGGTCTCATTTTAGCATGATTGGGCCTCCTGGACATCTCTTACACTGATGGTGGCAGTTATAGTTCTTGTCATGAGGATTACTGTGAGATAAATCACTGGCTGGGACTTTGAAGACTTTTATAAAATGGGAATGACTCAGGTCAGTAGGTGGCATAGTGGTTAAGGTGCTGGATTCTACATATCTGACTTGGCTATGTAGACTCCAGCTCTATACACAGCAGCTTGAAAGTCACGCCAGGTATATGTGCATGTGTGACCAAAATCCCAAGAGAATAATGAAGAAGGGATTATGGATTATAGTGTGGACATTTTCCCTGGGGGGTGATTTCTCACTTTCCCTCCATCTCTCTCTTGCAAGTGTGTGTGTCCTATCCAAAATCTTAAAGGAAAAAAATGGGGCTAACTCAACTGGAAAACAAACCTTTTGACCTTTTCCTTTTTATTCCATTCTTGGTGTGTCACTGTTAAAATGCTGAACGTGTTCACAAATGCAAATGAGAACAAAAGCCACATGCAAGGAGATACATGGCAATGTAAATGATGCAAGGATTATCTACATACACAAATCTCTGCTCACATGTGCAAGTATATCTGAGGATAAATCTTTTGGGGAGGAGATTACTGAACCAAAAGAATTTTCACTTCACATTTTGATGAATAATACCATATTATCTTCAGAGAAAGTCACAATCTACAGTCTCACCAGTGCTATGAGTGATTGCCCACCTACTGCAGCCTGGCCCAACTGTATGGCACATCTTGCTCATTTGTTGAACACAGTCCTTACATCTTTTAATTTGCATAACTTTTTGAATGAAGTTATATATTTTTTTGCTTGTCAGTTCTGTTATAGGGTATGTGTACTCTACAAAGAGAGACAAAGGGAGAGAGAGAGAGAGAAATCACCATTCAGAGGGGATGGTCATGTCACAATCCATTTTCCTTCATTCTCCTATTGAGATTTTGGGGATGTATGCAAATGTACCTGGCCTGATTTTCAAGCCTCCAGGCCTGGGACTCAAATGGTGGAGTTATGGGATCCAGAGGTCTTAACCTCCACATCACCTACTAGTCCCAGAAATTGTGAAGATTTTACATTAAGAGAAAAATGAAATTCTGTCATATTTTTCAACCATTTTCCTACTCAATTATTTGTCTTTTCTTTTGGATTTAAAGGATTCTTTTTTTATCTTTTTATTTATTTATTTTTTATTATCATCATAATCTTGTCTATATTACATTGAATTGCATACAACTTTACAGTGTATTACATTGCTTTTTCAAAGGAAATGCCATGCATGTCACTCAATGCAGAGACATTAATCTCCCCACTTCATCATTCAATATCTTTTCATTATTTTACCAATCATTATTATTATTACTGCAATTATTTTTTTCTTTTCTTTAAATTTTTTTACATTAATTCACTATACATCATTACAGCATACAAAATGAATTTTCCATCCAAAATACACTGTATATTGGCTCAATCAAGCACATCAACATACGTGTTATCAACAAATAATTTTCCATTTCTTATGTCTTGTATATTTTGCCTTTTTTTTTTCCATCCTTGATACCCTATCCCTCACCCTCTGCCATGTCTTACCTTCCTTCCACATTGTCTCTGGTATCCATGGTTGCTTTCTATCCCCCCCCATTTAATTGATTTGCTAATGAACTTAATTTATCTAAATATTTGCAATATCAAGTGCACCTAATATACACATATACATGAACCCAAGTCTGACTTTAAGCATAAATCTCATGAGTAGAATGAACATACTATAAAGTAGTACCTAACTGGAGCTATATAGCTTACTGCAGTCATCAAATACACTTTTTTTAAAAAATTTCTATATGAACAGTTTTAGTAGGGTTTTTTTCCTCCTGAAACTTTTTTTTAATTAATTTACATTCATTTCCTGAGCATCATCAAAACATACTAAATGTAGTTTCCCATCTAGAATAAACTGCACAGTGACTTAATCATGCAGGTTATCATCAATAATATTCCATTTCTACTTTCATATGTGTGTGTGTATATATGTTTTATATATGTTTAATATATATATATGTTTTTAATCCATGTCTGACCCTCTGCCCTTTTGCACCCTCTTATTACACTATCTCTGCTGTCTACAGTTGTCTTCAAT
>NW_006160172.1:593196-602753 GCF_000334495.1 Tupaia belangeri chinensis
CAATTAAGTTGCCCATTTTCTTAGTTTTTGAACTCTTATTTCTGTGTGTCTGTATTTAATTTTACTGACATAGCACTCCCTTAAGAACTTCTTGGGGATCTGATCTGGTGTTGGTAAATTCTTTCAGGTTTTGTTTATCTGGGAATGTTCGTGTCTTTTCTTCCCAAATGAAAGATAATCTTGTCGGGTACAGTATTCTCGGTTGAAATTGCTTTTCCCTTAACACGTTGAATATATTTTCCCATTCGTTTCCCATTGTTTCCTTGCTCACATTGTTTCCAATGAGAGATCTGCTGTTAGTCTGATGGGATACCCTTTGTAGGTAACTTGCTGTTTTTCTCTTGCCAATCTTAGTATCTTGTCTTTGACTGTGGTTTTGGTCAATCTGGCTATAATGTGTCTTGGAGAAGATCTTCTTGGGTTGATTCTATTTGGGGTCCTCTGTATTTCTTGGGACTAACTCTTTGAGTGCCTCTCTAGGTTTGGATAGTTTTCTTGCAGGATTTCATGGAATAGATTATCAATGCCCTTATGAGTCTCTTCACCTTCTGGGATGCCTATTATCTGGATGTTTGGACATTTGATGGTATCTAGTATTTTTCATATATTATTATCAAATTTTGGGGCCATTTTCTCAATCTTCATGGTAGATTTTTTTTTCTAGGCCAGCAATTTTCTCTTCTACATCTGAGATTCTATTTTCTGTATGATCTAGTCTGCTTTTAATACTTTCAAGGGAGATTTTGACTTCCTGTATTATAGCCTTCATCTCTGACAGTTCCATCTGATTCTTTTGTAAAGTGTGAAATTCCTCTTTTAGATCTTGCATGAATTTCCTCACCTCCTGGAACTCATCAACTCCTTTCTCCTTCCTCTTCAGCAGTTCATTGTCTCTCTTCTCTTCCATCTCTGTTAGCTTTGTCATTACGAATGTTCTGAATTCTTTATCAGACATTTCCATGATTTCTGTGTCTGGATGAAGAGGAGTTATCTTTTTTCCCTTGGAGGAGAGGTATTTTCCTGCTTTCCCATATTTCTTGTGGTCCTGCAGCAATTTCTAGTCATCTGGTGGATGGTCACTTTCTTTCCAAACTTGGAAGTTCAATCTGAGTTTAAAAAAGAGAAAAACGTTTAAATAAAACTAAAAAATTACTATTTAAAAATTTTTCAATAAAACCCAAAAATTAGAAAATCGTGCGGTGCACTTGCACGCCGCGTGATATGTCTATTCAACAGAGCCATGAAGGTGTCTCTTCAAGAAGGCATGTTCCCTTTTGCCTCTCCTGGGTTGGGAGGGGGAGAGGAAATTATTAACAAGATAAAGGGATAGGAGGGGCCAGAAAGCCCAGAAAATGCCTCACCTTAAAAAATTCTAACAAGCAAAAATTAAAAAATAAAAAAGAGAGAGAAGACAGAGACAGAGGTAGAGAGAGACAAAGAGAGATACAGAGACAGGAGGCCTGAAAGAAGTCTTTCTAGCTCATGAGTTTTGTGTGCTGGAGGCCAAATTATCAGTGGGAAATCTTCATTTCTCTGTTTCCCCCAAAATGGCTAGTTCAACGGAGCCATGAAGGTGTCTCTTCAAGAAAGCCTGTTCCCTTTTGCCTCTAAAGGATTGTTTACAGAGTGAGAATTCACCCTTTATCTGTGATCATGTAAGTGATTCATCCCAATTTGGTTTTGGCTGGATTTTTGACTTCTACTTAGAGAGTTCCTTGAAGCAGGAGTATAAAGCAAAATTACATTCTGGTTTCATTTTTAGGATTTGTGCCTTTTGTCATATGGAATTTATTTAGCGTAAGTAGTGAATTAGGAATAAAATAATTTTTATAAATCTAGATAAATTCATTTAAGAAAGAATTGACACATTTTTAATTGTGATTCTTACTTTCCCAAAGTAGAGTTTATACTTTCCTATGTATTCAAATCATTTGTCTTTTCAATAATATTAACTAGTTTTCTTCACAGAAATAGAGCACTGCATTTTCAGTTTGCTTTTGCGACTTTCTTTCTCCCTTCTGTCTGTACATCCTTCTGTTTTTCCTTCATCTCTCTCTCTCTCTCTCAATTTTCTTTCCCACCTTCCTCCCTCCCCTCAGGATTCTTTCTTCCTCCTCCCTCTCTCTCTCCCTCCCAATTTTCTTTCTTATTCTTTCTTCTTTATTTTAATCTATTGTTATTTAAAATATTTAGTTTTATTTATTATTGTTGTTATTATTATTATTATTATTAAATTTCCTATAGAACACATATGCTCACCAGAGATAGACACAGGGAGAAGGAGAGAAAGTGAGAAAGCAAGTCAACCATGTGAGAGTACAGCACCCCAACCACTGCGCTACCTACTGCCCTCTATTTTAATCTACTGTTAACAGGACCTTTTCTTCCAATGTATTTTCTAATGGATTAGTTATTTTGGCATAACAAAGATTTGATTTTTTCAGACTAGTATAATTTTAAAAAACGATTAGTATGAGTAGCTAGCATGCATTTTTACATTAATGATAACACATACAAAAGCGCATTATAATAGATGTACAATTTTGGGAGCCAGCAGATGGAGTGGTGGTTAAGTGCTGGACATTCCCACATGATTGACAATGGTTTGCATCCCAGACCTGGTGGCTTGCTTTCTCACTTTCTCTCTCTTTGGTCAAATTAAAATAAATGAATGAATAAATGAATAATTCTTTTAAAAAGAGACATACAATTTTAGAGAATTATAATAAACATTCAAAACCCTGCTGTGGGCCTCAAACACATAAAACACTGTCCTTTTCTAGTCCCTCTAGGAACCCTGTGCCCTGCTTTCCCTTCGTCCTTCCAAGTAAACTAGTTTGTTGAATTTTGCATTGACCATTTCCTTGATTATGTGTATAGTTTTTCAGGAAATTAGTATAAATTCTCCATAATGTACTTTAAGTTGTATCTATTATGACCTATATTTAAATGGCATATGCTCTTTGTTTTTTATTCAGGTTTTGGGATTCATCTATTAATATTTTAGGGAAAGGAGCTGTTGTTTTTTTAATTTTTTTCCAATGAAGTTCCTTGCTAGCTAAAGTTTCATTTGTGACTATTGAAAAATTAATACCCACCCTGCTTGTGATAGACCCTTGAATTATTTAGTTTATTTGTTATTACAAATAATGTTGCAATATACTTACTTTTACAAGTCACTAGCTATTCTTGTGAAAGAGTTTGCTAAAGTATGTACCTAAAAATGTTGTATCTGAATCATAGAGACATTACACTTAACTTTAGCTTACAAGATAATGCCCACTTATTTTCCAAGTATTTGTATCAATCTCTAGCTTCATTGCTCCATATGCTTTTCAACTCTTGGTTTATTACATGTGTATATACTTTTTTAAAATTTCTAAACATTTAAGCATAACAGCCATATCAGAAAGTGCAGGTGTAAATGTACAGCTACTGAGATATTCACACACTAACTACATCCAATGTCAAGACATAAAACATTACCAGTAACCCAGAAATCCCTTTCAGGCCCCTTACAATCTCTCTATAGGTAAAACTATCCAGGGTACTAATATCTAATTGGTCAGTTCAGTTGGTTTTGTATTTTACATTAATAGAATCATACAATATGTAATTTTTTTGTGACTGACTTCTCTTGGTCAACCTTGTCTACAGTTCTCCCACAACTTATTCATCCAATTGATGATTAACAGGATTAAATTATACAAATAGTACTTCACTGGATGTTCTAGTACATATTTTTTAAAGAACATGTATGTGTTTTTTGTCCATTTTTAAAACATTTATTTATTCAGTCAATAAAAGAGAGAGAGAGAGAAAAGACATAGATTCAAGATCCCTGACAGGGTCTTGATGCCATAGTCCACTCTGCAGTATATAAGAGTTCTGATTATTTCAATCCTTGACAATATTTATTATTGTCTATCTCTAGTCTAGACATTCTAGTGGGCATATAATGGTATTTTATTTGCATTTTTCTAATGACTAATAGGAAAATTAAAAAATCATTAAGAGGAATTTCATAGAAGGGAAATTATAACTATACATAAACATATGAAAGGATGTTAAACAATATTAATTATCAAAGCATGTCAATTAAATGAAAAGAGCTAAGTTCATAACTAACAGAGGGGCAGCTTGTATTTTCCCCACATTACTTTTTTCAGGAGTACCTATGCCTTTTGCTCTTCCACAGACATTAATGTGTCAATATCTATATAACGGTCAGTTGGTGTATTTGTTACAAGTGTATTGAACCTCTTGATCAGTATTTCTCAGTGGTTGTTCAGTGGGGATTCTGAATGTGGCAATTGTTTATCAATAGCACTGTCACAATCTTTACTGTCAAGCCTACCCTGCCTATTAAATGCGTTAACATGTTTGAAATTCTGTGCCACTTGGAATAAAGCTGGGAAAGGAACTTGGGAGATATCCAGCACAGTCTGCCTCCTAAGGCATAGAGAAGTGAGGAAAACAGTAGAGAATGGGTTGGAGGAGATAAGTGTCCTACAGTTAAGGAGATACTGTTTCTACACAATAGTTCATCTATTCATTCTTCAGTTGACTGAATTCCATGCCCTAGTAGTTTCTTCAAGAAAGATTCATTACAATGATTTTATCCTGAGTTTTTGTAGTTTAAAAATGTATTTTTGTTATCTTCATAGTTGAATGTAATTTTACCCAATATAAAATATTTCAGTCACAAATTTCTTTATGATTACATAACACTGCCTGCTATATATTTTAGGTTGAATATTAAAGTGGAAAATTCTAATGCCTGTGGTTTTTTTTAACATATAGGCAACTTTGATTTTTTGCCTAAATGTTTAAAATTTTTAAACCTTTTAAAGTTTCATTATTTTATTAGCAAATATCTTAATATTACATTCTGTATAAAATAGTTCTTAAAAATGATTTATCATCTCAATATAGTTGATCATCTTTTCATTTCACAAATTATATCTTTGAAGAACTTTCTGTTGTAATTATTCATTTTATTCTTAGAGGGTATCATTTATGCATATTTACATTTCTTTCATCTATATTCTATATCTATCATATTACCTTGATTTTTAAAATTGTTTCTTGCTGGGCCAGCCAAGCGAGGTGAAGGGAGCCGAATGCTACAGCTGACCGTGGTTAGAACCTAGACTGGAAAGCTTAAAAAACACACCAGATATGTGTGTATGTGACCAAATCCCAACAGGATGGAGAGATTGGAGAAAAGTGACTGTGGTTAGACCATACCCTACCGAGGGATGCTTTCTCTCTCTTTTCCTTTCTCTCTCTCTCTGTTACTTTGGTAAGTACACACACCCTATGGCAATTTAAAAAAGTAGAAATGAATAAAACTGTTCTTTGCTGGTTTTCATTTTATTTTTTCATTATTTCTCAACCCCCATTCTCCTTGTCCTTTACCAGGTTGTCGACAATATATTATTTTCTCTTTTGTGGATTTTAATGCAGTTTCAATTTGTGTGTGTGTGTGTGATACTTACACATTTTTATAATACTTTTCCCTTGTACTCTAAAAGCTTGTTCTTCATGTATTCCCATTGACCTATCATAATTTCTCTATGTGCTGATATCTGTACTTTAGATCTTTATTTTAGAAAGATATTTATCATGTTTTATCTGCTCTGAAGAAACACTTTCCAAAATTTGTTTTTCTTCTTTCTTTTTCCACTTTAAGTATCTCTGTAGGAAGATACTGGTTTTCTTTTAAAATTACTTTCTTGGGAGTTTCATAATAGTTAAATAAAGACATTTATTTATGGAAATTTCCAGAGTAGAATTTAGAATAAGAAGATTGCTTTCTGGTAGGAAATCAAATTCTCATGACACGGGAGTTTTCTTTGTATGTGTATTGGTGTGTTCATTATTCCTCTGTGGATTCCAAGGTTGAACAAATTCAGTTTGTCATCTGCCCTGACTTAGAGTCCTCTCTATAAATCACTGGGAGTGACTGAGAATCACCTCACTCCTTGCCATCTCTGCTTCTCCATTGTACTAAACACAGGAAGGGAAGACCCTACTACCAAACTGAGCTGGTAATTTCAAATTAAGAATAATCAGTTTTGATTGTCATAGGGAGAATCTAGTGGGAAAGAGATATTTTGTTGTTTGTTCAAGACAAAAGACTTTGGTTGTCTTTTAGTGTCTTCCTGCACTTCCTCCATCACCAGTTTTTTTTTAAAAACTTGACTGTATTAGGGCCAACAGGTGACATGGTGGTTAAGGCACTAGACTCGAATCCCGGACTTAGTGGCTTGAAAATCGTGTGTGTGTGTGTGTGTGTGTGTGTGTACTTGTGTGCATGCTCAAGATCCAGGAGAATAGGGGAGAAGGAACTGTGCTGTGACCATCCCCTGTAGGTGGTGATTTCTCACTTTACTTCTCACTGTCTCTCTCTGTCTCTCTTCAGCATGTTCACATGCCCTATGGCAAAAACAAACAATCATAAAACAAAATGAAACAAAAAAAAACTGGGTTTACTTGCTCTTTCTCATCTTCAGTACTTTGTGATTTCAGGTATCCATGTTCTGTTGAAGATGATGTTTGCATGTATCTTTAAATTATTCTTATTCATTGAGTAGTGATTTTTTAACTGGTAAACAGGAATAATCAGCAGTGGCATGCCACCATTGTAAATTTTGGAATCTTTCCTGTTGAACACATTTGATATAATCTTTACTTACACAGCTATACTCCATGTGTACTGGAGTGGAACTACAGTTCCACACTCCACTCTCATGTTAACCTCTGTTTATCACAGGCATCACCATGGAAGGTGCTGTCCATCCTGATTTATTATTGTTTTTTAAAAGCTCCCTTCCCATTGCTATCCCATTCTGTACCTTTTAAGACAAATTAGAAAATGAATACTGAATTCCATTTACCTATTAAGATAACTGCTGCCCTCCTCAGATATGTTCTGGAGCTCCTCAGGAATCCTAAGGTATCACCTATCAAATCTGTGATGTAGTTCCTTTGAGAAATAAGCTGAAAACAAAAGGGGAAAACTTCACAGTTATTGAATAAGCACATTTGCTCCCTGCAGTTTTTTCAAGAGAAAGGAATGTGGTTGCTTTTATCAAATCAGGACCAATTTAATATTTGGGGGGTATATGTTTGAACCACACTGTCCTGCTTACAGGAATGATTTAATCAGTGGTACGATTGAAATAAACAGCCCCACACCACCCCTCGTCTATCCCTGCAGATCATGATGGTTCTCAGAGGACCCGCTCATGAGACAATGGTGATGTGATTCCAGTTTCCCATTTGGTGATCTGGAATGACGTTCCTATCCCCCAAACTATCCAAAGCTCAAAGTAAGTGGGTTGCAGGAAAAGGTAAGATGCCTAATCAATAACTGAGAAAGAGGAAGTAGAAGATTTTAATTTTCTCTTCTCCCTAGCCCTAGCTGTGATCATTCATTTAGTATCTTCTCTTCACATCCTTCCTCCAACATCTGCCCTTAAACCCACCACATTTTTCACCACTTTGGATATCTTATCTGTTTTCTCTATAACTTATAGTAGTAAAAGTAGAAAAGCCACTTACAAAAGTGTTACAAATGCTGAGCACCACCAGCTCAAAATTGTAATATTCATCTTGGAGAAAATATGATGTTGACCACTGTAAATGTGAGTCACAGATTTCTAACGTATATTTACATGCCTGCAAGATAGAAAAAGTCCGTGAGGTCCCAGCCCAGTGGTGCAGGGTGTAGGGCATTGCTGTGTGATACTGGGACCATGTATGGAGGCACTGCCTTCAAATCCTGAGTCAACCTGAATGCCTTAAACCCACTATGATCCTGGCTGACTGGAAAGTTTGGGTAGGGGGAGGGATCTTGGCATGGTGAGGCCCTGTCAAGGGCACTGGTCTCTCTGTTTATCTCTTATGCCACAAATAAGTAAATGAAAGAAAGGACAAAGATCAGCAGGATCTATTCATCTGCTATTAGGTAAAACACTGTGATTCTGGGCAAAATTTAAAAGAACCAGACCAAGGACTTACTTTAACTACTTTTATCTCAGATTCCTCCAAAAACAGAATCAGAGGCACCAAGCCTTTTAGGACCACATGTTTCAGCATCTGTTTGTTCAGACTCATATCTTTAACTAGTAAACCGAAGTGTCGAATAGCAGTACTCCGAATATTTTCACTAATCTGGAATATGCACATAGAAGAAATAAAGCAGCTTTTTTTTAGGAAAACATTAGCAAGTGTTTCTTTAATCAGTAGAGTGTATACATTTACACATATATGTACTATACATGAATACATCTGCATATATACATATGTAAGTATCATAATTTATTTTTAAAAATGAATCACCTTGGGTCCAAATAGTCAGCTCTTCTTTTGATTTTATAATTAGACTTGCTTACATATTCACAACAGGCAAGATGTGGGATCAATCTAAGTATCCATCAATGGAAGAAAGGGTAGAGAAAATGTGGCATATACCGTATGTGTGATAGAATACAATTCTGCCTTTACAAAGAAAGAAATTTGTCACTTTCAACCATATGGATGAACCTAGGAGATGTTTTGCTAAGTGAAATCAGTCAGGCACAAAAGATAAATACCCCCACAATCTCACTTATATGTAAAATCTAAAAAAGTCAGACTCATAGACACAGAAAGTAGAAAGATGTTTACCAGGCAGGGGCTGGAGGCTGGGGGTGGGAAAATGGGAAATATATTAGTTAAAAATCTAAAGTTTCCTGGCTTCCATTAGATAAGATGAATAAATTCTGGAGATCTAATGTAAAGTATGGTGAGTACAACTAATGATCATGTATTTTATATGTCAGAATTTCTAACACAATAGATTTTAAACGCATTCACAAAAAAAATGGTATGTAGTGTGATGGGTATTAAGTTAATGAATTTGAATGAATCATTTCACAGTTTATACATGTATCACATTTTACATTAAAATATATACCATTTGTATATGTCAATTATGCCTTAATGAAGCTGGGAAAATATTTAAACTGGTAAAAAAAAAATAAGTTACTGTTTTACTTAAATTTATTTATTTACAGTCATTCACTACATCATTACAGCATACAAAATGAGATTTTCCATCCAGAGTACACTGTATATCGTCTCAATCAAGCACATCAACAAATGTGTTATTGTCAACAAATAATTTCCCATTTCTTGCTTCCTGTATGTTTTGCTTTTTTTCCCCATCCTTGATTCCCTATCTCTTACCCTCTGCCATCCCCCACTCTCCTCCCACACTGTCTCTGGTATCTATGTTTACTTTCTATACTGTTTTTGCCCCACATTTTATTGAATTACTAAAGACCTTAATTAATCTAAATATTTTCATAGCAAACACAGTTGATATATACATTTCCATGAACACAAGTCTAACTTTAGGCATCCTATAAAGTAGCACTTAGCTGGGGCTATATATATTACTGCAGTCATTGAATAGATATTTTTTTTTCTGAAACTTTTTTCTGTAACTTAATTTACATTCTTCCCCTCACCCATCCTACCCCTGTAAAACTCCTTCTATAATAAAT
>NW_006160172.1:603850-612014 GCF_000334495.1 Tupaia belangeri chinensis
TTTTAATACTTTCAAGGGAGATTTTGACTTCCTGTATTATAAACTTCATTTCTAACAGCTCCGTTTGATTCTTTTGTAAAGTGTAAAATTCCTCTTTTACATCTTGCAAGAATGTCCTCACCTGGAACTCGTGAACTTCTTTCTCCTTTCTCTTTAGCAGTTAATTGTCTCTCTTCTCTTCCCTCTCTGTTAGCTTTGCCATTATGAATGTTCTAAATTCTTTATCGGACATTTCCATGATTTTCATTGAACTGCTTGAGGATGAAGAAGAGTAATTCTTTTCCCTTGGAGGAGAGGTATTTTCTTGCTTTCCCATATTCCTGTAGTCCTACAGTGATGTCTTGTCATCTGATGGATGGTGTGTTCCTTTCTAATTCTTGAACTTCAATCTGAATGTTCAGGAGCAAGCAGAAAGAGGTGATCTGGAATCTCTTTGCCGTTCTATTGTGATCACTGGTGCAGCAGATTCAGTAGATATTGAGGAATATTTTAACCCTAATAGTATTTGGATGTTTAGCTATAGTGCCCTTAGATCCATCTAGAAACACATTAAATAAATATTGAAGAGTGGAGAGACAAGAAAAAAAGAAAATGAAAAAGAGAAAGAGAAACAACAGCAAAGAAAGAGGGGGAAAAGACAAAAAAAACTTTAAAAATGTAATTATTGTTTTTCTTTAAAAAAAAAAAAACACAAAATAGAAAACCACGCAGTGCACAAGTGCCAAGCAAAATGACTATTTTGCAGGAGCTGTGAGGGATCCTTTTCTGAAGGCCTCGCTCTCCTGCCATGATAGCTTGTTTGCTGGAGGCTGAATTATCAGTAGAAAATCTTCATTTCTCTTGTGCCCTGAAATACCTAGTTTGCAGGAGCCATGAGAAATCTTCTTCTGACCATAAAAAAAGTTTTTTTAAGAAAATTCATATTACGTTAAGAAGATCCTGTGATATATGAGTTTCTGAAGTTGGTTAATTATTTAATAACATCATGAAAAGTATAAACTGCATAATGTGGAGATAACTTATATAAAGATATAATCATGTGAGCAGATTCCATAACATGATAATTGAGCACTGTGCATTGGTAGTCAAATCCCACATGATCAATGGTGGTTTGAATCTTAGCCCCAGTGTGCTTGAAAAACACACTGTGAGCATGAAATCCCAACATGATGGAGGTCAAAAGGATTGTGGCACGACCACATCCCATTGGGGGACTTTCTCTCTCTCTCTCGCTCTTCCCTCTCTCACTCTTTGTCTCTCTCTGTATTCAAAGCACATGCACACTCAGGTGATATATATACATATACATCTCATGTATATGATTCTAATACCAATGTAAGCACACTGTTTTCAAATGCTGGAGTACTTTGAGGAGTTGCCACTAAATATCAGTGGGGCTCGGCACACTGGCATACAAACAGGTTCCCAAGGGCTACTTATGCCCGATAGGTGGGTAATTGATTTTAATGATTCTAGAAGAGAAAAATTATGTCAGAGGAAGAGGCTAATTTTTTAAAGAATTATATATTTAATTTTATTTGTTATTATTTTTGCATTTGACCACAGACAGACCAAAAGAAAGGAAAAGTGACAAACCAAGCTGCCAGGTCCAGGACTCAAACTGCAGTTGGCTGTGTAGGAGTCCAGTGCCTTTACCACCATGTCACCTGCTGGCCCTTAGGAAGAGGTTAATTTTAAAAAATAAATAAAACCTTCCAGGTCTAAGAATATGTTTACAATCTCATTTGAAATTTTTTACATCAACATTCCAACTGCATTATTGTTGTGTGGCCTTTGACAAATATTGACTCCTCTTTGTCTCAGTTTCCTCATATGTAAACTGGATAATAGAAATAAAATTGGGTGTGAATGCAAGATGTGGTGTGTGTGGAGGAATGGGGCCTGGGGGAAAACATTTGGAAGAGGGATACGGAGACAGCATTGTTGAGACAGGGAGGTAGTATTATTATATTTTGATCAACTGGACTGGGGAGAAATGTTCACATATTGAAATGATCACCTTGCAAGCTAAAAAATGTGATTAAATGTATTTTAAAAATGTAAAAAATAAATAAATAAATAAAAATTTAAAAAAATAAATAAAATTGCTTAGGGAATTATATAAGGTAGTTCATGTAAATTTCTGAGAACATTGTCTTATGCAGAGTAAATGCTCAATAAATTTAGTCACTTTTATCATCACTGAATTATCATGAAAATCATGTTTGTCACAAAGGCATTACTCTCCATAATTAAAAATATGTGTCCCTTCTCACTATTATATGGATGATTAATAACTAATTTTGGCATAATAATTTACTATTAAATAATCTGGCTCACAAATAACTTGTCATAGGAATCTTTAAAATTACATATATTCTCCATGACATACTAAAATGTTCTTGTATATTAAAATATATACTGTTGGAGCCAGCAGGTAGCATAGTGATTAAGGGACTGGAACCACACATGAATGACCACAGTTCAAGTACCAGACCTCGTGGCTTGCTTTCTCACTTTCTCTCTATGGTGAGCCCTATAGCAAGTTTAAAAAATAATAATAATAGTGTCCATCTCCCCTATGGGGTGATTTCTTACTTTCTGTCTCTCTGGGGAGCACACACACCTATAACAAAAGTCTCTCTAAAATAAAAAAAAATTTAATAAAATAATAAGACAGACTGACACCAGCAGCCTGGTACATCTGAAGGCATCTGGGCAGCAAGGGACAGAAGAAAGGGCAACACTGCCCCCACCGCCTCACATGCAGACCCCCCAGTCCAGGATCCACCCAGACCCATAGGCAAGTAGACAGTTTCTCCATTTTTTTTTCTTTACTGTCCTCCATTCTTTTGTAAATTGTCTCCTCTCCCTCTCTCCACAGACTGCCTCTTTGGCAGTAGCAGCCAGCAGCCTGATACATCTAAAGGCATCGGGGCAGCAAGGGACAGAGACAGGGCCAACACAACACGGGCCCAATGCCTCACATTCAGAACCCCCAGTACAGGATCCACCCAGACCCACAGGCAAGTAGACAGTTTCTCCATTATTCTTATTTACTGTCCTCCATTCTTCTGTAAATTTTATCCTCCCCCTCTCCCCACAGACTGCCGCATTAGCTGTAGCAGTCAGCAGCCTGGTACATCTGAAGGCATCTGGGGAATCCCAGATGCTAATGCACAGCACCTGAGTTGTTCTTTATTTCCCTCTCTCCTCCATTCTTTTCCCTAATATTATTTTCTCTTCTTCTTCCATCTTGCCAGAGGGACTAGCTAGGTCTAGAATCAGAGATCTGAAATTTTCTAGTCATATAAAGTTCTATGGGTTTCTCCCTTATACAGAACTGGCTGTGAAAAAGGAGATACTGCTCTTCAGATACCTGAATATAGTATCATTTTTGAGACCACATTACTAAAAACAACAGAACAAAGACTTCTACAGACGTCAATTCCCAATAAAAGGGAAACACACTACTAGCCAGTGAAACATTCCCCTAACAGGTACATAAAAGTTAGTACATCTTCCAATGGCTAGAAGTAGAAGAAGAGCCTCTGGTATAAATAAACAAGGAAATATATCTCCATCAAAGGTACAGAGTAACTCCCCTCCATCTTTCATGCTACTGAATGATGTTACCAAAATGTCAGACAAAGAATTTCTAATTTTTACGGTGAAGAAATTCTTCGACTGGAACAGAAAAGAGACAATGAATTAAAAGAGACGAGAAAGTCATTCCAAGATATGAAAGGAGAAATGTACACTCTGAGCAAGAACCAGATGGAGCTATTAGAGATGAAGTCTGGAATAGAGGAAATCAAAAACCCCCTTGAAATTATTAAAAGTCAATTAGATCATGCTGAAGATCAAATCTCTGATGTAGAAGATAAAACCTCTGACCTAGAAAGAACCACCAAAAAGATAGAGAAAATAACAAAAAAAAGAGGATAATATACGAGAAATATTAGATTCCATAAAACATCCAAATATCAGAATAATTGGCATTCCAGAAGGTGAAGAAACTAATAATGGCATGGAAAATCTATTCCATGAAAACCTGTAAGAAAATTTCCCGAGTCTAGAGAGGCACTCTAGCATCAAGACCCAAGAAATACAAAAGACCCCAGTTAGAATCAACCCCAGAATGTCTTCCTCAAGCCATATCTTAACCAGACTATCCAAGACCACAGATTAAGACATGATACTAAAACTGGCAAGAGAGAAATGACAAATGAGGTACAAAGGTCAACCCATCAGGCTAACACCGGACCTCTCAACAGAAACAACACAAGCAAGGAAAGAATGGGAAGATATATTGAAAGTGCTAAGAGAGAAACAATTTCAACCAAGATTATTGTATCCTACAAGATTATCCTTCATATGGGAAAAAAAGATTAAAATCTCAGACAAACAAAACCTGAAAGAAGTTGCCAGCACCAGACCAGCTCTTCAAGAAACCCAGAAGAAAGTATTGTTCCAGGAAAACTAAAGAGCTAACAGACAGAAACAAAGAAATAAAAGGCTGCTGTAATAATGGTCAACTTAAACGTCTGGACAGATCCAGTTATATTGATAATAACACAGAATGTGAATGGATTAAATTATCCAATCAGGAGGCACAGACTGGCCAAACGAATAAAAAACAGAGACCCTCTATCTGTTGCCTACAAAAAACACAACTCATCGATAAAGACATTCATAGACTGAAAGTGAAGGGTTGGAAAAAAGGATTTCCATGCAAATGGGAACCAAAAAAGAGCTGGAGTTCCAATACAAACTTCTGACAAAATAGCCTTTGAAAAAAAAATTGTTCAAAGAGACAAAGAAGGGCACTATATTGTAGTAAAAGTATCAATAGAACAAGAAGATATAACACTTAAATATCTATGCACCTAACACAAGAGCACCCAAATATGTGAAGGAAAGACTGTTAAATCTAAAAGGGGAGATAGACTGCAATACACTAATTGTTGGAGACCTCTACACTGCACAGATCATCTAGACAAAAAATAGATAAAGAGATAAAGGATCTGAATGATACCATAAATGAAATGGATTTAACTTATAGATATCTATAGAACTTTCCATTCAAAAACCACGAGATACACATTTTTCTCACCCCCACATGGAACCTTTTCGAAGATTGACCACATCATACGGCACACAGCAAGTCTCGACATATGAAATCCTCAAAAATACTCAAATACATGGAAACTAAATAACCTACTACTGAATGACTCCACAACTACTGATGAAATAAAATCTGCAATCAAAAGATTCATGGAAGCTAATGAAAATGAGGACATGACTTTCCATAATCTTTGGGACACAGCAAAAGCAGTCATAATAGGGAAGTTTATAGCAATTAGTATTCATAAGAGGAAGATGGAAAGAAGGCAAATGGATCACCTAACATCATGCCTCAGAGAATTAGAGAAGCGACAGCATAATAATCAAAAAAAAAAAAAAAAAAAAAAAAAAAAAACAAGACAAAGGTAATAATAAGGATCTGAGCACAAATAAATGAAATAGAAAATAAGCGAACCATACAGAAAACAAATGAAAGTAAAACCTGGTTCTTTGAAAAGATAAACAAAATCAATACACCAAAGAAGAGAGAAAGGAACCAGGTGCATCAAATCTGTAATGAAGCAGGAAATTTAACAACGGACAAAGTAGAAATAAAGAACATCATTAGAGGATACTATGAACAACTATATGCCAAGAAACAAGACAATCTGGATAAGATGGACAAATTCCTGGACACGTATAATCTACCAAGATTGAGCAAGGAGGATATAGAACGTCTAAATAACCCACAACAAGCCAAGAGATTGAATCAGTAATAAATAACCTTCCAACAAAGAAAAGTCCTGGTCCTTATGGATTTACCTCTGAGTTCCATAAAACTTTCAAAGAAGAGTTAACCCCCATTCTACTCAAGTTATTTCTAAAGATCCAAAAGGGTGAATCTCTCCCTCATTCATTCTATGAAGCCTCTATCACCCTTATCCTCAAAACAGATAAGGACAAGACAAGTAAGGAAAACTATAGACCAATATCTCTGATGAATATAGACGCAAAGATTCTCAACAATACACTAGCAAATCATATCCAACAACTTATAAAAAAGATTACACATCATGATCAGGTAGGCTTTATTCTGGGAATGCAAGGTTGGTTCAACATATGCAAAATGATAAATGTAATACACCATATTAACAGGAAAAAAAGACAAAAACCGTATGGTCCCACCATCTTTCACCATTAACAACAGTCAACTCAAAATGGATCAAAGATCTGAACCTAAGACCTCAGACAATAAAACTACTTGTGGAAAATGCTGGGGAAACTCTGGGAAACATTGGAGCAGGCAAAGACTTCTTAAATAAGACTCCCAAAGCACAGGCAATAATCCCTAAAATAGACAAGTGGGACTATATTAGACTAAGAAGTTTCTGCACAGCAAAGGACACAGTAACAAGTGTGAACCGACAACCCTCAGAATGGGAAAATATTTTTGTTAAATATGCCTCAGACAAGGGACTGATAACGAGAATACATAGGGAACTCAAGTGCCTTATGCGAAAAAAAATGATTAACCCGATTAAAAGATGGGAAAGTGAGCTGAACAAAAGTCTCTCTAAGGAAGACATACGAACAGCCAAAAAGCATATGAGGAAATGCTCGACATCCCTCATCATAAGGGAAATGCAGATAAAAACCACAATGAGATACCACCTAACCCCTGTCAGAATGGCAAAGATTAAGAATATAAAAAGTGATAAGTGTTGGCGGGGATGTGGTGAAAAGGGAACCCTCCTCCACTGTTGGTGGGAATGTAAACTAGTTCAACCACTGTGGAGAACAATATGGAGGTTCCTCAAAGATCTACAAATAGAACTACCATTTGATCCAGCAATCCCACTTCTGGGTATTTACCCAAAAGACAGGAGAACGCTCAGTCAGAAAAGTGCTTGCACATCCATGTTTATTGCAGCATTATTCACAATTGCCAAGACATGGAACCAACCTAAATGTCCACAAACTGATGAATGGATTGGAAAAGTGTGGTATATATACTCTATGGAATACTACTCAGCCATAAAAAATAACAAGACCCTGGAATTTGATAGAAAATGGTCAGATATGGAGGATCTATTGCTGAGTGAAGTAAGCCAGGCTATGAAAGAAAGATATTGTATGTATCCACTCAATATATACCGACTATCCGCACTCTATAATAGAGAGCAAAAATTCGGAGGACATAAACACAGTGAAGGTACTTAATGAGAATAGGACAGTGTGGAATGGGGTAAGTGAAGAGAAGAGGATAGAGAAAGATAGCAAGTGAACAATAGAGAGACAGGACGTTAGTGAGAAACAGATAGGGGTTATTAACTGTTGATGATGACATGTATAGTATTCTCAACTGGATTGGTCTGAGAAGTATTTCATGATGGGCAAAGTATTTTTACAAGCAAAACGAGAAATAACAATTGACTGTTTTATAAAAATAATTAGAATAATAAAAATAATGATTGGGGAAAACAGAAAAGATATTGAATGTTGAAGTGGGGAGATTAATGTCTCTGTACTGACTGACATGCATGGCATTCCCTTTTGAAAAAACAATGTAATACAATGTAAAGTTATATGTAATCCAATGTAATATAAAGAAGATTATGATGATAATAAAAAAGAAAAAAAAGAGAAAAATAAATAAAAACCAGTTGTTCTATTGCCTGAAATAGTTCACAATAGTGTGTATCTGTTCATTTAACTGTCATCAAAAGAGCACGTTGTCTAAAAAAAGGAACTGACTGGTGTGCAACATGTTTATAATCTTCTATCAAACTATAGTTTATCATTAGTTTGTATCTGTAAGTTATTGTGATAAATACCACCTGTAGTTTTTTTAAAAAAAAAAACTAATGATGCTAGATTAAAAATAAAAACAAGATTTCTTAATAGTTTTAAAATCTAAGTAGATAGTAAGACATTAAACATGTCAAAATCTTAAGTGAAGATCAGTAAGCAGAGCAGATTATAAAAGGTTCTTGGGCCCTGGCCCAATCAGGAATATCTTAAGACGTAATTTTCAGGCTGCTCAGAGGAAACAAAGTCCATGACCACCGAAGAGTGTGATAGCAGATCTTTCCCTAAT
>NW_006160172.1:612476-615080 GCF_000334495.1 Tupaia belangeri chinensis
AAAGATTTCTTACATAAGACCCTCAAAGTACAGTGAATAATCCCCAAAACAGACAAGTGAGATTACATCAGACTAAGAAACTTCTGCAAGGCAAAAGACACAGTAATTAGTGTGAATCTACAGCCCTCTGAATGGGAAAATATTTTTGTAAACTTTGCATCAGATAAGGAACTGATAACCAGAATACACAAGGAATTAAAGAAGCTGTTTGGGGGAAAAAATGATCAACTGTATTAAAAGATGGCAGAAGGATTTGAAAAAAAAAAAAAAAAACATTTACTAAAGGTGACATACGAATAGCCAAAATGCATATGATAAAATGCTCAACATCCCTCATCGTAAGGGAAATGCAGATCAAAACAACAATGAGGGACCAGCAGTTAGCATAAAGGCTATGTCGCTGGACTCCCATGTACTCGACTGCAGTTCACGTTCCAGACCCGGTGGCTTAAAACTCACGCCGGGCGCGTGTGCGTGCGTGCCCAAGAACCCGAGAGGAGAATGGAGGAGAAGGGATTGCGGTGTGGCCATTCCCCCTGGGGGGTGATTTCTCGCTTTCTGTCTCTCTGTCTCTCTCTGTCTCTCTGGCAAGCACACATGCCCTATAGCAAAAAACTCTCAAAAATAAAAAAAATTTAAAAAAAAACAACAAGATACCACCTAACCCCATTCAGAATGTCTAAGATATATATATATATAGATAGATAGATATATATGTGTGTGTGTGTGTGTGTGTGTGTGTGTGTGTGTGTGTGTTGGTGAGAGTGTGGTGAAAGGAGAACTCTCTTACACTGCTGGTGGAAATGTAAATTAGTCCAACCACTGTGGAACAATTTGGATATTCCTCAAAAGTCTACAAAAAGAACTACCATATGATCCAGCAATCCCATTCCTTGGCATCTACACACAGGACAGAAGAATTCTTCTTGGAAAAGTGCTTGCACATCGATGTTTATTGTAGCACTATTCATGATTGCTAAGACATGGAACCAACCCAAATGCGCCTGTACAGATGAATGGATTGAGAAACTGTGGCACATATACTGTATGGAATACTATGCAGCCATAAAACAACAACAACAACAACAAAACCCTGGCTTTTGACAAAAAGTGGAAGAATATAGATTTACTGCTGAGTGAAGCAAGCCAGGTTATGAAGGAGAGACACTATATGTCCCCACTTAATATATACCGAGTGTCTGCATTCTATAACTGAAACTGATTGACCTAAGGTTGTACAAACACAACAGATGGGGGTTAGTGCCAGAAGTGGAGTGTGTGGAGAAGAGGGACATAAGGAAGGACATCTGGAGGAGGGATACAGAGACAGAGCATTGACAGGATGGGGAGGTGTGGTGTTATTGGTGGAAGATATTCTGATAAACTGCACTGGGAAGAAATGTTCACATATTGAAATGTTCACTTTGTAAGCTAAATAATATGATTGAATGTATATAAAAATTAAAATTAAAAAAGGGGGAAAAAACTGTGATTAGGTACTGGGAGTCCAGTACCTTAACTACCATGCCATTTGCTGGCCCCCTCTAATGAATTTTTTTTCATTAAAGTTTTATGTGATACTAGCAAAGGTTTATTTTTGACATTGCACATATGAACTCTAATCTTCATAATAAATGTACTATCGTCTCTGTTTTACAGGTGAGGAAACTGATGTACCAAATGACTGAATGATTGCTCAAATTTTACAGCTAGTAAAAGGCAGAACTGAAATTCAAACCCAGACAGTCCCAACTGAGATTTAACAAACGTAGCTGGTGAGCTACTTAGCCAGGTTCTTGTAGCACAGTTTAAAATAAACAAAACCAGCCTAGTGTATGATTGAGGCAGCTGGATCCCACATGGCCAACTGCAGTTTGAGTCCTACACCTGGAGGCTTGAGAAACACTCTAGAGGCAGCTGCAGGCCCAGCCCCTCTTGACTTTCATGTATCCCCACCTTTCCTCCTCCTTGGACCCCAGGTTGGTTATATGCAACTTTAAGATGAACTCGCACCCCATCCCACCCACAAACCAGATCAAACCAGCCAGCAGTTCTGGACACCAGGCGCCCTGCAACTGCAGGCCCAAACAACCCAGTCCTGTCACTCATCCTCTGTCCCTTTCCACTAGCCTTTGGACTCTCTGAATTTTGGTGATTTGAATAGCGTGTGTTGCATACTGCACGAGCTCCTTTTTTGTTTTGTTTTTCTTTGCTCTTGAGGTGTTGCTTATTAGGTCAGTTGTAGGCTCAACACTCCTTAGAAGCAGGGAGAACTTTGAGCCATCCAGGACTAGTGGCAACAGTTAATGGTAATTGTGAGCAAAAGGTAGGCCAAGTATTAGAGAAATCATCAGTTTTCTAATCCTGTACAACTTTTAGCACTCAGAGTTATCTTAAATAAGTTAGGAAGAAACATATAGATTACCTGATGACTAGGAACAATCGAAGAGGCTCAAGAAATATGAGCAACCAACAAAAGGCCTCTCCCTCAAGGGAAATCATCAAGCCTACATCACCCACAGTCAATACAATGGACGTCGTGGACATGTCTGATAAGGAATTCAGAATATTTGTAGTGACCAAACTAACTGAGATGGAAGAGAA
>NW_006160172.1:615262-616731 GCF_000334495.1 Tupaia belangeri chinensis
GACCTAGAAAAAAGTATCAAGAAGATTGAGAAAACAACCATGAAAAATGAGGATAATATACGAGGAATACTGGATACCATCAAGCGCCCCAACATCTGGGTAATTGGGATTCCAGAAGAGGAAGAAAATAATAAGGGCCTAGAAGATTTATTCCATGAAATTCTGGAATAAAACTTTCCAAACCTAGAAAGGCATTCAAATATCCAGACTCAAGAAATACAGAGGACCCCAAGTAGAATCAACCCAAGAAGATCCTCTCCAAAGCACATCATAGCCAGACTGGCAAAAACAACAGACAAAGACAAGATACTAAAGTTGGCAAGAGGGAAACATCAAATTACTTACAAAGGTCACCCCATCAGGCTAACATCGGATCTCTCGGCAGAAACAATGCGGGCAAGAAAAGATGGGGAAGCATAGTCAAAGTGTTGAGTGAAAAACAATTTCAACCAAGAATACTATACCCAGCAAAATTATTTTTCATACAGGAAAAAAAAAGATAAAAAACATTCTCGAATAAACAAAATTTGAAGGAATTTACCAACTCCAGACCAGCTCTTCAAGAGGTTCTGAAGGGAGTACTTTACCAGGAAAACTAAAAATTCAGAAAGACAGTTATACGAAAACAAAAGGCAACCAAGAAAATGGCTCACTTAATGATAGGATCAGGTACGGAAATATCGATAATTACATTGAATGTCAATGGATTAAATTCTCCAATTAAGAGACATACACTGGCTGAAAGGATAAAAAAAAAAAAAAACAGAAACCCCCTATCTGTTGCCTACAAGAAACTCACCTTATGGATAAAGACATACATAGACTAAAAATAAAGGGCTGGAAAAAGATATTTTTTGCACATGGAAATCAAAAAAAGGGCTGGTGTAGCGATAATGATCTCCGACAAAATAGATTTAAAGACAAAGACTGTAAGAAGAGACAAAGGAGGGCATTATATAATAGGGAATGGGGTAATCCAGCAAGAAGACATAACTCTTATAAATATCTATGTACCCAACTCAGGTGCACCTAGATATGTGAAGGAAAGACTGCTGGAGCTAAAAGGAGAGATACGGAGAAATACTATAATTGTTGGAGATCTCAACACCCCATTATCTGCTTTAGACAGATATTCTGGACAGAAAATAAATAGAGAGACATAGGACTTAAATGATACTATAAATTGAATGGGCTTGACAGATATCTATAGAACTTTCCAACCTACATCCACAAAATATTCATTTTTCTCACCCCAGCATAGAACTTTTTCAAAGATTGATCATATGTTAGGACACAAATCAAGCCTTTACAGATTTAAAGGCATAGAAACTGTATCCAGCATTTTTTCTGACCATGATGGAATTAAACTCAAGATTAATTTCAAGAAACAATCCCAAAAATACACGAACACATGGAAACTGAACAACCTACTTATGAATGACTTCTTCACTACTGAAGAAATTAAGGCT
>NW_006160172.1:617531-635936 GCF_000334495.1 Tupaia belangeri chinensis
TCATCTCAATTGATGCGGAGAAAGCATTTGATAAAATACAACATCCTTTTATGATTAAGACTCTCAGTAAGATTGGTATAGAAGGGTCATTTCTGAACACAATAAAAGCAATCTATGAAAAACCTACAGTTAACATTATGCTGAATGGGGAAAAGCTGAAAGCACGCTAGAAGTACATGTGTGTGTGTGTGCATACCTAACACCCCAAAAGAGAAATGGTGATGGGATTGAGGAGTGACCCTCTCCCTCGAGGGTTTGTTCTCACTTTCCCTCTCTCTCTGCTTCTGTCTCTCTGATGAGTACCCATGCCCTCTAGCAAACTAAAAACAAACAAACAGGGGCCAGCAAGTGGCATGGTGGTTAAGGGTACTGGGCTCCCACATGGTTGACTGTGGTTTAAGTCTCAGACCTGGAAGTTAGGCTCGCTCTCTCTCTCTCTCTCTCTCTCTCTCTCTCTCTCTCTCTCTTCCCTGGTCAAATTAAAAATAAATAAATAAATAAATAAATAAAGTTAAATAAAATAATTCTTAAAAAAAATGAAAACAGTACATAATTTCCTGCTATTATCTCTGGATAAGAAATGGCTCTGCACAGAGTGGCCTTCTTTTGTTGACTAATTCTGGGACACAATCACATTGCCTCAACTGTGGCTTCAGTGAACCACAAAACTGCATAATCTCACAAATGGCAATGGGTAACTTACGTGATCCATCAGGAGTAAATAACTGGAAGTGATTCTGATGCCAAGAGAGGAATATTTCACTCTGTCAAGTTTGTCTAAAAGTTCTCGGAGGGTGAGCAAAGCCTGCATGACCACCATGTTGTCTTTGGAGAGCAAGGCATCCAGGATGGATGTTAACATGCTGCAGGAACTTTCTATCTAAGTATGAAAGGAGGAAAGGGTGTATTTGAGAACCACAAGGAGATGAGCTGGCATTAGCCACACCCCTCTGAGTCTGGGCAGTCCTGAAGTGTGCTGGAGGTGACCCACAGGGTTGAACTGTCAAAAGTTTTGTAAGCCAATCCCTTAAAAAGCTACTATTAAAAATTAAATTATATGAATTTATATTTAAAATAAAAATAATAAATTACCATTCTTTTAGTTAGTTAGTTAGTTTTTGCTATATGATGCCTGTGCTCACCAGAGTCAGAGGGAGAGAAAAGGATGGCCACACTGCAATCTCATCTCCTCCAGCCTCCTCCTGAGATTTTTGGGCATGCACACACACACATGAACAATGATTTTCAAACTGCCAAGTCCTAGACTCAAATTACATAGTGGGGGGACCAGCAGTTAGTGTAATGGCTATGTCTCTGGACTCCCATGTAGTTGACCGTGGTTCAAGTCCTGGACCCAGTGGCTTAAACTCATGCCGGGCATGTGTGCATGCGTGCCCAAGATCCCGGGAGGAGAATGGAGGAGAAGGGATTGTGGTGTGGCTATCCCCCCTGGGGATTAGGATCTAGTGTTTTAACCTCCATGCCACAGGCTGGCCCTCCATTTCCAATTCTTTTGCAATATTTTACTATTACCCATGCTCTTGAGTATCAATAGTAGAAATATTCAATAATGATGTGCTGTTGAACATCTCTTCTCAAGGTCATGTTTAGTAACATTTCTTACATTTCTTTTGTTGTTGTTGAGAGGTTTTCACTATAGGGTGCGTGCACTTGCCAGAAAGACAGAGACAGAGAGATAGAAAGTGAGAAATCATCCCCCAGGGAGGATGGCCATGCTGCAAACCCTTCTCCTCCATTCTCCTTTTGGGATCTTGGGCACGCATGCACACACGCCCAGCGTGAGTTTAAGCCGCCGGGTCTGGGACTTGAACTGCAGTCAACTACGTGGGAGTCCAGCAACACAGCCATTACGCTAACTGCTGGTCCCAGTAACATTTCTTTGACAGTCATAGTGGGAACATTTACACCAGAGAAATTGGTCTTCCTTCCACAAAGCAGGTTGCTATATATTTACCAGCACAATGCTGGCAGTATGATCTCTGAACTACATGACAATGACCCATGGACATGAGAGCTGCAAGGGCTGCTGAGGCAGGCCTTGGGAGTCAGCTGCAGATTAGAGCTAATGGACAAGAAGGCAAAGGAGAACACAAAAATGAGTTCACAAAAAAATAGAAGAGAAAGAAATAAAGGAAGAAAAGAAGAAAAAGAATGAACATTATTGAACAAAATAACAGCTTGAAGGAAACAGCAGGGTTAAGGAGCCCACTATGTTTGGTGGAAAGTTACATCCTTACTGAGAGTACATGAAACCTCAACCCAGGTTAGTCTCCACTGTTTCTCTTCCATTCTCCTGGCTAACATTGGCCCAGAATCTCCCTTTCAGCTGTTAACATTAGGAAGAACAGTGAGCAAAGTAAAAATATCTTGCTGCTTACTAACAGAATGTAACTGTCAGTAAATCTATTGGCTTCTATGAGGTATGTACAGCAGACAGACCATGGCTCATGTTATTCCAAGCCAAATTGCAGATCCACTGATGGTCTTCACTCATCCAGAGGCTACACTCAAAAGGTAACCAGTATTTATTACTAGATTATTATTAAACCAAGCACAACATATGGAACATATACACTCTCAACGTTGTGCAAAGTACTTTAGAATTTAGAATGGCAAACCATAAAGCCATGGTTAGACTCTGGCCTAGAAGGCAAGAAGGTTTTTTGTGAGTCAGTGGGAAGCAGTAGAAGACAGGTTCTTACTTTACCCTGTACTAGTCATAGAGGGCTTTTGAAACACAGTCTGGTGGATCACACTCCAAGAATTTCTGATTTTGTGGACCTAGGGTGGAGCCTGACTATTTGCATTTCTAACATGTTTTCAGATGATACTGATACTGATACTCTGAGGACCACTGATATGAAATACTAGATTAGCCAGTGCACGGTGCTAGTAGGTGTCATAGTGGTTAAGATATTGGACTCTCACATGGTCCAGCTTGGTTCGAATCCTGGACATAAAGGCTCGAAACTCAGGCAGGTATGTATATGTATGCTCAAAATCCTGAGAGAAAAATAGAGGAGAAAGGATTGTGGTGTAGCCATCCTCCCAGGGCATAATTTCTCACTTTCTGTCTCTCTATCTGTCTCTATGTTTCTGGTGAGTGCATGCACCCTATAGTAAAAACTCTCAAAATAAAAAAGAAAAGATCAGCTAGTGCTTCTGGGTGGGATGGCTCTGAGAGGGACAAGGTTGTTGATGATCAGAATATTCAGTAAAATTTGATTTGAGCTGATCATTGCAAAAGAAGAAAAATGTGATTATGCATGGATGAAGGAGGAAAATGCTGAGTGGAGAACAAAACTCAAGCAAATGGCTCTGAAGGCAGGAATTAATGTGATCTGTGTCTGATGGAGGCACAGTTAACTTATGCTTGTATGATTTAGACTATAAGAGTGTTTGTGTAGGGGGATGATGATAAATTCTGGGTGCAGTGAATAATTTTCTGAAAAAATATAAATAAGGTGATAAAGCTATTAATTTGGCTGAATTTTTCCTTTTTACTCAATTCACTTTCCTTATTGATAAAATGCCAGAAATGATATTAGCTTAGATGTATAGGAGCAAAATAATCAGCATTTTGTCAATAAAGATACTTAATAATATCAGAATCTCAAGTCCTTCTTTCTCTTTTTTAAGGTTTTTCATTAAGGCCTGTGCCAGAGAGACAGAGAGTGAGAGGGAAAATGAGAAATCACCCCTTGTGGGGGGGTGAGGTGTCCACAATTCCTTCTTCTTCATTTTCCTTCTGGGATTTTGAGCATGTACACTAACACACCTGGCATGATTTTCAAGTTGTCAGGTCCTGGACTTGGACCATAGTTGGCCGTATGTAAGTCCAGTGCACCTTAACCTCTAGTCTACCTGGTGGCCCCAGATTCTCAAGCTTTGATTCCAATAATGCTTGCAGGACAAACCAAACACACTTACCTCATTGATAACTGGAGCCATGCTGGCGATTTTCTGAAGGCTCAGTTTGCTAACTGTGGGACTGGAATCGTTAGCCCACTTTCTGTAAAGAATCAAAAATTCTTCTGGGAATGGGTCCTTCAAGAAGTTGTTCAGAAGCTGAAAGAAAAACATTACGTTCAAAAGACAAGTAGAGGCCAAATTTCACAAGTTGTGCCTGTCATAAAAATAAGAACATTTTCAGTAAAACTGTAACACTAGTCACACTAAAATGTCAAATACTTATGTGTATTCCCACACATTTCTGTTCTCATAGAAGAAAGAGATACAGCAAAAAGAACAGGAAATAGATGCTTTGCAAGGTTGTTGTTTTGTTTTGATTTATTTATATTACTATATTTTGTTTCTCTGCATTATTGGAAACCAAGTGGCCCACTTAAATGATCCCCTCTCCCAGCCTGTACTCGGGCAGGTGGATTTCTTGTTAGCGTATGTTTCCATACACAGGTGTGATGCCTGGCCTGGCCCATGTGCTGTGCTGTAGATGATATAGGGCGAGCAGAACAGTCTCAGTCCCTGACTCTTTGGAGCTCCCTGACTCACTGGAGACACTGATACTACAGTAAGTTTGAATGAAAACAGAGTTTGCAAACATTTACAAAACAGAGTTGCAAACTCTGTTTTCATTCAGAGTTGCCTCAGAGCATTTATGAGAGTATTATCTTGAGACTCTGTGGTATAGGCTGAATTTAGGATGAAGAGTGATGTTTGATTTGGAGTTAAAAGCAGAGTTGTCATTAGCTAGAAGGTAATTCTCATGTGCAAAAGTCCTGGGGTGGATGAAACAGAGTGTGTCTGAGCAGTTGATAGGTGAATATTAGGAAAGGGATGACTGAGCAGGTGAGGCATCCTAGAACTTGGACACCAGGCTGAAGAGGTTTAACTTTTAACAGTAAATATTCAGACATGGTTATTATAAGCTGCCATGCCTCTCATAACTGACCATCAAAATATGCATATTTTAAAATGTCATAGAAACACAATGATAGTTATAAAACCATAATTTCAAGAAGCAATTTTAACCTTTTTTTAATTTATTTTTTAGAGAGCTTTTTGCTATAGGGTATGTACACCCACCAGAGAGACAGAGAGACAGAAAGGAAGAAATCACCCCCTAGAGGTGATGGCCATGCCACAATCCTTTATCCTCCATTCTCTTCTAAGGACTTTTGGCACACATGCACATGTGCCTGGCATGAGTTTTAAGCTGCCAGGTCTGGGACTCAAACTGTGTTTAACTAAGTGGGAGTCCAGCAATGTAACCATTACATCATCTGCTGTTCCCAGGAATAATTTTAAGTAACAACAAGTAAAAGTATGCAGAATGAGGATGAGAGCACAAGAGACAGTGAGAGAGGAAGAGAGAACATATCTCTTCAAACATCCAATCTCTTTTCAAACATCTGAAGAACTTTAACAATAATTAAATGTCAAAAAGACCAATAGCACCCCTAAAACAAAATATTTACAAAGCAATTTTTAAAAATCACAGTGTAGTAAAGGAAGAAACTAAGAGTTTAAAGAAATAAAACAAAATACAAAAGAAAGGGGGAAAAGAAAGTCTAATCAATTGGAAACAAGAAACCCTCTTCCAATTTGTGGGTCAAAATCTTAAACCACAGGGGGAAAAAATCAAGGACTGCTATGAAACAATAAAAACAACCTAAAACTATACAGAATAGCAGGTACTTATAGTTGAAAGCAAACACATAATTTGCCTTTAAGTAATTTATTTCAAAAGAAACACTACAATGATCAAATTATTTTCTGAAATGAAGAGAAGCAAACTACTTCAAAAGATAATATAGTGCCAAAGAAAACTAGTGTTAAATAATAAAGATAAAAGCAAAAAATAATTGAATTGGGAAATGAACAAAAAAAACACAAAAGAATCAATGTAATGCCTTGTTCTTGAGGAAAAGAACTATTAAACAGCCTTTTGATATATATACTGTTAATAAAACACAAAGAAAATGAAAAGTGAATAAAAAGTGTGGATTATATTTAAAATGTAAAGAAAATACTCTTCTGGGAACCAGCAGTTAGCGTAATGGCTTTGTCGCTGGACTCCCACGTAGTCGACCGCGGTTCGCGTCTCGGACCCGGTGGCTTAAATCTCACGCCGGGCGCGTGTGCGTGTGTGCCCAAGATCCCGAGAGGAGAATGGAGGAGAAGGTATTGTGGCGTGACCATCCCCCCTGGGGGGTGATTTCTCGCTTTCTGTCTCTATGTCTCTGTCTGTCTGGCGAGCACACGCGCCCTATAGCGAAAACCTCTCCAAAAAAAAAAGAAAAGAAAATACTCTTGTTAATGTTTTTCACCCAAGATGAGCCCAGTTTGCTTGGGACCAGCTGGTGTGTGTTACTCATGCCTGGGCTTCACACTAGGTAGACTCTTTGTTAGACCTTAAGAACTACTGTTTGTGGGACCAGCAGTTGGTGTAAAGGCTATGTCGCAGGACTCCCGTGTAGTTGACTGTGGTTCGAGTCCCAGCCCCAGTGGCTTAAACTCACACCAGGTGCATGTGCATGTGTGCCCAAGATCCTGAGAGGATGGAGAAGTAGGGATTGTAGCATGGCCATCCCTCCTGGGGGTGATTTCTCCATTTCTGTCTCTCTCTGTCTATCTCTCTGGCGAGCACACATGCCCTATAGCAAAAATCTATCCAAGAAAAAGAATAAAAAAGAACTTTGGTAGGGATTATATGGTTAGTGCAGTGGTAATGCAAATGGTCACACGTAGGAAGGTCCCTGGTTCAAATTTGGAGGACTCCCTGAACATGTCGGCCATGTATGCATGGGCCCATGATCAAACTGGCTGTGGTAGATCATAGTGTGACATCTCAGTTGGGGATACCTGTCTCATGGAAGACATAAATAAATAAACTTTAAAAAAATTGCAGATTAAGCCAGCTAGGTTATGTGGTGGTTAAGACTCCCAGATCCCGCATGGCCGACTGTGTGGTTTGAGTCCTAGACCCCATGACTTGAAAAAAATGCCAGGTAGATGTGAGTGTGTGTGTGTGTGTGTGTGTGTGTGCCCAAAATCCTGAGAGGAAGATGGAAGTAAAGGGTTGTGGTGTGGCCATCTCTCCTAGAGGTTGCGTTCTCATTTTCCCTCCATCCCTCTTCCTCTCTCTGTCTCTCTAGCAAGCACACATATCCTACTGCAATAAATAAATAAATAAATAAATATTGGGGATCTTTTTGGTCAATTAAGCAAAAAATTTATTTCCAAGTTCTTCAAAGATTATGACAAACACAAAGTATCTTAAAAATGTTCCAAATGAAGTCCAAGGCTCATCACCAAAGTAAAACACTTATGACATGAAGAATTACTTTAAGTTCTAATATTTTCATATTACTTTCTTTTAAACCATTTACAATGTTTGGTAGGTCACATTTCAAACATTTTTAAAGACATGAAATAATTTGGTATTTCTCTTTAAAGTACAATAACAACTACAAAGTAAAGGAACTTAAGACAACAACAATCAAATCTGTTTCATATATAGGAAGGGGCAACCCAAAACATAACATTAATCTTTCCAAACAAGTTTGTTAAGAAACAGCTAGCTATAATCTTTAGTGTTAAAAAATAAATAAATAAAACAATCTTCTCATTAAAAAAAGGAGAGGGGGCCAGCAGTGAGTGTAATGGCTGTGTTGCTGGACTCCCATGTAATCGACCGCGGTTTGAGTCCTGGACCTGGTGGCTTAAACTCACGCCAGGCACGTGTGCGTGCATGCCCAAGATCCTGAGAGAAAGGAGAAGAAGGGATTGCGGTGTGGCAAATCACCCCTTGGGGGTGATTTCTCGCTTCCTGTCTCTATGTCTCTCTCTTTCTGGCAAGCACACATGCCCTACAGCAAAAACCTCTCCAAAAAAAGAAAAGAAAAAAAAGGACAGCATTTGATTAGTAAGCCTATTTTTCCCCCAGTTCTTATTTTCCTTTCTTCACCTAGAAAGTGTAAATTCATAAGAAAATAACAAGTTTTGTTATGCTAAAAACTTCTGTGTCTTAAACAAGAAATTAAAAATAATCCATTTGTTTTAATAAACAAAAATGTCTTCCTTCCCAAAATGTAACCATTCAGTAAATAAAACACACATGATATTCGAAGTATAGAAACATCAGTAATTCACTTGTAAAAGGTGTGCATCCTGGTATATTTGGTAGTAAGTTTTCTGTCCTAAATAGAAAGCACTTTACCAAAAGAACTAGGGTATTATGATTTAAAATTCTACTCTTTCACCTAGTTTCCTTGTTTGAGTAAAAACTTTATTTTCTATAAAATTTTGGCTAGAGGGCTAGGTCCCAGGAAAGGTATGAAATATCTGAAAGTCATTTGGTTAGAGAAAAGTGTTTTCTTGAGACTTGGAGGAAGTCATTCATCTATTAGTGTGTGAGGTTTTTTTTTATTTTTAATTTTTTTCTGAATTCAACTTTATTTATATGATGCTGGCTGGTTAAGACTAAAACAACATAGATGTAGCAATGACTAATCACCACTCCTATCCAAGAGGACACAAAACCTCCTGTTTGCATACAGTAATCTGTGATCTGTTTGTGTTTGAAGACACATTCCTCAGCAAACTTCTCTAAAGTCTTCAGAGCAAAGCACAGTATCTGGGCTCCTGAAAGGGGATACTTCCAGCTGCATCACTGACCTGCAGAGCATCTTTGCAAGCATTCTGCATTCAGAACTGCTCAAGCTCTGTGGCGGCCTGAGAGACCTTCATCCTCTCCATGCCAGCCTCCAGCTTGAGCTGTTCCACTCAGTGCTGCAGAGCAGTCACGTGGCCCTGGAAGACATGGCAGCAGCGGCGGCCCTGGGCTCTCAGGGCTCCCTTAGTATTGGGGATTTTAATAAACCTTTCTAGTAGAGAGCCTGTGACTTATTGCAACAATCTGAAGTTTCAAGTGAAATAAATTATTTTATAAAAATGTATTATCAAACACAAAGAAAAATGCTTACGTAGATTGGGAATCAAGGAAATCCTATCATTATCAATGTGTTATTTCCAAATATGATCAAGGACAATTCTTTTGGAGTCATTACATCAAAATGTAAAGGCATAATTTCCCGTGCAGTTAGTAAGTAACCTTGGGGTGGTAATTTGTATCATGTGAATATTCTCTTCCCTAACAGACTTCTACTGAATGGTTTTGAACACCCATTGATGATTTTTGTTTCATTCTTTGTGGCTTGCAAATTGGTGATTTCTTACTTTTAGCATTTCTTCCACATTTACTGGCTAGCAACTCTCATCTCTATTTCCATCTGTCTCTCTCTGTCTTCTTGCTCTTCTATTTTGAGCACCATCAAGGACTAGTGTATTTCAAAACGTTTTAACATATTTTAATTGTTTGTAATTACCATTCCTTTTGAGGCCCAAAGTTGGCCAGTAGGAGCCACCTCAAGTTTATTTTTGTGTCTTTTTGAAACGACCAATGCAATAATAGCACTTCCTTGGTTTGAGGAAAAGTGAGATATCCCAGGCTGATTCATTATTTCCCTTGTGCCCTAGAATCAACCGTTGATTCATGGTAATTTTAGTGACAGTATTTTTTTTATTTGTGTTTATTTATTTATTTATTTATTTATGAAAAGGTTTTTGCTATAGGGCACGTATATTCACCAAAGAGACAGAGACAGACAGACAGAAAGCAAGAAATCACCCCCCAGGGGGATGGCCACACTGCAATCCCTTTTTCTACGTTCTCTTCTTGGGATCTTGGGCACACACACATGCACCTGGCATGAGTTTAAGCCACTGGATCTGGGACTCAAACTGCGGTCGACTACATGGGAGTTCATCGACATAGCCATTACGCCCACTGCTGGTCCCAGTGACAGTATTTTCAAACCTATTAGAAATGGGTTCTGGATAAGAGAAAATCTGTTGGAAAAGCACAGTCCATGTTTATTGCAGCATTATCTGTAATTGCTAAGACATGGAAGCAACCTAAATGTCCCAGAACAGAAGAATGGATTTTAAAAAGTGACACATGTACTCTATGAAATATTACTCAGACATAAAAAGAAATGAGTCTCTGACATTTGCTATAAAGTGGACTAGTATAGAAGATTTAATGCTAAATGAAGCAAAGCAGACTATGAAATACGGGCACTATATGTTCCTGGTCAATATATACCAAATGTCTGCACTCTAAAGCAGAAATTGAAAGATTGGAAGGCATAATAGCAGGAGGGAAACTGTAGATACTAGAGACCACGTAAGACAGACTGAGTGTAGACAGTGGGAGGGGATCAGGGAAAAAAAAATTTCATAGACATAAAATGAAAAGTTATCTGTTAATGATAATGTATATGGTACTCTTTGACTTGACTAATATGCACTGCATTCATGCTGAGAAAAAACATGGTGTACACTGTAAAGATGTACAGTGATTAAAGTGTGTATGAAAGAGTAGAGTCTGAGGAAGGACATTTAGAAGAAAAATAGTGAGACAAAGCATTAATGGGACAAAGAAATGTGGTATTATCTGTTGAAGATACTTTTATAGTTTTATCAACTGGACTAGAGAGAAATGTTCACATGTTGAAATATTCAGTTCATAAGCTAAATAATGTGATTGCATGTAAAAGAGAAAATGAAATAAAAAATGTAAAAGAAAAAGTGTAAATTAAAAAAGAAATGGAACCTGTGGTGCACTCATTGCTCTTTAAATATCCTATATTCTTAGCCTTTACTGAGAGTTAGGGAATACTTTAAAAAAAAAAATCTCAAGTTTATACTGATGATGAGGATATTTTCATTCACCTTGAATGTAGTAGAGTTTATCTTAACTTTTCATGGTTTTATGTTTATATCAGCTTTCTCTTACTTGGAGAATCTTAGTGCCTAATAGCATCAATATATTCATTTACCTACTTTCTGCTACACAGAGGGACTTCAAAAGTTTGTGGAAAAATAGAGTTAAAGCACAAGTTTATTTTGCTGCCAAAATAAATAAATAAATAAAACTGGGACTAGCAGATGGCATAATGGCTAAACTAGACTCCCACGTGGTTAACCATGGTTCATGTCCTGGACCTGGTGCACGTGCATGTGTGTGTGTGTGTCCAAAATCCCAAGAAGGGAAGAATGAGAGAGGACTGCAGTATGGCCATCCCCTCTGAGGGGTGATCTCTCATTTTCTTCTCTCTCTCTCCCTGTCTCTCTGGTGAGCATGCACACCCTATAGCAAAACTCTTTGGGGGAAAAAATGTAAAGCCATGCATAGTATTTTATATAATACACATGTTCCATGAACTTTTGAAGTCCTTTAATATAATGCATATAATCACCTAAAATTATATCAACATAAAATACCAACAAACTTCCTGAGTAAAGTGAATTTCTTAAAAGTTTACTCATTTATGGGAACCAGCAGTTAGCGTAATGGCTATGTCGCTGGACTCCCACGTAGTCTGCCGCGGTTCGCGTCCTGGACCCGGTGGCGTAAAACTCATGCCGGGCGTGTGTGCGTGCATGCCCAAGATCCCGAGAGGAGAATGGAGGAGAAGGGACTGCAGCATGACCATCCACCCGGGGGTGATTTCTCGCTTTCTGTCTCTATGTCTCTCTCTGTCTGTCTGGCGAGCACACGTGCCCTATAATGAAAACCTCTCAAAAAAAAAAAAGTTTACTCATTTATTTCCTCTGAGAGAGATAGGTATCCCTGACACCAAGTCCCAGTCATCTCAATCACAGGCTCACACAAGTGCACCCCATATTTAGAGAAAAGCCTTGGGATATGAGCCCAGGACCTCTCATGTGGGTTGGCTGTATTATGTCTTGCCACTCTCTGGCTCCAAAATAAGCATTTCTTCACAAACTTGTACTTAGAATACATCTCGCTAAGTCAAAGTACCATGTCCATAAGTTACTTGAAGTAATTACCTTATTGATATGGTTATATTATTTTGTAAATATATAAATAGGTTCATTTGTGTCAGTTTAAGTTCTGATTTATTTTTCTTTATTTAATTGTATTGTTTCAATTATTATTGTGTAAGAAAAACTACACAACAAGGTATACTTGCAGAGTCTCAATTCCATCCCTATTCATCCAAACCACATTTTCTTTTCTTATAAAGTATCATTTTCTTTAACTCTGGTTTATATTTTGCAATTAGCCTCCCCCCAAGTAAGAATATATTCTTAAATTCTTGTATTTTATAGTATGGAGCAGAAATATATGGAATTATATATAATACACAATATGCTCACACAAACACAAATATGGGAAGACACTTTAAATATTTTTTAAACTTAGGGAAATAAAATTAAATTATGAATTCATTTTGGTGAAAAAGAATTTTGAAATTCATGCATTTTTTTCATAATACTAATTTTCCATAAAATTTATTGTCAGAGGAGCATGTACACTTACAAGAGATAGTGTGTGTGAGAGAGAGAAAAAGAAAGAGAATCTCCCCAGTGGGGCATGGTCACACCGTGAACTTCTTCTCTCCATTTCTCAATGCACTCAAAATTGGGGACATACATGTACACATGCCTGGCATGCTTTTTAAGCTACCAAGGCTGGGATTCAAACTACAGTTTACCATATGAGATCTGTCTCCCTATGCACAGGGCTTAGCTATTATTCTAAATAGCTGGCCCTCCACAAACTTTTTTTTTTGGAGAGGTTTTTGCTGTTGGGCGCATGTGCTCGCCAGATAGAGAGAGACAGAGACAGAGAGACAGAAAGTGAGAAATCATCCCCAAGAGGGGATGGCCATGTCGCAATCCCTTCTCCTCCATTCTCCTCTCAGGATCTTGGGCACATACACACACGCGCCCGGCGTGAGTTTTAAGCCACCAGGTCCGGGACACACACCGTGGTCAACTACGTGGGAGTCCAGTGACATAGCCACTACATTTACTACTGGTCCCTCTCCACAAACATTTTAAAGATACACAAACATACATACACAAACACACATATATACACGTGCCTATATATTTTTTACAAATATATGTATATTTATGAGTATATACACATAGGTATATGTTCTATAAAATAAGTTTGCATTTCATCTACTTTTATGGTATATAATACATTTTTTTCTTACACAAAAGCTAATGTTCGCACTGCTCTGTAGCCATATTTTTTTTAATTTATTTATTTTTGTATATATATTCAATCACATTGTTTAGCTTAAAATGTGAGCATTCCAATATGTGAACATTTCTCCCCAGTCCTGTTGATCAAAATGTCTTCAGCTGATAACACCACACCTCCCCATCCCATCAATGCTCTACCTCTGTATCCCTTCTGCAAATGTCCTTCGTTAGGCCCCACTCCTCCACATACACCTCATATGACAGTCACACCCATCTCTTGTGTTTGTACAATCATTAGTCAATCAGTTTCAGTCAGGTATATATAAAAGTGGGGACATACAATGTCTCTCCTTCATAGCCTGGCTTGCCTCACTCAGCAGTAAATCTTCCATATTCTTCCACTTTCCATCAAAAGCCAGGGTTTTGTTGGTTTTCATGGCTGAGTAGTATTCCATAGAGTATATGTGCCACAGTTTTTCAATCCATTCCTCCATATGGGGGCATTTGGGTTGGTTCCATGACTTAGCAAACATGAATAGTGCTGCAATAAACTTCGATGTGCAAGCACTTTTCCAATGAAGAATTCTTCTGTCTTTGAGTAGATACCGAGGAGTGGGATTGCTGGAACATATGGTAGATTTATGTGTAGATTTTTGAGGAATCTCCAAATTATTCTCCCCAGTGGTTGGACCAATTTACATTCCCACCAGCAGTGTAAAAGAGTTCCCATTTCACCACACCCCCTCCAACACTTATCATTTTTTGTTTTTTTAACCTTAAACATTTTGACTGGGGTTAGGTGGTACCTCATTGTTGTTTTTATCTGCATTTCCCTTATGATGAGGGATGTTGAACATTTTATCATATGCCTTTTGGTTATTCATATGTCATCTTTAGGGAGTGTTTTTTTCATCTCCTCCCATCTTTTAACAGGGTTGATCATCTTTTTTCCAAACAGCTTCTTTAGTTCCTTGTGTATTGTGGTTATGAGTCCATTATCTGATGCAAAATTTATAAAAATATTTTCCCATTCTGAGGGCTTTTGATTCACACTAATTACTGTGTCTTTGGCCATGCATAAACTTCTTAGTCTGATGTAATCCAACTTGTCTATTTTGAGGAAGATTGTGCTTTGAGGGTCTTTTTAAGAAGTCCTTCCCACCTTGACTTGATTTTTGTCAAAGGTGAGAGGTAGGGGTTCAGATTCATCTTTCTGCAAGTGGAAATCCAGTTTTTCCAGCACCACTTGCTGAAGAGGATTTCCTTTTCCCACTGGATTGACTGGTACCCCTTGTCAAAGATCAGTTGACTGTATGTTTGGGAATTTATTTCTGTAGACTCTATTCTGTTCCATTGGTCCTCCTGTCTGTTTGTGTTCCAGTACCATGCTGTTTTGATGACCACAGCTTTGTGGTATATTTTTGGGTCAGGGAGTGAGATGCCACCCACTCCACTCTTCTTGTGTCAAATTGCTTTGACAATACGGGGTCTTTTATGATTCCAGACAAATTATGTGATTGTCTTTTCTAGATCTGTGAAGAATGTGTCTGGAACTCTGATTGGCATTGCATTAAATATGTAGATTAATTTGGGTAGAATTGCCATCTTGATTATATTAATTCTTCCAATCCATGAGCATGGGATGTCCTTCCATTTTTTGGTGTCATTTTCAATTTCTTTTTTTTAGCTTCTCATAGTTTACTTTGTGGAGGTCTTTAACTTCTTTGGTTAGATTTATTCCTAAATATTGTATACTTTTGGTGGCTATGGTAAATGGAATATTTTTTTCAGTTCTATCTCAGTCTGCCTGTTATTTGTATATGTAGCCATATTTTTTTCTACTTGACAATATCTGAAAATCAGTCTGCATCAGTACATAGAGACCATTCTCATTTATTTTTATGGCAAACTGTACTTAATGGATCTCAGATGATTTTAACTACAGAATTAGTCTGAAAATTTTAAGTAATAGACAGTTTCCAAGAACAACACATTATTTAGTAGTGTACAAAAATATTCCAAATTATCCCATTGATTTTTAATATCTAGTATAAATTTTACATCAAAATGTGAAAATGAAAACTTAATAGACAGCTATACACCAAATTCAAAGCTGAGTGCAGATGTGAAAATTCTTACTGAAATGCTGTCAAATTAATTTTCAACTATGTGTAGTTTGTACAATATTGCAATTGTAGTTTTAATATTAAGTCATCTGTGACTAATACATAACATTAATAAGTCACAAGAGAATAAGGTCATATTATTAACTATAAAAGATAGTAAATAAAATTTAACATTTCAGCTACAACTATATTCAAAATAATAGCTAACTAAAAGCAATTTATTCCAATAAAGTTAACCATCTTAATGGTCAAGCAAAAGAAGCATTTCTACTAAAATTAACCATAAATAGGAAAGGAGCACTATCACCACAACCATTTAAAACTACACAGCAAGAGAGCAGAATAGGAAGTCCTAGCTCATATCACAATAACAATGACTTCACAGCTGTTCATAAGCAAAAATGACATCTTCAGGGCTCTTTGGTATTTACTAGGAGGTTATAACCCCGAAGGGGCCCTGCCACTCTGTGGTCTTGTCCACTGCTCTGTTTAACCCTGGTCCTGCCACCAGAACCATCAGCCACAGAACCTGGCAAGAATCACATCCATCCATGCTTCAGGTGACAGGCTTTCTGACCTTGGTCTTGGCTGTGGACCCTAAAGAAATCTTGTACCTCAGCTCCAGCTCCTCCCACTGGTGGTCTGAAAGCAGTCCTGCTGCACAGGCACCCACTGTGAGACATGCCCATCTTGACCTTGCAGGAAGGCCTGCTAACCTTAGTCTCAGATCCTGAAACAGCTGTGGGACTTGGCTCCAGCCTCTTTCAGCTACAAGTGAAACAGTTCTGCCTTCTCTGGAACCCACTAGAAGACCTGTCTTGGCATCTGGAGGCAGACCTGCAGATCATGAGTATTAGCTGTGGACAATAAAGCAACCTTGTAACTTGATTCCAGCCTTGCTAGCCATGGTCTGAGGCCAGTGCTTCTCAAAAACCTACCTAATGACACAGTGCAAGACCCACAAACCCAGAAGGAGCCATGCTCTCTTCATATAGGGGAGTTTCTGAAAGGTTATCAGCAGACTTCTCAAGAGAAATCTTGCAAGCCAGGAGGGAATAGTAAAATGCATTCAAAAGGTTGAAAGAAAAATTTTTTAAAAAATCTTACACCCCAAAACACTACATCTAGCAATGGTTTCCTTCAGAGATAAGGAGACATAAAAATATTTCCAAACAAATAAAGCTGAAGGACTTCATAATATATCTTCTAATAAGTGCTAAATGGAGATGCGTGATATGACAAAAAGTAACAAGAAAATATGTGAATGTAAAGAATTCACTAGAAAAGGTATGCCAAATTCAGAATGTTCTAACAGGAAATGGTGGTTTGTAATCAGTAGTGTTTCTATATGCCAATAGTGAACTATTTGAAAAAGAAATAAAACTGCAATCCTATTTATAATAACTACAAAAAATATAAAATACCTAGAAATAACTTTAACCAAGGTGATAAAATTCTGCCATGAAAAGTATAAAATGCTGATAAAAAAATCAAAGAAGACACACACGTACACACACACACACACATACACACACAGTGGAAAGATATCCTGTGCTCATAAATTGGAACAATTAGGACAATTAATTTAAAAAAAAAAAAAACTACCCTAAGACGTCTATTGATTTAAAGAAATTCTATAAAAATATCAATGGCATTCTTCACAGAAATAGTAAGTTACCTTAGTGTTTGAAAACTTGAAGGACTGAAAATAGCCAAATAAATCCTAAGCAAAATTTAAAAAGCTGGAGGCATTACAATACCTGATTTAAACACATTTACCAAGCTGTAGTAACTAAAACATCATAGTACTTGCCTATAAAAGGTGCATAATGAATGGAACAGAATATAAAACCCAGAAACAAATCCACATATATAGTCAGTTGACTTTTCACAAGGGCTCAAAGAACATTTATTGGGTAAAGTAAAGTTTCTTCAATAAATGACTCTAGGAAAACTGGGTATCCACATGTAGGAGAAGGAAAATAGATCCTTATCTCTCCCAGTTGATAAGAAAATCAATTAATCAAATGGATTAAATAATTAAATGTAAGACCCAGAACTATAAAACTACAAGAGGAAAGCATAGGGAAACACTTCAGGACATTGGTTTTGGCAAAAAAAAAAAAAATTATAAGTTTGAAATCTCAAAATCATAGACAACAAAAGCAAAAAATAGACTAACGGAGCAGAGTCAAATTAAAAAGTTTCTTTATCACAAAAGAATAGTCAATACAGTAATAATATAGCTATTAAAAATAGGATAAATTATTTATAATAGATTCAGATAACAAGGGGTTGATATACAGAATAGACTGGAAATTTGAACAACTGAAAAGAAATAAATGATTGAATTAAAAATGGGTAAGGGCTCTGCCTCTGTTGCCCCTTCTGGGTCCAGCTTCATGGCTGTGAGTGCCCCTAGTCGGGGACACCCCCTTCCAGATACCAGTGCTAGTCAGGACAGAACCTGTCTGGGCATATCCATCTCTGCCCCTTCTTGGTCCAGATTCACAGCTGTGAAGCTCCCCAGGCAGGGCTCCCTCTTCCAGACTCCAGTGTCAGTCAGGACAGATTCCACCCAGGCATCTGCATCTCTGCCTCTGTTGCCCCCCCCCCCCCCAATTGTGCTCAAGCTCGCCACTTGGCTTTCCGTTTTTAACCCGATTTTATTTTCTGTGACATAATTTCTGTTTTTTTCTCCTCTTTTTGTTCTACTTCTTTCCTTCTTTTTCTATTGCTTTCTATTTCTATTTCTGTTTCCTACTTTGTTTTTCTTTTACCTTACTTTCCTTTTCACTGCTCAGCCCTTACCCATTGCCAAGAGAAGGCTAGGTGCATAGTAGCTAAACATCAGAACACTGTGAATTCTAGAGAATTCTTTGCCCCGCACTGTACTTGTAGAAAGCATGAAACTCCCCTTCATAACTCCAATTTCAAAACCTCTCCTGTGATTCCCACACTAGAGGGCACAGTAGAAGGGAGAAAATAGCACCAAATTAATTCACAGTAAGGGAAACACATGAGCTCAAAATTACAGAATCCTTCTCCAACAAATTAGCCAAAAGCAAATAAATACCAAATGACTAAAAATCAGGGAAGAGCCTCAAGGATGAGAGAATCAAATAATATCTCCCAGAGAAAAGCCTCATGAATGAGAGAATCAAATACTATCTCCCACAAGAGAACACTGTAACTTGTCTCCATGTAG
>NW_006160172.1:635958-644207 GCF_000334495.1 Tupaia belangeri chinensis
ACAAAAATGTCAGAAAAAGAATTCAGAATATTTGTGGTAACAAAACTCTATAAGATGCAAGAAAAAAAGAGACATTGAGCTCAAGAGATGAGGAAGTCTTTCCATAATATGAAACAAGAATTGTACAGCATAAAAAAAATAATCAAACAGAACTGTTAAGTATGAAGGCTGTAACACAGGAAATCAAAACCTCCCTCAAAAGTATTATAAGCATGTTAGACCACGAAAGTATTATAAGCATGTTAGACCATGAAGAAGATCAAATATCAGAAGTAGAAGACAAAACCTCTGACCCAGAAAAAGTTATCAAAAATCTGAGAAAACAGCCAAGAAAGATGAGAACAATATACAAGAAACTATATACATGAAATGTCCAAACATCTGAATTATTGGTATACCAGAAGTTGAAAAAACTAATAAGGTTATTGACAATCTATTCCACAAAATCCTGTAAGAAAACTTTCCAAGTCTAGATAGGCAAACAGACCCAGAAATACAAAGAACCCCAAAATAGAATCAATCCAAGAAGATTCTCTCCACAGCACATCATAGCTAGATTGGCCAAAACCACAGACAAAGACAAGATACTAAGATTGGCAAGAGAGAAAAGTCAAGTGACTTACAAAGCCTATCCCTTCAGGGTAATGCCAGACCTCTCATTGGATACAACGCAAGCAAGGAAAGAATGGGGAAATATATTCAAAATGTTAAATGAAAAACTATTTCTACCAAGATTACCATACTCAGCAAGATTATCCTTCATATGGGAAAAAAAGATAAAAAATGTTCTTGGAAAAACAAAACCTAAAAGAATTTCCCAACTCCTGACCAACTCTTCAAGAAATTCTGGAAGGAGTATTATATCAAGAAAACTAAAGTCAGACAGACAGCAATAAGAGAACAAATAAACAACCAAGAATATGGCCAACTTAGTGGTAGGGACAAGTCTGGAAATATCTATACTAAAATTGAATGTTAATAGATTAAATTCTCCCATCAAGAGACTGGCTGAATGGATTAAATATCAGAACCCCTCCATCTGCTGCCTACAAGAAACCCATCTCATGGATAAAGACATGCATAGACTAAAAGTGAAGGGCTGGAAAAGGGTATTCCATGACAATGGAATCCAAAAAAGAGCAGGAGTCACTATACTGATTTCGGACAAAATACACTTTAAGACAAAAACCGTAAGAAGAGACAAAGAAGGGCATTATATAGCAGGAAAAGGGCTAATTCATCAAGAAGATATAACACTTATAAATATCTATGCACCCAACCCAGGAGCACCCAAGTATGTAAAGAAAATACTGCTACATATAAAAGAAGAGATAGACTATAACACAATAATTGTTGGAGATCTCCACACCCCATTATCTCCTTTTGACAGAACAATGAGACAAAAAATAAGCAAAGATATTCAAGATCTAAATGATACCATAAATCAGATAGACTTGACAGACATCAATGGAATGTTTCACCACCAAAACACAAAATATACATTTTTCTCATCCCCACATGGTACTTTCTAGAAGACTGAGTACATGATAGGGCACAAAACCAGCCTTTACACATTCAAAAGCATAGAAATTATACCCAGCATCTTCTCTGACCATGATGGAATTAAACTTGATATTAATTTCAGAAAAAAACTCAAAAATACACAAATACATGGAAACAAAACAACCTACTTCTGAATAACTTCATGACTACTGAACAGATTAAGACTAAAAACAAAAGATTCAAGGAAACAAGTAATAATGAAAACACAAATTTCTAAAATTTATGGGACACCATAAAAGCAATCATAAGAGAGAATATGATAGTAATTAGTGTACATAAGAAAAAGATGGAAAGGTGGCAAAAGGACAACCTAACATGATACCTCAGAAAACTGGAAAAACAACAACAAAGAAGTCTAAAATATGCCAGGAAAAAAGAGATAAAGATTCATGAAGAAAAAAAAAAAACGAAATAGCAAATAAACTCAACAGAAAATAAATGAAAGCAAAAGCTAGTTCTTTGAAAAGATAAACAAGATTGACACACCATTAGCTAGACTAATTAAGAAGAAGAGAACAAGGAACTAGATAAATCAAATTCACAATGAATCAGGCAACATTACAAAACACATAATAGAAATACAAAACATCATTACAGGATACTATGAGTGACTATACGCCAACAAAGAAGAAAACCAGGATGATATGGATAAATTCCTGGACACGTATAATCTGCCAAGATTGGCTCAGGAGACATAGAAAGCCTGAATTGACCTGTAGTAACAAGCCATGAGATTGAATCAATAATAAATAACCTTCCAACAAAGAAAACTCTGGGTCTCAATGGCTTAAGGGCTTAATTCTAGAAAACACTTAAAGAGGTAACCTCCATTCTACTCACACTGTTTCTTGAGATCCAAAAGGAAGGAACCCTTCCAAATTCATTCTATGAAGCTTCCTTCACCTTCATTACCAAAATGAATAAGGATATGACAAAAAAGGAAAACTACAGACCTTTATATCTGATGAACACAGATGCAAAAATTCTCAACAAGATAATTGATAAGTGTATTCAACAACATATAAAAAAGATTATTCATCACAACCAGGCTTTATTCCAGCGATACAAGGGTAGTTCAACATACACAAAACCCTAAACGTAATACACCAAATTAACAGAAAGAAAGATAAAAACCACATGATCATTTCAATCGATGCAGAAAAAGCATTTGACAAAACACAACATTCCTTCATGATTAAGACAGTAAAATCGGCATAGAAGGATCATTTCTCAGCAAAATAAAAGTCATATATGAAAACCTATAGCTAACGTTATACTGAATGGGGAAAATCTAAAAGCTTTTCCACTAAAAACTGGCACAACACAAGGCTGTCCACTCTCTCCACTCCTATTCAATATAGTACTGGAAGACCTAGCCAATATGATCAGACAAGAAAATTAAATAAAAGGCATTCAAATGGGGAAAGAAGAGCTGAAATTATCTCTGTTTGCCAATGACATGATTGTATAAGTAGAAGAACCAATAGAATCCATGAAAAAAACTTCTCAAAGTAATAAATGCATATAGTAAAGTGGCAGAACACAAAATTAATTTACAAAAATCTATAGCATTTCTATATACAAACAGCAAGCAGACAGAGAAAGACCTAGAAAAAGTTATCTCATTTACCAAACAGTATGAGACACCTAGAAATAAAACTAACCAAGGAAGTCAAGAAAAACTCTAACAGTATTTAAAAAGAATTTGAAAGAACACACACAAAAAAAAAAGTGGAAGGGAATCTCATGTTCTTGGGTTGGGAGAATTAAGATAATCAAAATTACAATCCTACCTAAATTAATCTACATATTTAATAAAACCCCTATAAAATTACAAGAGACATTCTTCACAGATCTAGAAAAGATAATCATGGAATTTATCTGGAATCATAAAAGACCATGCATTGCCAAAGCCATACTGCACAAGAAGAGTGGGGTAGGTTGCATCTTTCTTCCTGACCCCAAAATATATCACAAACCTGTGATAATCAAAACAGCATGGTATTGGCACACACACACAAAAAAAGACAAGAAGACCAATGGAACAGAGTAGAGACCCCAGAAATCAACCCCAAAACATACAGCCAACTGATTTTTGACAAAGGGTACCAGTCAATCCATTGGGAAAAGAAAAATCTCTCACAAATGGTGCTGGAAAACTTGGATATCCACCTGCAAAAAGATGAATCTGAACTCCTATCTGTCACCATTAATATAGTGGGTCAAAAATCTACAAACCATAAAACTACTGATGTAAAACACTGGGGAAACTCTGGGAGACACTGGGGTAGGCAAAGACTTCTGAAGTAAGCCTCCAAAGCACAGGTAATAATTCTCAAAATAGCCATGTGGGATTACATTGGATTAAGAAATTTCTGCACAGCAAAGGACACAGTAATTAGTATGAATTGACAAAATTCAGAATGGGAGATAATATTTGTTAACAATGCTTCAGATAAGGGACTTATAAATAGAATACACAGGGAACTCACGCGGCTTACCCAGAAGAAAATGATTAATCCAATAAAAAGATGGGAAAATTATATGAATAAATAATGCTTTTAAAAAGACATGAAAACAGCCTAAAACATATGAAAAAAATGCTCAACATCCCCCATCACAAGGGAGATGCAGATCAAAACCACAATGAGGTAAATTTCTCCCTCTCTGTCTCTCCACAGACTGCACCTTTGGCTGCAGCAGCCTGATACATCTGAAGGCACCTGGCGGGCAAGGGGGCCCACTGCCCCCATTGACTCCCTTCCAGACCCCCAGTCCAAAATCCACCCAGACTCCTAGATAGGTAGAAAGTTCCTCCATTTTTTTTCTTCTTTACTGTCCCCCATTCTTCTGTAAATTTCTCCCTCTCTGTCTCTCCACAGACTGCACCTTTGGCTGCAGCAGCCTGGTACACCTGAAGGCACCTGGTGAAATCGCGTGGCACATGACTTTTTCTTTATTTCCCTCTCTCCTCCTTTCTTTTCTATTTTCTTCTCTTCTTCTTCCATCTTGCCAGAGGGACCAGCAAGTTCTAGAATTAGAGATCTGAATTTTTCTAGTCATATATAGTTATATTGCTTCCTCCCTTATACAGAATGAACAGTGAAAAATGAGATTCTGCTCATCAGACACCTGATTATAGTATCCTTTTTGAGACCACATTACTAAAAATGACAGAACAGAGACTTCAGCAGAAGTCAATTCCCAACAAAACAAAAACACTCCTAGCCAGTGAAACATTAACCTAACAGGTACTTAAAAGTTAGTACATCTTCCAATGGCTAGAAGTAGAAGAAGAGCCTCTGGTATGAATAAACAAGGAAATATATCTCCATCAAAGGTACAGAGCGAATCCCCTCCATCTTCAGGGTTAATGGATGATGTAACCAAGATGTCAGACAAAGAATTTCGAACATTTATGGTGAACACATTCTTCAAGTTGGAACAGAAAAGAGACAATGAACCACAGGAGATGAGAAAGTCATTCCAAGATATGAAAGAAAAAATGGACACGCTGAGAAAGAACCAGATGGAGATATTAGAGATAAAGTCTGGAATAGAGGAAATCAAAAACACCCTTGAAAGTATTAAAAGTGGAATATATCATGCTGAAGATTGAATCTCTGATGTAGAAGATAAAACCTCTGACCTAGAAAAAAACACCAAAAAGATAGAGAAAATAACTACAAAACATGAGGATAACATACGCAAAATACTAGATTCCATAAGACGCCCAAATATCAGAATAATTGGCATCCAAGAAGGTGAAGAAACCAATAACAGCATGTAAAATCTATTCCATGAAAACCTGGAAGAAAATCTCCCAAGTCCAGAGAGGCACTCAAGCATCAAGACCCAAGAAGTACAAAGGACTCCAGTTAGAATCAACCACAGAAGATCTACCTCAAGGCACATTGTAGCCAGACTATCCAAGACCACAGATAAAGACATGATACTAAAACCGGCAAGAGAGAAACGAGAAGTGACATGCAAAGGTCATCCCATCAGGCTAACTCCGGACCTCTCAATGGAAACAATGCAAGCAAAGAAAGAATGGGAAGATGTATTGAAAGTGTTAAGAGAGAAACAATTTCAACTGAGATTATTGTATCCTGCAAGATTATCCTTCACATAGGAAAAAAAGATTAAAATCTTCTCAGACAAATAAGACCTGAAAGAAGTTGCCAGCACCAGACCAGCTCTTCAAAAAACGCTGAAGAAAGCACGGTTCCAGGAAAACTAAAGAGCTAACAGACAGAGACAAAGTAATAAAAGGCTGCTGTGACAATGGTCACCTTAAACGTTGGGACAGTTCCAGTTACATCGATAATAACATTGAATATGAATGGATTAAATTCCCCAATCAAGAGACACAGATTGGCCAAATGGATTAAAAAACAGATACCCTCTATCTGCTGCGAACAGGAAACCCACCTCATCGATAAAGACATATATAGACTGAAAGAGAAGGGTTGGAAAAAGGTTTTCCATGCAATAGGGAACCAACAAAAAGCTGGAGTTGCGATACTAATTTCTGACAATATGGCCTTTAAAACAAAAACTGTTCAAAGAGACAAAGAAGGGCACTATATCATAGTAAAAGAGTCAATAGATCAAGAAGATATAACTCTTATAAATATCTATGCGCACAACATAGGAGCACCCATATATGTGAAGGAAAGACTGTTAGATCTAAAAGGGGAGATAGACTAAAATACACTAATTGTTGGAAACCTCAACACTGCACTATCCCGTCAGGAAAGATCATCTAGACAAAAAATAGATAAAAATATAAAGGATCTGAATGATACCATAAATAAAATGGAATTGACAGACATCTATAGAACTTTCCATCCAAAAACCACAAGATACAATTTTTTCTCAACCCCAAACGGTACTTTTTCGCAGATTGACCACATCATAGGGCATCAAGCAAGCCTCTACAGATTCAAAGGCATAGAAACTATTTCCAGCATCTTCTCTGACCATGATGGAATTAAACATGAGTTTAATTTTAAGAGAAATCCTCGAAAATACTCATATACATGGAAACTAAATAACTTACTACTGAATGACTCCACAACTATTGATGAAATAAAGTCCGAAATCAAAAGATTCATGGAAGCTAATGACAATGAGGACAGGAGTCTCCATAATCTTTGGGACACTGCAAAAGCAGTCATAAGAGGGAAGTTTATAGCAATTAGTGCTCATAAGAGGAAGACAGAAAGAAGGCGAATGGATCAATTAACATCATGCCTCAGAGAATTGGAGAAGCAACAGCAAAATGACGCAAAAACTCCAGGATAAAGGAAATAATAAAGATCCAAGCAGAAATAAATGAAATAGAAAATAAGCAAACTATACAGAAAATAAATGAAAGTAAAAGCTGGTTCTTTGAAAAGATAAACAAAATTGAAACACCACTAGCGAGACTTATTAAGATGAGAGAAAGGAATCAGGTGAATCAAATCTGCAATGAAGCAAGAAATATAACAGACAAAGCAGAAATACAGAACATAATTAGAGAATATTATGAACAACTATATGCCAAGAAAACAGACAATCAGGATGACATTGACAAATTCCTGGACATGTAATCTACCAATATTGAGCCAGGAGGATATAGAAAGTCTAAACAGGCCCATAACAAGCCAGGAGATTAAATCAGTAATAAATAACCTGCCAACAAAGAAAAGTCCTGGCCCTGATGGCTTCACCTCTGAGTTCTACAAAACTTTCAAAGAAGAGTTAACCTCCATTCTGCTGAAATTATTTCTAAAGATCCAAAAGGGTGAATCTCTACCTAATTCATTCTGTGAAGCCGCCATCACCCTTATCCTCAAAACACATAAGGACAGGACAAGGAAGGAAAACTATAGACCAATATCTCTGATGAATATAGACTCAAAGATTCTCAAAAGGATACCAGCGAACCGTATCCAACAACTTATAAAAAAGATGATACATCATGATCAGGTAGGCTTTATTCCAGGAATGCAAGGTTGGTTCAACATACGCAAAACCATAAATGTAATATACCACATTAACAGGACAAAAGACAAAAACCATCTGGTCATATCGATTGATGTAGAAAAAGCACTTGATAAGATTCAACATCACTTTATGTTCAAGATGCTCAGCAAAATTGGCGTACAAGGGTTATTTCTCAACACAATAAAAGCTATCTATGAAAAAACCCATCACGAATATTATCCTGAATGGAGAAAAGCTGAAAGCTTTCCCACTAAAAACGGGTATGAGACAAGGATGCCCACTTTCTCCACTCCTTTTAAATATAGTACTGGAAGTCCTCACCAACGCAATCAGAAAAGAGGAAAAAATTAAAGGCATCCAAATAGGAAAAGAAGAGGTAAAACTCTCTCTATTCACAGATGACATGATAGTTTACATAGAAGATCCAATGATTTCTATGAAGAAATTTCTGGAAGTAATGCACGAATACAGTAACATTGTAGGATACAAAATTAATATACAGAAGTCTAGAGTGTTTCTATATACAAACAACAGGCAGACGGAGATAGAACTGAAAAAAGTTGTTCCGTTTACCATAGCCACAAAAAGTATAAGATATATAGGGATAAATCTAACCAAAGAAGTTAAAGACCTCCACAAGGAAAACTATGAGAAACTAAAAAAAAAAAAAAAAAAAAAAAAAAAAATAA
>NW_006160172.1:644448-645190 GCF_000334495.1 Tupaia belangeri chinensis
AAAATGGCAATTCTACCCAAATTAATCTACCTATTTAATGCAATGCCAATCAAAGTACCAGACACATTCTTCACAGATGTAGAAAAGACAATCATAAAATTCGTCTGAAATAATAAAAGACCCTACATTGCCAAAGCAATTCTACAAAAAAAGACTTGAGTGGGCGGCATCTTACTCCCCGACCCAAAAATAAACTACAAAGCTGTGGTAATCAAAACAGTATGGTACTGGCAGAGAAACAGACATGTGGACCAATGGAACAGAATAGAATTCCTAGAAATAAATTCCCAAACATACAGTCAACTGATTTTTGACATGGAATACCAGTCAACCCAGTGGAAACAGGAAACCTTCTTCAGCAAATGGTATTGGAAAAACTGGATTTCCACCTGTAGAAAGATAAATCTGAACCCCTACCTCTCACCTTTGACAAAAATCAAGTCAAGGTGGATCAAGGCTCTAAATCTAAGACCCCAAATTCTTTTTTCCTTTTTGGAGAGTTATTTTCGCTGTTGGGCGCGTGTGCTTGCCAGACAGACAGAGAGAGACATAGAGACAGAAAGCGAGAAATCATCCCCCCGGGGGATGGTCACACTGCAATCCCTTCTCCTCCATTCTCCTCTGGGGATCTTGGGCACACATGCACACATGCCTGGCATGAATTCTAAGCCACCGGGTCCGGGACACGAACCGCGGTCGACTACGTGGGAGTCCAGCGACACAGCCATTACACTAACTGCTG
>NW_006160172.1:645238-647234 GCF_000334495.1 Tupaia belangeri chinensis
AGGGAAAGACTTCTTACATAAGACCCCCAAAGCACAGTCAATAATCCCCAAAATAGACAAGTGGGATTACATCAGAATAAGAAGTTTCTGCATGGCAAAAGACACAGTAATTAGTTTGAATCGACAGCCCTCAGAATGGGAAAATATTTTTGTAAACTATGCATCAGATAAGGAATTGATAACCAGAATACATAAGGAACTAAAGAAGCTGTTTGGGAAAAAAATGATGAACCCTATATTGAAAGATGGGAGAAGGAATTGAAAAGAACACTCACTAAAGATGACATACGAATAGCCAGAAGGCATATGAAAAAATGCTCCACATCCCTCATCGTAAGGTAAATGCAGATCAAAACAATAATGAGACATGGCTCCAGCGAACTAGATTTTTCAGGGAATGAAGATTTTCTACTGATAATTCTGACTCCAGCAAATGAGCTCGCAGTAGGGAGCTCCCCCCCCCACTCCCACACCCTCAGCCTTCTATCTCTGCCTCTGTGTCTCGGTTCCGGTCTCTCCCTGTTTCTGTCTTTTTTTTTTTTCTTGTAATTTTTCATTTTCACACTTTTTTTAAAAGGCACAGTTTTTCTCTGGCTCTTAGCTCCACCTTCTATCTTGTTAATTATCTCTCTGGTCCTCCCACCAGGCAGAAGAAGCTGGGCCTTCAGCAGAAGGTTCCACATGGCTCCAGCGAACTAGATTTTTCAGGGAATGAAGATTTTCTACTTTCCTTTTTCTTGTCTCTCCACCCTCCAATATCCATTCAGTGTGTTTTTAGACAGATCTAAGGGCACTGTAGCTAAACATCCAAATATTAATAGGGTTAAAATATTCCCTAATATCTACTGAATCTGCTGCACCAGCGATCACAACAGAACGGCAAAGAGATTCCAGATAACCTCTGTCTGTTTGCTCCTCAACATTCGGGTTGAACTTCAAGAATTTGAAAGAAACACACCATCCATCAGATGACAAGAAATAATCGCCGCATCACGAGAAATATGGGAAAATGAGAAAATACTTCTCCTCCAAGGAAAAAGAGTAACTCTTCTTCATTCACAAGCAGTTTGGTGAAAATCATGGAAATGTCTGAAAAGAAATTTTGAGCATTCATAATGGCAAAGCTAACAGAGATGGAAGAGAAGAGAGATAATGATCTGCTAAAGAGAAAAGAGAAAGAACTTGACGACTTCCAGCAGATGAGGAAATTCTTGAAAGATCTAAAAGAGGAATTACACACTTTACAAAAAACTCAAACAGAATTGCTAGAGATGAAGTCTGTAATACAAGAAGTCAAAATCTCCCTTGAAAGTATTAAAAGTAGACTAGATCATTCAGAAAATAGAATCTCAGATGTAGAAGAGAAAATGGCTGGCCTAGAAAAACCCACCATGAAGACTGAGAAAATGGCCCAAAAATTTGAGAATAATATGTGAGAAGTACTGGATACCATCAAAAGTTCAAATATCCAGATAATTGGCATTCCAGAAGGTGAAGAGACCCATAAGGGCATTGATAATCTATTCCATGAAATCCTGCAAGTAAACTTTCCAAACCTAGAGAGGCATTTGAAGATCCAGTCCCAGGAAATACAAAGGACCTCAAACAGAATCAACCCAAGAAGATCTTATCCAAGACACATTATAGCCAGGTTGACCAAAATCGCAGACAAAGACAAGATACTAAGATTGGCAAGAGAAAAACATCAAGTTACCTACAAAGGACATCCCATCAGGCTAACAGCAGATCTCTCATCAGAAACAATGCGAATGAGGAGAGAATGGGAAAATATATTCGAAGTGTTAAGAGAGAAGTATTTTCAACCAAGAATACTGTACCCGGCAAGATTATCTTTCAGGTGGGAAGAAAAGACAAGATCATTCTCAGATAAACAAAATCTGAAAGAATTTACCAGCACCAGACCAGATCTCCAAGAAGTTCTCAAGGATGTGCTGTATCAGGAAAATTAAACACAGACACACAGAAATAAGAGTCC
>NW_006160172.1:648768-657464 GCF_000334495.1 Tupaia belangeri chinensis
ATGAAGGAGAGTCACTGTATGTCCCCACTTAATATATACTGAATGTTCACACTCTATAACTGAAACGGATTGGCTAAAGGATGTACAAACAGAAGAGGTGGATGTGAATGCCAGATGTGGTGTGTGTGGAGGAGTGGGACCTGGGGAAAAACATTTGAAGGAGGGATACAGAGACAGCATTGTTGAGACAGGGAGGTAGTGTTGTTATATTTTAATCAACTCAACTGGGAGAAATGTTCACATATTAAAATGATCACCTTGTAAGCTAAATAATGTGACTGAATGTATTAAAATATGTAAATATAAATATATAAATATAAAAATTAAAAAGTATAATTTGTAAATAAATAAATAAATAAATTCAGCTTTATAATAAAAAAAAAAACACAATGAGATAACACCTAACCCTATTCAGAATGGAAAAGATTCAAAAAAAAAAGTAAATGCTGGAGGAGATGCGTCGAAAGGGGAACTCTCCTATATTATTGGTGAGAATGTAAATTGGTCCAGTCAATGTGGAAAACAATATGGAGGTTCCTCAAAGACCTGCAAATAGAACTACCATATGATCCAGCAATTCCACTTCAGGGTATCTACCCAAAGTATAGGAGAATGCTCAGTCAGAAACAGTGTGGCACATATACTCCATGAAATACTATTCAGCCGTAAAAAAACAAGACCCTGGCATTTGATAGAAAGTGGACAAACAAGGAAGATGTTATCACTGACAGAATCAAGTCAGGCTATGAAACAGAGATATTGTATATCTCCACTTTACATATGTAGTAGAGACTGAAAGATTGGGGGATATAAAAACATTGAAAATTGTTATGGACAATGGAGACTAAGTGGAAGGAGAGTTGGAGAGGGGAAGAGTGCAGGAAGGGTAATTTGGGAATATATAGAGAAGTCAGTCATTTGTGGGACACAGACATGGTTTGTTTTTTGTTGGTGATGATGTGTATAGTATTCTCAACGTGGCCTGCTATGTAGCGTATATCATATTGGGTAAAATCTCTTTACAAACTAAATGATGTATAATAATTTAATGTATAAATAATAATAAATAATACATTTTTTTAAATGGGCAATGATCAGCCATTGTTGCCCAGGCAGTAAGGTACCACTGCACAATATAGGAACTATTTGAGGACCTAGTTGAATTTGAATCCTGGATTGACATGAACACACCTGGAAAGACCCTGGCATTTGATAGAAAGTGAACCAACAGGGAAGATTTATTGCTGACGAAGCAATAAGTCAGGGGCACCCATGATCCTGGCAGGCTGGAAGGTTTGGGGGAGGGGCATGGTCATATTTTATGAAGGGTATCGCTCTTTCTCTCAAAAGAAAGAAGATAAAAAGGAAATAATCTGAATAGGCATTTTGCTAAAAAAAAAAAAAGACATACAAGTGGCCAACAAGTATATGAAGAAATGCTCAACATTGTTAATCACCAGAGAAATACAAATAAAATGAAATGCCACAATGAAACATCATTCACCAATTACAATTGCTTTAACAAAAAGAAAAAATATATATGATGGTAAGGATGTGAAGAAATGGGAACTCTTACACAATGTTGTCAGGGTAATAATTTAGTACAATCACTCTGGAAAACAGTATGTGGGCCCTTCAAATAACTAAAAAATAGAGCTACCATATGACTCAGCAATCCCACTGCTGAGTATAAATCCAAGCAAGAAAAATCAGTTCTTTGAAAGTTATCTTCACGCATGGTCATTGCAGGACTAGTCACAGTAACCAAGATATAGGACCAATGCAAGTTTCTGTCAATGGATGAATGGATAAAAAAAAAAGTGCACATATACACAATGGAATACTATACAATTTTTAAAAAGAACACCCTCTATATGTGTTCATACAGAATGAGTCAACCTGTAGGACATAATGCTAAGTGAAATCAGCCAGATACTTCAGTTAGAAGGTACTGAAAGAAAAGTACTTTATCATCTCACTCACATGTGAAATCTCAAAAATTTGAACCCATTGAAGCAAAGAGTAGAAAGGTGGTGATCAGGACCTAGTGGGTGGGGGGAATTTGGAGATGTTGGTCAAAAGTTAGAAGATGAGTAACTCTCAGTTATAAGATGAAATCGTTTTAGGGGATCTAATGAACAACATGGTAGCTATAGTTTCTAATGTATTGTTTATTTGAAAATTGTTCAAAGTTCTTAAATGTCTTCACCACACACATACACACCTGCACACACACACATATGCACACACATAATGCACACACAATGGTAACTAAGTAGAGTGACAAATATGTTAACAAATGTGATTGTGGGGACCATTTCACTGTGTATATATATGCCATATATATATATATTATATATACATTTTTGTTTGTTAATTATAACCCAATAAACCTAGAAAAAATTCAAAATAAATTGTACTTAAAAGCCAAGGGAAAAACACATTATACAGGAAAATAAAAGTATTTGAATAGAAGTGACAATATTATTGTTCATACAGCAGAATCATATAGCTAGAAAAATTGCTGAACAATTACTAGAATAACTATGAGAGTTCAAGAAAGTAGCTTAATTAAAGATAGAATAGTTTCAAGGCCAGCAAGTGGTATGGAGGCTAAGGCACTAGATCTCACAAGGCTAACTACACAGTGCAGAGTATGAGTCTCAGACCCAGCAACCTAAGAATCCAGCCAAGACAGTATGTGTGCATGCCCAAAATCCCAAGAGAAAAATGGAGGAGAAGGGATTAAGGGTGACCATCCCTCTGGAAGGTGATTTCTCTATTTCCCCCTCTTTCTCTGTCTCTGGTGAATGCACATGCCCTACAGCAAATAATAATAATAATATAGCTTAATTATTTTTTCTGGACATTCAACAAGACTTACTTCAGTGAGGAATATAATGATGATGACTCTGTCCTCAGTAGTCCTGGGACCACCTATTGAAAGCTTGTAGAGGTAATGCAAGGTCTCCGGAAACTGCTGAAATTTATAATCACTGAGAGTTCTGTAAGAATAGTAATCTGAATTAGCAAATGCTAATAGTGGCAAAGAATCATTATCCTCTTGTACCTCCCAGGTAAAAAGAAACATACTCTCTAATATTCCAGAATCTAAAGTGCAACTGCACTATAAATTCTGTAGACTCTGGAGAATGAGTATGCTTGGGTTACTGCCAATATCCCTTTCTTAATGTCACTCCTCTGTCCTGTTTCTCCCACCTTTTGACACAGAACAGAATGCCCTATTATAGTGCAAGCTCCCTCAATCCCGGACCAACGAGAAAGAAAATAGCTATCTAGTGCTCAATCCAAAATGGCTGCATACAGGTTCCTTTGTAGTTTTGGAGCAAACCCTTCCTTCCAATGATAAAAACACAGGAGAGAGTTACTCAGGAAAAGAGATAATGAGCCCCGATTCACTGAGTCATTCTCCATAACACACTTGTGCAGGGGCTAGGCACACAGTTGTGCTGGTATACTGCTTGGATCAGACCAGAAAGGGCAGGATTGGGAAGGTTATGAGACAAAGTCTGCAAATCAGGACTCCAGGCTGCTCTACAAATCATCTGGGGTTCTTGTTAAACTGCTAGTTCTAATTTAGCAGGTCTGGGATGGCCATAAGATTCTGCATCTGGAACTCCCAGGTGCTGGTGATTGCTGTGCTCTGCACATTGAGTAGGAAGGTCCACGGGGACTTCTTAGCAGGCTGACTTGGTGGCACAGCAGTTACATGCTGGTGAAGCAGAGCTGGATCCATATGAAAGTTCATGGGGTGGGTTGGTTCTGGGGTCAGCCCGTGCATGCCACGTGTACGTTTCCATGATCCTGCTGTCTGGGCAAGTGGGAGGTATATTGCAAATGAGTGGATAATGGGGGAAATCACAGGGTAAAACCTACTGATGATGCTTGGTTTTTTCTGTCTCTCCTGTCTCTCACTCTTGGGGAAAAAAGACTTAAAAACAAAGCAACACAAGTACTTTTTTGGGGGGAGAGATTTTTGCTATAGGATTCATGCACTTGCCAAAAAGACAGAGACAGAGAGACAGAAGGCAAGAAATCACACCCCCTCCCCATGGGGGATGGCCATGCCGCAATCCCTTCTCCTCCATTCTCCTCTCGGGATCTTGGGCAAGCATGCACACATGCCTGGCATGAGTTTAAGCCACCAGGTCCAGGATTTGAACTACGGTCGACTACCTGGGAGTCCAGTGACATAGCCATTACGCCAACTGCTGGTCCCTCACAAGTACTTTTTAGATACCCTTAGAGTAAAACTTACCTAGTGGCCACTTATAGGATATAGATATACTCTACTTTTTTATAATAAGCTGTGTTCCTTGAAAGCACCAGGAGCCCATGGACCATATATATTGTACTTTCTGTGTTACTCATGCTTCAAGAGGTCTGTGATGTTATCAGAGCCCTGCATCTTGATTCTTTATCAGAAAATATAAGTCCTATAATCAGAAACTTGTTATTCACTAAAGGGCCAACTAGAAACAAACCTTTTCAATTGAAAAAATAAAAATCCTCTTCTATAAAAATCCTTTCCCAGGGATCAGCAGTTGTCATAATGGCTATGTTGCTGGACTCCCATGTAGTCGACCACGATTAGAGTCCTGGACCTGGTGACTTCAACTCACACCGGGCATATGTGCGGGCGTGCCCAAGATCCCGAGAGGAGAATGGAGGAAAAGGGATTGCGGTGTGGCCATCCCCCTAGGGGTGATTTCTTGCTTTCTGTCTCTCTGTCTCTTTCTGGTGAGCACATGCGCCCTATAGCAAAAACCTCTCAAAAACAAAACAAAACAAAATCCTTTCCCAGATTTACATGGCTCATTGGGAAGAGGCTTTGTGCAGATCTCTCTAAAGTGGGAGTTTCCTGAAACTGTCAGATGACTACAGAGCAGGGACCAGTTACCATCAGAGGGAAAAACAAGACTCAGCTCTAGTTCTCTTGGTTTGAAATAGAAACCAGGTCTCTGGAGGGTTGGGTGATCAGGGTTGTGGATCACCAGGCAAGAGGGTCAGAAAAGGGGAACATATCCCCAAATAAAAAAATCCCTTCAAGTAACTGAAGATGTAGAAATCAAATCATGAAGAGAGATTTGGAAATCAAAGCAATGTCAACTGTGTTCCCACATGGCCTAACTGCAGGCAAGTGGAGAAGAGGGGACAGAGACTGAGGCCCACAGGTAGTCTCCTGCTCTATTTTTCTTTTAATACACTTTTAAAAAACCTTTTTTCCATTATTATTATTATTATTTATACATTCAATCACTATATGTCATTTAGATTATAGAGACTTTACCCAGCATTATGTACATCTCAGTGCAGTTGAGAATACTATACACATCCTCAGCAGTCTCCTGCTCTTACTTGGCAATGAGGTAGACCCCGTGATGATGATACTGCACTTGGCCATACTGCTCCCAGCAGTTCTTTTTCTGTAGAGCGGCATCCACCTGTTGCAGTCCAGAACAATTCAGTAGAACTCTCAGGGCATCCCGAGCATACCTAAGGTCACAGAAGAGTAGGTCATCACCTGACAATGACCTTCACAGACTAAGAGCACCCGCCTTTCATCTCATTTTGGGCAGGAAACATGTTTAACAATGGGGATGTTCCAAAGGAAGGAGACTGATAATGGCCTTCATCATGTCTGTTTAGCCATACACTGAGTAGCAGAGTAAAACTGAAGCACTAAGACCAAGGGTTAATCAAAAAACAGCTTGTTAGTTTGTTCACTTATTTGGAAAAGCTGTTCAATGATGCAATGACTTGCTAAAGACCTTGACTTTCTTCTGTGGATGCCATGAATTAATAGGATCTATTCTCACCCGCTCAGGATGATTTGGTATATGTCTGATTACAGGACAGGGAGTGGGTTATGCATCATAATGGGCCTGATTGTGTTTTAGAGCTCAGGCTGACTTAGAAGCCCGCTAGGGCTCCAAGGGAAATAGACAGTGGTGTTGAGACTTCCCTTCAGGGCAGAACTGACTAGTTTCTCTTGGACAAAAGGGAATTGCTGAACCTCTCCCTATGAGGACAGGTGAGTGGATGTCATCATAAACCCATATATCAGTCTCCAACCATAAAACCTCAAGTTCACAGAGCATGTTTGTGCAAGCTATTTTTTTAACATACACAATATCCATGCTAGGCCACTCCCTAAGACTAAGCAATGGTAGTGCTAGGCTATATCCAGCTTGGACCTGAGGCCTTGCCCTGCTGTTGTGCCCTAGGTAGCCTCTCACTGATCAAGGAGTAATGCAGGAGTAACTGGTGTCCTGTGGTTCTTGCCATACTACACACACTTGGGAAAGGCCCTAGCTAATGTCTAGGTACTTTTCTGAAGGCATTCTATTCCTGAGAGGAGGGAGAAACATAACAGAAAATGTGCTACACATGTAACTGTAAAGAATCCCTCATGAATCTGAGAGAGTAGCAACAGCTTGCTGCTCAGTGCTGATCCCTTGTTTAATCTGAAGTGATCACCATCTGCTCACAAAGGACTGTCCTGCTCCAGTGGCCTCATCCGGCTGCTACAGGAGTGTTGAAACATGAGGGCCATCAGTAGTTGGGGGAAGAAGTGGATCATTGCTTTCCTGTAAGAGTCAATGGGCAGCAGGGTACATAAGGCCTGGGATGCCTGCAGGGAAGGAAGAGAGTGAAGAATGTACCATTTCCCTCAAAATCCAGACCACCTCACTAAAGGGAAGGAGGGCCCTGGCAATCCTCCTGCCACTTCCCTGGAAGGAAATCAGAAGTATGCATGCCCATTCATTCCTCAGTAATAGTCACCATGTCATTGTGAACCAGAAACCATGCCAAGCTTCCTATGGTAAGGGGCTCCCAGAGTAATATAACCCCCACTACCAAAACATCAGAAGGCAAGCTGGTTCACAGAAAAGGCATACAGTCCAACAGGGTCCCCTTCATAATGTCTCCTAGCAAGCCAGTTCTTTCTTGTGCTCATGCATTACAGGAAAGGGAGATGGCTAGGAGGAGGCAGGCAGGTATCCAACAGATCATTCAGCATGCTGACCACTATAATGCCCACCAACAATATCCACAAACAAAAACACATAGTCCAACACCTCACATTTGTGAATCAATGCAATTTATTTTTTACTACAGCTCTGGATTTTACTCCCAGGCATGGTTATTTGGGTCCTTGGGAGATATGCAATGATGAATGATAAGATTATGCCTGTCAAAGTCTGTATGATCTAGCTGGTAGCTAGATCATCACTTTCTGCCTTTCTCAGCTCACTACACTCTGTGACTTCCTTATGCTCATTGACAATCAGGTGAATGCCCTTCATGCAGGAGCTTGACCCTTTTCTCTGTCTAGAATTCTTTTTTTGTTTGTTTTTAAGAGAGAGATTTTTGCTACAGGGTACGTGCACTTGCTAGAGAGACAGAGAGACACCCTTGAAAGAAAGCGAGAAATCATCCTCCACAGGGAGGGGGGAGGACATCCCACAATCTCTTCTCCTCTATTCTCTTGCATGCCCACACACGCAGCATGAGTTTTAAGCCACCAGGTCCAGGACTAGAACCATGGTTGCCTACATGGGAGTCCAGTGATGTGAACATTATGTTAGTCCCTAGAACTCTCTTTCACAGATATATGCAAGAAGCACACCCTCACAGACTCAGGTTTCTGATTAGATATCCCCTCAACAGAGTGATCTGTCCTGACTAGCTCACCTAATTCCTCCCTGTCACTTTGCCCATGTCAATCTATATTTCTTATCAATTTATACCATCTGACATAAGACATGCTTGTCTGAGCATTGTCTGTGTCTCTTACACAACAGAAGCTCTGTGAGCAGAATGTAACACAGAGCCCCCACCACTATGTGCCGGATAAATGGATGCATGAAAGGAGGACCATTTTGGGAAAGTATGGAGGTGCTGTGTGAAGACAGGGTTTTCCATTATCAGGGCATCAATACCGAGAAGAAACACTCGTCACATTATTTACCGCCAAGGGCATCATGTTGATATCATCCAGAGAGAAGTGTCTTTCCGTGAGGGCATTCTTCATATCTCCAGTCTTTCCTTTCAGTATCAACAGTATTGTCTTCAGCACCTGTGAGGCCGTGCGTGACTCCAAACCCACCGCATGCCACATCAGCACCAGCGTGCTGCAACACACCCCAACCCGGAGAGTCAGTTTCCTACTCAGTACATGACAAGCATTGGGAAGAGGATTTACTCAGCAGAGATGGGCAGACAAACATAAAACAAGCTGAGAGTCTCAGTTATAAATGATCCTCTTAGTCTCACCCGCAAAAACAGAACAAGAAAGTACATAAGATTTTATGGAAAAGATCAGAAGTCTGTCAGTTCATCTCCTACTCCCACCTCAGTATCTATCAAGTCTAATGTCAAGAACAGGTCAGTATTTTGCATCTCATACTCTCCTTGCTCCTCTCACCAGGAATAATAGAATATTTCAAAATGGATATGGAAATACAAATGAATATAGAAATTAATATATAAAAAAGTAAATAAACCTAAATACATTTTTGTAAAACTAGCTAACTACCTAAAATAAAAAGGGAAAATACAAAGCAAGCATAGTGGACTGAGTAATTTTGCCAAATGCCACACATTTAATAAGTGACAGAGATGTGACTAGAACCCTGACTGTTTGATCTCTCGTGCCTTAGCTTCTTTCC
>NW_006160172.1:657495-661410 GCF_000334495.1 Tupaia belangeri chinensis
AAACTCTTCCACTGTGCCATCTCACTATTGTACATTTTTAAAAGTCCTGTTACCTCATCAATCCTTGATGGGCTCCGCAGTCTACTGCTCAGTATCTGCACTAAATTCCTAATTTGGCTAATATAGATCCATGGAATGTGGACACACTAACTCTCTACACACTGCTCTTCCCTGCAAGGCTCATTCAGAACCATACTTGGAACCATGTGGACCTTAAATTACATTTGCTATTTCATTTCTTTTTTTTTTCTGGATGCTATTTCATTTCTTAAACTCCAGTTCATATCTCTGGCTGATCAGTTCTTCCATATGTTTCTTTGTTTTAGCTTAACTATAAATTGTCCTTTTCTACTACCCCAGTCCTCACCTAAAATTGAGTAAGACCTGCTGGCAAGGTTAATTACATTCCCCAACTCAGATAGCTCCTGTTCTCTGAACTTCATCAACACAAACTGCTGCCTTCATTGGCAACTTTTACTACATCCAAATGGGTATATTCCTTTTCCTCAAAACAATGTCTGAGGGCCGGTGACACCTGAGACATCATAGTGTCTGGGTGAGATAACGTGTATACTATTCTCAACTGGACTGGTGAGAAATGTATGCATGTTGGAATATTACTTTGCAAGCCAAGTATTTTCTTTTTATATATATTAAAAGTAATATGGCAGTTTCTTCTGTGTGGTCGCTGAGGAGAAACTGTCACTGAGCTGACTGCTCTGCCAGATACGTTGTCCATGAGATATTTTTGCTGTATGGCATGAGCACTCACCAGAGAGAGAAAAACACTGAAATTTTGATAGAATATTTGTATCAATGACAGAAATAATACTTCATTTTGATCAATTTTGGGAATGTGGTCATCTTTGTAAAGATTGAACTTCCACGTTTGAGAAGAAACCGAGCTCCACCAGATGACTAGAAATAGCTGCAGGACCACAGGAAATATGGGGAAGCAGGTAAATACCTCTCCCACAAGGGAAAAGGATACCTCCTCATCATCCACACATAGTTCAATTGAAATCATGGAAATGTCTGATAAAGAATTCAGAACATTCATAATGGCAAAGCTAACAGAGATGGAAAAGAAGAGAGACAATGATCTGCAGAAGAGGAAGGAAAAAGAAGTTGAAGAGTTCCAGGAGGTGAGGAAATTCATGCAAGATCTAAAAGAGTAATTTCACACTTTACAAAAGAATCAGATGGAAATGTTAGAGGAAGTCAAAATCTCCCTTGAAAGTACTAAAAGCATACTAGTTCATACAGAAAATATAATCTTAGATGTAGAAGAGAAAATTTCTGGCCTAGAAAAATCTACCATGAAGACTGAAAAAAAAGCCCCCAAAATTTGAGAATAATATACAAGAAATACTAGATACCATCAAACATCCAAACATCTGGATAATAGGCATCCCAGAAGGTGAAGAGACTCATAAGGGCATTGATAATCTATTCCATGAGATACTGCAAGAAAACTTTCCAAACCTAGAGAGGCACTCAAAGAGTCCCAAGAAATACAGAGGACCACAAATAGAATCAACCCTAGAAGATCTTCTCCAAGACACATTATAGCCAGATTGACCAAAACCACAGACAAAGACAAGATACTAAGATTGGCAAGAGAAAAATGGCAAGTTACCTACAAGGGGTATCCCATCAGACTAACAGCAGACCTCTCATCGAAAACAATGTGAGTGAGGAAAGAATGAGAAATATATATTCAAAGTGTTAAGGGAAAAGCATTTTTGACCGAGAATACTTTACCCAGCAAGATTATCATTCATTTGGGAAGAAAAGACATGAACATTCCTAGATGAACAAAACCTGAAAGAATTTACAACACCAGACCAGATCTCCAAGAAGTTCTTAAGGGACTGCTATGTCAGTAAAATTAAATGCAGACACACAAAGTTAGAGTTTAGAAACTAAGAAAATGTGCTACTTAATTGTAGAGAAAAGGTCTGGAGTCCCAGAGTTCAATCTGGAAGATTGAACCATAATAGAAGAAAGATTAAGCACATGAGACTGAACTGATGAAACAGCATTCTGTGACTTTAAGGATTTTGTCCTGTCTTGAGCTGTCAATAGATTCATGTACCTACTATTTGAACAGAATACTAACCTGTTTCTAGGCTTTAAGTTTCAAGGAAATACCCTTACCAGTTGAAAACTGCTTTTCCTGAAATCACCAGCTGAACTTGCTATGGAAAGTAGTTAGATTAATTATTATATTGTGTGATCAATAAAATGTTGGGGTAAAGGAATTGAAGACAACTGTAGACAGCAGAGAGAGTGTAATAAGAGAGTGGTAAAGGGCAGAGGGTCAGACACGGGGTAAAAAACATATATATAAATCAAAAGTCTCTGGTCAGCAAGGGACTCTAAGGGAGGGTCATCTCTGACCCCCACCCCACTTCCGTTCTCCCCAGCACCAGACTCCACCTTCTTGACTGTCCTTCCAGGCCACAGGCAACCACTCCAACTAGAAGTCTCCGGCGAAATCACGCACTGCACGACTTTTTCTTTATCTCTCTCTGTTGTCTTACATTTGGTTTCATCTTATCCTCACCCCTGCACTTCGTACCCTGACAGAGGGACTAGACAGGCCTAGAATCACACATCTGAAATTCCCTAGTAACGCAAGTGTCTCTGGGGTCCTCCCTTGGATTGATCAACCTGTGAGAACAGAGTTATTGCTTTTTAGACACCTCAATAGAGTTGCTCTCTTGAGATCTCATTGATAAAAAAACAACTGAAGAGAGACTTCAGCAAACATCAATTCCTAGCAAAAAAGAAACACTCCTACTCCTAGTGGGAGAAACATTCCCCTAAGAGCTTTTCAAAGGGAATAAATCTTCCAATGGCTAGAAGTAAAAAAAGAGCCTCAGGTCTGAATAAACAAGGAAATATGTCTCCAACAAAGGAAAATGCTCCTCCATATCATGTAAATATGGAGGACGTTACCAAAATGACACACAAAGAGTTTCAAACATACATGGTAATCAAATTCTGTGAACTGGAACAGAAAAGAGACAATGAACTGCAGGAAATTAGGAAGTCCTTCCAGGATATAAAGGAAGAAATGGATACTCTGAGAAAGAATCAGGTGGAAATATTAGAGATAAAGTCTATAATACAAGAAATCAAAAACTCTCTGGAAAGTATTAAGAGTCGATTAGACCATGCTGAAGATCGAATCTCTGATGTAGAAGATAAAACCTCTGATCTAGAAAAAAACACCAAAAAGATTGAGAAAATAACTAAAAAACATGAGGATAATATATGAGAAATACTAGACTCTATTAGATGCCCAAACATCAGAATAATTGGCATCCCAGAAGGTGAAGAAACAAACAGTGGAATAGAAAATCTATTCCATGAAATCCTGGAAGAAAATTTCCCAAGTCTAGAGAGGCACTCGACCATCCACACCCAAGAAATACAAAGGACCCCAAATAGACTTAACCCCAGAAGATCTTCCCCAAGGCACATTATAGCCAGACTCTTGAAGAACACAGATTAAGACACGATACTAAAACTGGCATGAGAGAAAGGGGAAGTAACTTACAAGGGTCATCCCATCAGGCTAATTCCGGATCTCTCATTGGAAACAATGCAAGCAAGGAAAGAATGGGAAGACATATTGAAAGGGTTAAGAGAGAAACAATTTCAGTCAAGACTATTATATCCTGCAAGAATATCCTTCATATGGGAAAAAAAAGATTAAAATCTTCTCAGACAAAGAAAACCTGAATGAATTCACCAACACCAGACCAGCTCTTCAAGAAACCCTGAAGAAAGTACTGTTCCAGGAAAACTAAAGAATCAACAGACAGGAACAAAGAAGTAATAGGCAACTAAGACAATGTCCAACTTAAATATTGGTACAGATCCTGTAACATCGATAATAACATT
>NW_006160172.1:661538-662246 GCF_000334495.1 Tupaia belangeri chinensis
TTTCCATGCAATTGGGAACCAAAAAAGAGCTGGAGTTGTGATACTAATATCTGACAAAATAGCCTTTAAAACAAAAATCATTTGAAGAGACAAAGAAGGGTACTATATTGTAGTAAAAGGCTCTATAGATCAAGAAGACATAACGCTAATTAATATCTATGCACCTAACACAGGAGCACCTAAATATGTGAAGGAAAGACTGTTAGATCTAAAAGGGGAGATAGACTGCAACACACTAATTGTTGGAGATCTCAACACTGATTTATCTCCTCTGGACAGATCATATAGGCAAAAAATAGGTAAAGAGATAAAGAATCTAAATAATACCATAAATCATTTGGACTTAACAGACATCTATAGAACTTTCCACCCAAAAGCCACAAGATATAGTTAATACTTGCCCCGACATGGAACCTTGACCATATCATAGGAAACAAAGCAAGCCTCTACAGATTCAGAGGCATAGAAACTATATCCAGTATCTTCTCTGACCATGAAGGAATTATACTTGAATTTAATTTCAAGAGAAATTCTCTAAAACACCTAAAAACATGGAAACTAAATAACCTACTCCTGAATGACTCCATTATTACCGAAGATATAAAGACTGAAATAAAAAGATTCATGGAAGCCAGTTTTCTGCCTAGCGATGTAGGCTAGACTTCTTGGGGCGCAGCTCAATGTCTTTGAGCCCGCCAGGCTGTTGGG
>NW_006160172.1:668847-673529 GCF_000334495.1 Tupaia belangeri chinensis
AATTAAATAAATAATTATTTTTTTAAAAAAAGAAAAAATTATCCTCGATTCACAGAGGATAACATTGAGCATCAGAAATGTTATCACACTTGCATGGGCCCAGGTTGGGGAGGTATCCAGAGTCATTTGTTTTCAAAACCTGAGCTCTTTCTGTAATAAAACTTCCTGCCTTTATACCATTAATAATAGAAAAGTACTACCTTCCTTCCCAATGTTCAAACTAGAAAAGGATTTTTATAAGTTCTTCCATGTACCTGTTAGATCCAGATTGTCTCATAAGCACACATGACCATTTTTATCTCCAAGAAAAATTAGTAAGTTAAAAAATTAGAAGAAAATATATTATCAATCTGAGATGTTTATTTCCATGGATATGTAGCAGAACCTTACTTAAAGCTTCAGATGAATAATGGTGACACTGATTATTTCTGAGGGCTTACTGTGCCCCAGGTATTTTATTAAAACATAAGACATACTTAATCATATTTAATCCCTTACAATCATCCTATATGATGCAAAAACAGAGCTTCTCTTAAAAAAAAGAAGAAAGAAAGAAAGAAAGAAAGAAAGAAAGAAAGAAAGAAAGAAAGAAAGAAAGAAAGAAGAAAGAAAGAAAGAAGAAAGAAAGAAGGAAAACAACATAGGCCTAACTCTAATAAACCCAGAACTTTCTCATGTAGATCAGACTTAGATAGCATTATATTTTATTGCTGAGCCTTCATCTGGTCCCAGAAGATTTTTAAGGTAATTTACTCTTCTTACTCTACTTTCGTTTTTTGTCATCTGTGCTTTTGAAGTCTTATGCAAAAACCCCTTGTCCAGAACAATGTCAAGGAACATTTCACCTATATTTTCTTCTGGTAGTTTCATAGTTTTAATTATTGTATTTAAATCTTGAATTCATTTTGAATTGATTTTTAAAAAGCGAGTGAGAGATAGTGGTTTAGCTCTGTTTTTCTGCATATTGAGACCAGGCCCATCTGACTATGAAGGGGTAAGGACTAGATACTTACTTGTCTGCTGGGACTGGGTAGTCCAACAGTTTAAAGATAATCATCCTGGGTGAAGTGCGGGTCAACAAAGTAATGACCCTCAGCATAACATGCTTCATAATGTGAGAAGGATTTTTACTCAATTGCTTATAAATAGCATCCAGAATCCTAGGTACCTGGAAGAAAAATTTCAGAAGGCAATAAGTACAGAAGCTTTTTACTCATTTATAAAGTTTATTTATGTCTTCCATGAGAGAGGGTGAAAGAGAGAGGGACAGGCACTTCCAACAGGGCCTTGATAAACAATAATGGGCAGCCTCAGCCAACCCCAGATCATAGGCACACATGTGCCTAGTGTGATGAGGGAGGTCGTCAGATGTGAACCTAGAGCCTTCCTATGTGGGTCAGACTTGCAGTTTCCTGTTCCATAGTTACCTATAAACAAAGGTATTTACTGGAAGTAAGAATTCAGTGCTCAGAATGGCCAAGGCAGGGACGAACATGTAAATGAGCACTAGGAGAAAACATGTCTATATTTGTGACCACACACTGCACAGTATTTACTAATGAGGCATAAACCTGTGAATTTATGGATAGTGGGAAAATAGCCCACTAAACTTTTTTTTTTTTGATTAATGTATTATTTATTCTGAGTGGCCATTTGCCAAGATAAAATTAGAGATTCTTTTGCTAAGGAATAAAGCCAGATGGATATTGGAAGAAAACCAGCAACATATATCACAGGCCATACAATGAATACTATCGTTTTCTCTGATCATACAGAATTTCCCTTTTGGGGGGAAGACTTGTTCTCTCTTACTATAAACCCTGTGATTTTTTTTTTATCATCATATCTTCTTCATATTACATTGGATTACATATAACTTTACAGTGTATTACATTGTTTCTTCAAAAGGGAATGCCATGCACGTCAGTTAGTACAGAGACATTAATCTTCCCACTTCAACATTCCATATCTTTTCTGTTTTCCCCAATCATTATCTTTATTATTCTAATTATTTTTATAAAACAGTCAATTGCTATTTCTTGTTTTGCTTGTAAAAATACTTTGCCCGTCATGAAACACTTCTCAGACCAATCCAGTTGAGAATTCTATACATGTCATCATCAACAGTTAATAAGCCCTATCTGTTTCTCACTAACGTCCTGTCTCTCTATTGCTCACTTGCTATCTTTCTCTATCCTCTTCTCTTCACTTACCCCATTCCACACTGTCCTATTCTCATTAAGTACCTTCACTTCAAGAATGGTAGAGTAGTTCCTGTTCTTCCCTGAGGCAATGCAGGGCTGGTAACCATCATCTTCTCAAGTTGCAAGTTCTCAGACCTTGTTTTCCGCTTCAGCTTGCTGGTCCAAAGGCCACACACTGGCCCTAGAGAGGCAGCTGAACGCCGGGTGTGAGCCCCGAGTTCTGGACCCACCCGGAGGGAGGCCAGCCGATCGGTGGTGCGGCTGCGCGCCGCGGCCCCCCGCGGGGGGGCCGTACTTGAAGGGCAAAATAAAAGATAAGAGAAACACAGGCTCGTTAACATCTCAGAGCATTTCTGGTACTGATTTAATAAAGGATGGTGAAAAAAATTGTACACTATTTCTGAAAACTATATTATAAAAGACATGGATTTAGCTTTCATTTTTAGCTCTCATTGTTACATGCAAGAGTAATCCTGTATATGTCAAACATTTTACAGGCTAAGGAATGTAATATACACAAAAAATAACTACTTAAAAATTAAATGTTATATTTGTATAATATGTCTATGTCAATATATATTTATAAATATAACTCAAGCTCTTCAAGATTTTAAGTTTAGTAACAGGCCTCATAAAAGAAAAACTTAATTTCAATTGTCATTCTTAAGCATGCTATTTGACTGTTTGGACTGATTTATTTGATTTGACTAACTAAGATAAAAATTCTTTATTCTGAAACTAGCAGATAATATAATGGCTACATCACTGAACTCCCATGTAGTAGACTGTGGTTCAAGTCCCAGAACAGCAGCTTAAAACTCACTCTGGGTGCTGGTGTGTGCATGCCAAAGATCTTGAGAGGAGAATGGAAAAGAAGGGATTGCAGTGTGGCTATCCTCACTACGGCATTATTTCTCACTTTCTTTCTTTTTGTCTCTGTCTCTTCAGTGTGCACACATGCCCACAACAAAATTCTCTTTCTAAGAAAAAAAAAAGCTTATTTTTGGAGGGTAGACTTCATTATACACAACATAACGATTCAGTATAGAAAACACATGGAAAATACATAATTCAAGTCTTTAAAGAAGTGAGTCAAAATGGTGGAACAAAATAACACTGGAATTTCAAAAAACACTTTCTGAAAATTAAGAATTTAAGCTCAGATGTTCAGGGGTGAATTTTATACCAGAGAAACCCATAATTGTGAACACTAAGCCTTATTCTTGCAGAATATACCTCCAGGCCTGACATTCGTGTTATTTTTCTCCTTTTCTATTTATTCCTGAACAAAGAGATTTCTAGCTAGACCTAGAATTGGCTGTGTGTACATCAAATTTAATCTACTTGGATCACTTCACTTTTATTATCAACGTACTCCTTAGAAATCATAAAATGGCTACTTCCTCTGCCTCTCTCCACAGACTGTGCCTTTGGCTACAGCATACAGCAGACTGGTACATCTGAAGGCATCTGGTGAAATGGTGTGGTGCATGACATTTTCTTTATTTTCCTTTCTCTTCCTTTCTTTTGTCTTATATTATCTTCTCTTCTTCCTCCATTTTGACAGAGGGACTACCTAGGCCTAGAATTAGAGATCTGAAATTTTCCAGTCATATAAAGTTACATTGGTTCCTCTCTTATATGGAACCAGCTGTAAAAAAGGAGATTCTGCTCTTCAGAAACCTGACTATAGTACCTTTTTTGAGACCACATTGCTAAAAACAACAGAACAGAGACTTCAGCAGATGTCAATTCCCAACAAAAGGGAAACACACTCCTAGCCAGTGAAACATTCATCTAACAGGTACTTAAAAGGTAGTACATCTTCCAATGGCTAGAAGTAGAAGAAGAGCCTCTGGTATGAATAAACAAGGAAATATATCTCCATCAAAGGTACAGAGTAACTCCCTCCATCTTTAGTGCCAATGGACGATGTTACCAAAATGTCAGACAAAGAATTTTGAACATTTATGGTGAACAAATTCTTCAAGTTGGAACAGAAAAGAGAAAACGAACTACAGGAGAGGAGAAAGTCATTCCAAGATATGAAAGAAGAAATGGACACTCTGAGAAAGAACCAGATAGAACTATTAGAGATAAAGTCTGGAATAGAGGAAATCAAAAACCCCCTTGAAAGTATTAAAATTCGATAAGATCATGCTGAAGATCAAATATCTGATGTAAAAGATAAAACCTCTGACCTACGAAGAACCACCAAAAAGACACAGAAAATAACAAAAAAAAAAACGAGGATAATAAACAAGAAATACTGGATTCCATAAGTCGCCCAAATATCAGAATAATTGGCATCCCAGAAGGTGAAGAAACTAATAATGGCATAAAAAATCTATTCCATGAAATCCTAGAAAAAAATTTTGCGTGTCAAGAGAGGCACTCTAGCATCAAGACCCAAGAAATACAAAGGACCCCAGTTAGAATCAACCCAAGAAGATCTTCCCCAAGACACATCTTAGCCAG
>NW_006160172.1:673631-676390 GCF_000334495.1 Tupaia belangeri chinensis
GGAAACAATGCAAGCAAGGAAAGAATGGGAAGATGTATTGAAAGTGCTAAGTGAGAAACAATTTTAACCAAGATTATTATATCCTGCAAGATTATCCTTCATATGGAGAAAACAGATTAAAATCTTCTCAGACAAACAAGACCTGAAAGAATTTGTCAGAACCAGACCACCTCTTCAAGAAATGCTGAAGAAAGTACTGTTCCAGGAAAACTAAAGAGCTAACAGAGAGGAAAAAAAAAGAATAAAAGGCTGCTGTGACAATGGCCAACCTAAAAGTCACGACAGATCCAGTTACATCGATAATAACATTGAATGTGAACGGAGAGATACAGAATGGACAAATGGATTAAAAAACAGAGACCCTCTATCTGTTGCCTACAGGAAACCCACCTCATCGATGAAGACATACATAGACTGAAAGTGAAGGGTTGGAAAAAGGTTTTCCATGCAAATGGGAACCAAAAAAGAGCTGGAGTTGCGATACTAATTTCTGACAAAATAGGCTTTAAACTGTTCGAAGGGACAAAGAAGGGCACTATATTGTAGTAAAAGGATCAATAGATCAAGAAGATATAACTCTTATAAACATCTATGTGCCTAACACAGGAGCACCGAAATATGTGAAGGAAAGGCTGTTAGATCTAAAAGGTGAGATAGACTGCAATACACCAATTGTTGGAGACCTCAACACTGCACTATCCCCTCGGGACAGATCATAAAGAAAAAAAATAGATAAAGAGATAAAGGATCTGAATGATACCATAAATGAAATGGACTTAACAGACATCTATTGAATTTTCCATCCAAAAACCATGAGATACAATTTTTTCTCACTCCCACATGGAACCTTTTCGAAGATTTAACACATCATACGGCACAAAGGAAGCCTCTACAGATTCAAAGGCATAGAAACTATCTCCAGCATCTTCTCCGAACATGATGGAATTAAACTTGAGTTTAATTTCAAGAGAAATCCTCAAAAATACTCAGGTATATGGAAACTAAATAATCTACTACTGAATGACTACACAAATACTGATGAAATAAAGTCCAAAATCAAAAGATTCATGGAAGGTAATGATAACAAGCACAGGAGTTTCCATAATCTTTGGGACACCACAAAAGCAGTCATAAGGGAAAGTTTATAGCCATTACAGTTCATAAGAGGAAGACGGAAAGAAGGCAAACGGATCACTTAAAATCATGCCTAAGAGAATTGGAGAAGCAACAGCAAAATAATCCAAAAAACTCCTGGAGAAAGGAAATAATAAAGATCCGAGCAGAAATAAATGAAATAGAAAGTAAGTGAACTACACAGAAAATAAATGAAAGTAAAAGCTGGTTCTTTGAAAAGATAAATAAAATCGATACACCATAAGTGAGACTTATTAAGAAGAGAAAAACGAACAAGGTGAATCAAATCTGCAATGAAGGAGGAAAGATAACACACAAAGTAGAAATACAGAACGTCATCAGAGGATACTATGAACAACTATATACCAAAAAACAAGACAATCCGGATGAGATAGACAAATTCCTGAACACGTATGGTCTACTAAAATTGAGCCAGGAGGATATAGAAAGTCTAAATAGGTCCATTACAAGCCAGGAGATCGAATCAGTTATAAATAACCTCCCAACAAAGAAAAGCCCTGGCCCTGATGGATTCACCACTGAATTCTATAAAACTTTCAAAGAACAGTTAACCCCTATTCTGCTCAAGTTATTTCTAAAGATCCAAAAGGGTGAACCTCTCCCTAATTCATTCTATGAAGCCTCTATTACCCTTATCCTCAAAACAGATAAGGACAGGACAAGGAAGGAAAACTATAGACCAATATCTCTGATGAATATAGATGCAAAGATTCTCAACAAGATACTAGCAAACCATATCCAACAACTTATAAAAAAAGATTATACATCATGATCAGGTAGGCTTTATTCCAGGAATGCAAGGTTGGTTCAACATATGCAAAACTGTAAATGTAATGCACCATATTAACAGGAAAAAAGACAAAAACCATATGGTCATATTGATTGATGCAGAAAAAGCATTTGATAAGATACAACATCACTTTATGTTCAAGACGCTCAGCAAAATTGGCATACAAGGGTCATTTCTCAACACAATAATAGCTATCTATGAAAAACCCATCACGAATATTATCCTGAATGGAGAAAAGCTGAAAGCTTTTCCACTAAAAACAGGTACAAAACAAGGATGCCCACTTTCTCCACTACTTTTTCAACATAATACTGGAAGTCCTTGCCAACACAATCAGAAAGAGGAAAAAATAAACAGCATTCAAATAGGAAAAAAGAAGTGAAACTCTCTCGATTCACAGATGACATGATTGTGTACATAGAAGACCCAATGATTTCCATGAAGAAATCTCTGGAAGTAATGCATGAATACAGTAAAGCTGCAGGATACAGAATTAATATACAGAAGTCTATAGCATTTCTGTATACAAACAACAGGCAGACGGAGATAGAACTGATAAAAGTTATTCCATTTACCATAGCCACTAAAAGTATAAGATACTTAGAGATAAATCTAATCAAAGAAGTTAAAGACCTCCACAAGGAAAACTATGAGAAGTTTAAAAAAGAAATTGAAAATGACATTAAAAAAGTGGAAGGACATCCCATGTTCCTGGACTGGAAAAATTAATATATCCAAAATGGCGATTCTACCCAAATTAATCTACCTATTTAATGCAATGCCAATCAAAGTACCAGACACATTCTTCACAGAT
>NW_006160172.1:676830-691306 GCF_000334495.1 Tupaia belangeri chinensis
AAGGGGTACCAGTCAATCCAGTGGGAAAAGGAAAACCTCTTCAGCAAATGGTGCTGGAAAAACTGGATTACCACCTGTAGAAAGATGAATCTGAACCCCTACCTGTCACCTTTGACAAAGATCAAGTCAAGGTGGATCAAGGATCTAAATCTAAGACCCCCAAATATTAAACTGCTTCTAGAAAACACTGGGGAAACTCTGGGAGACATTGGAGTACGGAAAGACTTCTTACATAAGACCCCCAAAGCACAGTCGATAATCCCCAAAATAGACAAGTGGGATTACATCAGACTAAGAAGTTTCTGCATGGCAAAAGACACAGTAATTAGTGTGAATCGACAGCCCTCAGAATGGGAAAATATTTTTGTAAACTATGCATCAGATAAGGGATTGATAACCAGAATACATAAGGAACTAAAGAAGTTGTTTGGAAAAAAGACGATGAACCCTATTAAAAGATGGGAGAAGAAGTTGAAAAGAATGCTCACTAAAGATGACACATGAGTAGCCAGAAGGCATATGAAAAAATGCTCCACATCCCTCATCGTAAGGGAAATGCAGATCAAAACCACAATGAGATACCAACTAACTGCAATCAGAATGGCTAAGGTCAAAAAAAAAAAAAATGATAAGTGTTGGTGGGAGGGGTGATGAAAGGGGAACTCTTTTACCCTGCTGTCTTACACTGCTGATGGGAATGTAAATTAGTCCAACCACTGTGGAGAACAATGTGGAGATTCCTCAAAAATCTACAAATAGAACTTCCATATGATCCAGCAATCCCATTTCTTGACATTTACCCAAAGGACAGAAGAATTTCTCATTGGAAAAGTGCTTGCACATCAATGTTTATTGCGGCACTTTTCATGATTGCTAAAGCATGGAACCAACCCAAATGCCCCCGTATGGATGAATGGATTGAAAAACTGTGGCACATATACTCTATGGAATACTATTCAGTCATTAAGAACAACAAAACCCTGGCTTTTGACAGAAAGTGGAAGAATATGGAAGATTTACTGCTGAGTGAAGCAAGCCAGGCTATGAAGGAGAGACACTGTATGTCCCCACTTATTATATGCCAAATGTCCATATTCTATAACTGAAACTGAAAGGCTAAAGGATGTACAAACACAAGAGGTGGATGTGAATGCCAGATGTGGTGTGTGTGGAGGAGTGGGGCCTGGGTAAAAACTTTTGGAGGAGAGATGCGAAGACAGCATTGTTGAAACATGGAGGTAGTGTTATATTTTGATCAACTCGACTGGAGAGAAATGTTCATATATTGAAATGATCACCTTGTAAGCTAAACAATGTGATTGAATGTATTAAAAATGTAAATAAAAATAAATAAATAAATAAATTTTTTTAAAAAGAAATCATAAACTGAAAAACTGGTTGACGGAAATTGATATTTCTTATCTATGCACAGCCTTTCTCTCTAAATGGAAAAAAAATAAATTATTGGATTGTTTTTGCATCGAAAAATATGTCATAAGTTTCCCAATGACCTAATAAATGTTAGTGACAGACATTTCTCCTACCACATGTGTTCCAAGGTAAGCATTAGAAAGAGACATTAAATCATCATTTTTCTCCATAGGCCCTGTAACCATAGTGTTTAGAGCTTCATCTTGTGTTCCCTTCTACTCGAGAGGCAACATATCTCTCTAAATCAAGCCAACAACATCAGTGGATGCTTAATTATAGAAATTAAGATCTGTTTTAATCTCTGAAAAAAAGACTTGACCTGTTAGGTTTATTTTATATATCTATTTTTAATATTTTTTGTTTACAAGCCAGAAGGCTCAAGTGCTCTCCAGAGAGGAACAGAGAAAGAGAAAAGGAGAAAGCATGCAAACTGGTGGGGCATGGTCACAAAATAATTTCTCCTCCTCCTTTTTTTCACCCTATCAGGATTAGAGGCACATATGCACCTATGCCTGGTGTGTTTGTCAAGCTACTGGGAAAGGAATTCAAACTGTGTATTTGATAACATGGGATCCAGTTCTCTTAACCACAAGGCTACCAGTAGAGCCCACTGCATTAGATTTATTTTGAAATTGTAATCCCATTCACATATCTTTTTTTAATGTTGTAACCTATAATTCCTTTATTTGATTTATAACATGAGTATGTTTCCTCTTATCCAGTATTTTTCAAATCATAAATTCTTTTTAGATTTTTGTCATAGGGTATGTGAACTCACTGGAGAGGGACAGAGAGAGGGAAAGTGAGAAATCATGCCCAGGTGTATGTCCACACTGTAATCTTTTCTCCTCCATTCTTTCTGATATTTTAGGTGCACATGTACATGCACCTAAAAACTCCTTGTTTTTCAAACTCCTTTTCCAAACCACCAGGTCTGAGAGTTGAACCACAGAATTGACCATGTGGGATCCAGCACCCTTAAACAACCAGACTATCTGCTGGTCCCTAAAATATTTTTTTTTCTTATTTCAATTTCTTTTATACATTTAATCATGTTATTTAGCTTGGAAAGAGACTATTTCAACATGTGTACATTTCTCATCAGACCAGTTAACAATGCTATAAAATTATTTTCAACAGATAATAACCCATTTCTTTGTACCATAAAAGCTTTGCCTCTCTATTTTTCTCCTTAATATCTTTCTTCAGACTCTACTCCTTTACCCACCCTCTTCCCATACTGTATCTGGTCTTCCCAACCATTTACTATGTTTCTATATCCTTTAGTCATTCAGTTTCAGTCATAGAGTGCTGACACTTGGCATATTATTAAGTAGAGGCATACAATGTCTCTCCTTTGTAGCCTGGCTTTCTTTTCTTGGAGTTAGTCTTCCATATTCCTCCACTTTTTGTCAAAGTCCAGGGTCTTGTTTTTTATGGCTGAGTAGTATTCCATAGAGTATCTGTGCCACAGTTTTTCCATCCATTCATCTATTCATGGGTATTTAGGTTGGTTCTATGTCTTCACAATTGTGAATAGTGCTGCAATAAATATCAATGTGCAAGCGCTTTTCCAATTAAGAATTCTTAATTGGGTAGATACCAAGGAGTGGGATTGCTGGGTCACAAGGTAGTTCTATTTGTAGATCTTTGAGGAATCTTTTGAGAAATATCTATTCAAGTCATTTGCCCACTTTTATATTAGATTATTTCTTTTTTGGCTATTGAGTTATTTGAGTCCCTTATATATTCTGGATAATAACTCATTGTTGGCTATATAGTTTGTAAATATTTTCTCCCATTCTGTAATTTATGTCTTCATTCTGTTAATTATTTTCTTCATAGTACAGAAGCTTTTTATTCATTTATTTTAAAAGTTGATTTATTTATTTCTTCCATGAGTGTGTGTGTATGTGTGTGCATGTGTGTGTGAAAGAGAGAGAGAGAATGAGAGAGAAAGAAACAGGCACCCCTAACAGGGCATTGATATCACAATAATGGGAAGCTCCAGTCAGCCTCAGATCATGAGCACATCATGCCTAGTGTGATTAGGAGATCTTCTGATAAGAACCCAGAGCCTTACCATGTAGGTCAGACTCACATAGCATCATGTTTTACTGCTAAGCATTCATCTGGCCCCAGAAGATTTTTAACTTAATGTAATCTTATTTGCCTATTTTTGTTTTTGTTGCCCATGCTTTTGAGGCCTTTTCCAAAAACTCCTTGCCCAGACCAATGTCAAGAAATATTTCCTGTATGTTTTTTCTAGTAGTATCATATTACTAGTTCTTACGTTTAAATCTTGAATTAATTTTTAGTTGATTTTTAAAAAGTGATGTTAGATAGTGGTTTAGTTCTGTTTTTCTGTATATGAATAGACAGGGTTTTTTTGTTTTTGTTTTTGTTTTTGTTTTGTTTTTTTGGAGAGGTTTTTGCTATAGGGTGTATGCACTCGCCAGACAGACAGAGACAGAGAGACAGAAAGCAAGAAATCAACCCCCGGGGGGATGGCCACGCCACAATCCCTTCTCCTCCGTTCTCCTCTCGGGATCTTGGGCATGCATGCACACATGCCCGGTGTGAGTATTTTTTTTTCTTTAACAGCAAGTGCTCACTTTAATCATAATTCTAAGTTACTTACTTTCACATTAACAGAGATGTTCCTATTAACCAAGAACTGAGCTAAGTTTTTTATATATATATATATATATTTTTTAATGGTTAACATGATTTGAAGAAATTTTATTAAAAAGTGATCAGGAGCTGGCTGAAAATTCTTACCATAAATATATTCTCTATCATTTTTAATCACAATAAATTCAAATCTAAACTTTCTGAAAAGTTATGCTATTTAATATTATACAGAGAGATCTGAGTACTTAACAACTGCTCTTTAAAGTACTAGCTTAACATAAAATGATTACTTCCAGAAACACCATCCCCTCCTTTCACATTTACAATAAAAAAGGCTACGATCCTCTGCCAAGTTTTCATTTTATCACAAAATGCAGACACTAAGGTGCATGTGATGGTAGCAAGGAGAAGAGCATCTCAAAACTTTTTTACTTTTATTAAAGCTTTTGGCAAGGAAGAATATAAAATGCCATTACAATCTACTAGCTACAGAGTAACCATCCATTCCCAAGCAGGAGACATGGGCCACACAGTACAGCAGCCACTTCAACATGTAAAGGAATTCTGAATTCTCATTGTAAAAACACTCAGCTAAAGTCAAAACATCTTTGCAATGAAACTGACAACACAGCTTACATAGCTTATAGGCTTCAGAAGAATGTCCTGAAACAAATGGGAATGCTTGCCTTTGCCAGCTGAGTTCTGAGTAGTTCAAATTAAGGTGCCAGAAAGCTGACAAAGCTGGAGAGGAGGGCATCCTACTGGAAAAAAACAGTGTGTGTGTGATACGACTGTCCTTCATTGCCAAACTGATAACCATCAACGACAATGACTTATTATACAAAGGCAAACAGAATATGCACTTCAGAAGGAAATGGTGAGAAGGCAATTCTTATAAACAAACCTCTTACCAAAGTCTTGTATAGCTTTTCAGAGAACATAATTACAAAATGGGCACAGACCATTTATGTAACATGTTAAAGGATTCCATTTATATTACAATAGCCTCAAATATAAACACAAGCAATTATAAACACCCTTGCAAAACCAACCCTTTGGAACATTTCTTTGCTACCACACTCAGCCACTAGAGGCTTTTGGATGCAAAGATTTAACTCTTGCTAATCTGGACAAGCCAAGGCGGAGACTCTGCTTTGGAGACTTAATGGACATCCCTGCCAGCGGGCTGCTGCTGCTGCTGCTGCTTCCAGATGCCGCTGGTGGGACCCACTTAGGTCTCTTACTCTCAGCTGGAGGGCTGCACATTTGTAATGGCTTCCCGGTGGCCTCTGAAAAAAGAGAAGCCTTTTTTGGTGAAGACTGAGATTCTGATCTGATTACATCAGGAGCAGAGTCCACCAAAGTATTACGTCTAGATTGAGATTTCTTTTTTTTTCTTGTCTACTGGGAGTTTTACCTTCACTTCTCTCTTTTTAATTTCTTTAACTTTGCTTTTTCTCACAGTGAGGTCTTCGACATCATCTTCACTCTCACCAAAATCAGAATCATCCTTGGAATCCTCACCAGTTGCAAAGTCTGGTTCAGAGTCATCAGGACTATTGGCATCACTGCTTTCCAAAAGAATCTTCCTCTGTTGGACCACAGTTTTGGATGCTGTTTTTCTTTTCCTCTGAACACCATAACTATCCTCCTCCTCAGTAATCGTATCCAAATCTAACTGATCACTGGCTACACTGCAGTTAGAGATACAAACAGATTTATTCATCGTTTTTGTCTCACTATTGCCATGTTTTTCAATGCTTTCATCTTGAGACTTCTGCACATCAGCAGTGACTGTGGGGAGTTCCTTCACTGATAAAAACCAGTGCGACTTCTAAGTCTCTCTGGTAGAACTTGTCATCTAAAGCTACCCTTTTTTTAGGTGCTTTTTCTTGTGGTATGATGTTTTCTTTCAGGAGAGTCTTCAAGTTAGGTTTTGGTTTATTGTGTTTCAACTCCTTTGCTATTGTTCTGGATTTCTTACTTAAAGGTACAGTTGCAGAAACAAAATCATCATCACTGTCAGTTCTCCAACTGTGAGTAATTGATTGATTTCTTATGTCTCGCAGGCGGAACCATGGTCACCTTCAAACGCTCAAAATCCCCATTTCTCCAGTTATCCTTGGCAGGCGCGGCAGTTTCAATTCCCGCCCAAAATTGGACCCCAACCGCGCCCGGCGTAAGTTTTAAGCCACTGGGTCCAGGACGCAAACCGTGGTCGACTACATGGGATTCCAGCGCCATAGCCATTACGCAAACAGCTGGTCCCTAGACAGGGGTTTTTTTTAGCATTATTTATTGAAGAGACTTTTACCCAGTAGTGTTCTTGGTGTCTGTGTTAAAAATTAGCTAACTGGATCTATAGCCCACTTCCCAGCAAGAAAACTTGAGACTTGGACACCACTGCCCCCAGCCCACTTCCAGGCTCCCAAGACTAGGATCCCACTTTCTTTTTTATTTCCTCGTTAAATTTATTTATTTTTTTACATTAATTCAGTATACATCATTACAGCATACAAATGAATTTTCCATCCAAAATGCACTGTGTATTGGCTCAATCAAGCACATCAACATACATGTTATCAGCAAATAATTTTCCAATTCTTATGTCTTGTATACTTTGCGTTCTGTTTTGCCATCCTTGATTCCCTATCCCTCACCCTCTGCCATGTCCCACCCTCCTTCCACACTGTCTCTGGTATCCATGGTTGCTTTCTATGCCTTCCTCTCCCCATTTAATTTATTTGCTAATGAACTTGATTAGTCTAAATATATCCAATAGCTAGCACAGCTGATGTATACCTATACATGAACCCAAGTCTGACTTTACGCATAAACCTCAGTGAGTAGAATGAACATATTATAACATATTATAAAGTAGTACCCAGCTGGGGTTATATAGCTTACTGCAGACATCATATATGCATTTTTTTAATTTGATATGAACAGTTTTACTGTTTTTTTCTCCTGCAAATTTTTTTTTAATTTCTTAACCTTCATTCCCTGAGCATCATCACAACATACTAAATGTGGCTTATCATCTAGAATAAATTGCATAGTGGCTTAATCATGCATGTTATCATCAATAATATTCCATTTCTACTTTCATATATATGTATATGTTTTTTACCCCAAGTTTGACCCTCTGCCCTTTCCCACTCTCTTATTACACTATCTCTGCTACATACAGTTTTCTTCCATTGCTTTTCCCCCAACATTTTGTTGATCACATAATATCATAAGTACTCTAACTACTTTCAATAGCAAGTTCAGCTGGTAATTTCAAGAAGAGCAGTTTTGAACTGGTAATGATATTTCCTTGAAACTTAAAGCCTAGAAACAGGTTAGTATTCTGTTCAAACAGTAGGTACATGTACCTATTGACAGCTCAAGACAGGACAAAAATCCTTTAAAACGGGACAACAAAGCTTAGAAGAAAAGCAGCAATATTTTAGTCAACTCACAGAATGTTGTTTCATCAGTTCAATCTCATGTAATTAATTTTTCTTCTGTTGAGGTTCGACCTTCCAGATTGAATTCTAGGATATAATATTCATCTCCAAACATTGTCCCTACAATTAAGTTGTCCATTTTCTTAGTTTTTGAACCCTTATTTCTGTGAGTCTGAATTTAATTTTACTGATATAGCACTCCCTTAAGAACTTCTTGGAGATGTGGTCTGGTGCTGGTAAGTTTTTTCAGGTTTTGTTTATCTGGGAATGTTCAAGTCTTTTCTTCCCAAATGAATGATACTCTTGCTGGTTACAGTATTCTCAGTTGAAATTGCTTTTCCCTTAACACGTTGAATGTATTTTCCCATTCTTTCCTCGCTCACATTGTTTCCGATGAGAGATCTGCCGTTAGTCTGATGGGATACCCCTTTTAGGTAACTTGCCATTTTTCTCTTGCCAATCTTAATATCTTGTCTTTGTCTGTGGTTTTGGTCAATCTGGCTATAATGTGTCTTGGAGAAGATCTTTTTAGGTCGATTCTATTTGGGGTCCTCTGTATTTCTTGGGACTGAATCTTTGAGTGGCTCTCTAGGTTTGGAAAGTTTTCTTGCAGGATCTCATGGAATAGATTATCAATGCCCTTATGAATCTCTTCGCCTTCTGGGATGCCTATTGTCCAGATGTTTGGACATTTGATGGTATCTAGTATTTCTCGTATATTAGTCTCAAATTTTGGGGCCATTTTCTCAGTTTTTGTGGTGGATTTTTCTAGGCTAGCAATTTTCTCTTCTATGTCTGAGATTCTATTTTCTGTACTATCTAGTCTGCTATTAATACTTTCAAGGGAGATTTTGACTTCCTGTATTATAGCCTTCATCTCTAACAGTTCCATCTGAATCTTTTGTAAGTGTGAAATGCCTCTTTTAGATCTTGCATAAATTTCCTCAACTCCTGGAACTCAACAACTTCTTTCTCCATCCTCTTCAGCAGTTCATTGTCTCTCTTCTCTTCCATCTCTCTTAGTTTTGCCATTATGAATGTTCTGAATTCCTTGAGACATTTCCATGACTTCCATTGAACTGTGTGTGGAGGAAGAGGAGTTATCATTTTCCCTTGGAGGAGAGGTATTTTCCTGCTTTGCCATAATTCTTGTGGTCCTACAGCAATTTCTAGTCATCTGGTTCATGGTCAGTTTCTTCTCAAACTTGGAAGTTCAATCTGAGCATTGTAGGAAACAGAAATAGAGAAACAAGAGCAGCAACAGCAGAAAAACAAACAAGAAACAGAAAAAGACAAAAAGAAACGAAGATAAAAAAATTTCAATAAAACAAAAAGCATTAATATTTTTAAAAATTTCAGTAAAAAAACAAAAATTGAAAACCACGTGGCATTCAAGCACGCCACACAAAATTCTAAAGAGCAAAAATTTTTAAAAAAGAGAGGAGACAGAGGTAGAGAGAGACAAAGACAGGTACAGAGACAGGAGGCCTGGAAGAGGTCTTCCTACCACGCAAGTTTTTGGTGCTGGAGGCCAGATTATCAGTGGGAAGTCTTGATTTCTGTTTTCCCACAATGGCTATTTTGCAGAATCCATGAGGCTGTGTCTTCAAGAAAGCCTGTTCCCTTTGCCTCTCCTGGATTGGGAAGGGGAGAGGGAATTATTTCAACAAACAAGGGTGTAGGAGAGGCCAGAAAGCACAGAAAATGCTTTACCTTTAAAAATTCTAAAAAGTTGGGACCAGCACTTAGCCTAATGGCTATGTCATTGGACTCCCATGTAGTCGACCGCAGTTCAAGTCCCAGACCCGGTGGCCTATACTCACGCCGGGCATGTGTGTGTGCGTGCCCAAGATTCCAAGAGGAGAATGGAAGAGAAGGGATTGCAGCGTGGCCATTCCCCCGGGGGGTGATTTCTCACTTTCTGTCTCTCTATCTCTCTCTGTCTGTCTGGCAAGCACACGTGCCCTATAGCAAAAAAAAAAAAAAATTCTCAAAAAAAGAAATTCTAAAAACCAAAAATTAAAAATAAAAAGAGAGGAGACAGAGACTGAGACAGAGGTAGAGAGACACAAAGACAGGTACAGAGACAGGAGGCCTGGAAGGGGTCTTCCTACCACGCAAGTTTTGGGTGCTGGAGGACAGATTATCAGTGGGAAGTCTTGATTTCTGTTCCCCCAAAATGGCTATTTTGTAGAATCCATGAGGTTGTGTCTTCAAGAAAGTCTGTTCCCTTTGCCTCTCTCTGGTTGGAAGGGTGAGGGAGAATTATTTTAACAAATTAAGGGGGTAGGAGGGGCCAGAAAGCACAGAAAAATCTTTACCTTAAAAAATTCTAAAAAGTGGGAACCAGCAGTTAGCGTAATGACTATGTTGCTGGACTCCCATGTAGTCGACTGTGGTTCACACCCTGGATCCGGTGGCTTAAAACTCACGCCGGGCGCGTGTGCGTGTGTGCCCAAGATCCCGAGAGGAGAGTGGAGGAGAAGGGATTGCGGCGTGACCATCCCCCCGGGGGGTGATTTCTCGCTTTCTGTCTCTATATCTCTCTCTGTCTGTCTGGCAAGCGCACGCACCCTATAGCGAAAAACCTCTCCAAAAAGAAAATATCTAAAAAGCAAAAATAAAAAAAAGAGAGAGGAGACAGAGACCAAGACAGAGGTAGAGAGAGGCAAAGACAGGTATAGAGACAGGAGGCCTGGAAGGGGTCTTCCTACCACGTGAGTTTTGGGTGCTGGAGGCCAGATTATCAGTGGGAAGGCTTGATTTCTGTTTTCCCAAAATGGCTATTCTGCAGAATCCATGAGGCTGTCTCTTCAAGAAAGCCTGTTCCCTTTGCCTCTCCTGGGTTGAGGGGGGAGAGGGAATTATTTTAACAAAATAAGGGTGTAGGAGGGGCCTGAAAGTGAAGAAAATGCTTTCCCTTAAAAAATTCTAAAAAGCAAAATTTAAGAAAAACAGAGATGAGACAGAGACCGAGACAGAGGTAGAGAGAGACAAAGACAGGAACAGAGACAGGAGGCCTGGAAGGGGTCTTCCTACCACGCAAGTTTTCAGTGCTGGAGGACAGATTATCAGTGGGAAGTCTTGATTTCTGTTCCCCCAAAATGGCTATTTTGCAGAATCCTTGAGGCTGTGTCTTCAAGAAAGCCTGTTCCTTTTGCCTCTCCACGTGAGTTTTGGGTGCTGGTGGCTGGATTATCAATGGGAAGTCTTGATTTCTGTTTTCCCAAAATGGCTATTTTGCAGAATCTGGACCCCACTTTCTTTAAGGACCAGACATGTCCTTACCCTGCAGGAGCTCTCCCATTCCATCTATAGCCCACTTCCCAGCAATGGAAAGTGAGACTTGGGCACCACTGCCCACAGCCCACTTCCAGGCTCCCAAGACTAGGACCCCACTTACTTTAAAGGTAAACAGGCCATCATTTTTTAAATTATTTTTCTTCTTTGATTTTTTTTTTGTTTTGCTAATTCTTTCCTCCCCCTTGTCCCACAGATCAGACAGGTCCTTGCCCTGCAGGAGCTTTCCGACTTCATCTATAGCCTACTGCCAAAATAGCCCACCACACAACATTCTCTTTAATCTCCTCTGTACTCTTTTCTTTCCTCTTACATTATCCTCTCTTCCTCATCCTCCACTCTTCCAGAGGGATTAGACAGATCTAGGTTCTCAGTCTGAACTTCCCTAGTATTGGGAGGTTCCTGAGATCCTTCTCTAAAGGGAACCACCTGTGAATATGTAGATAGTACCCTTTAGATACTTGAATATAGTACCCCTCTTGAAACCACATTACTAAAAACAACAAAAGAGGTACTTTCAGACACATCAATTCACAGCAAAAGGGAAACACCCTTACTCATAGTGGAAGATACATTCTCCTAAGAGATATTTAAAAGTGAATACATCTTCTAATGGATGGAAGTAGGAGAAGAGCCTCAGGACTGAACAAGTCAGGATATGTGTCTCCACCAAAGAAACAGAGAAACTACCCTCCATCTCTCCTAAAATCTGAGGATGTCACCAAAATGTCAGAAAAAGAATTTAGAACCTTCATGATGAACAAATTGTATGAGTTGGAACAGAAACGAGACAATGAACTTCAAGAGAATAAGAAGTCCTTCCATGATATGAAAGAAGAAGTGGACATTCTGAGAAATAATCAGAAGGAGCTATTAGCGATGAAGTCTGAAATACAGGAAATCAAAAACTCTCTTGAATGTATGAAAAGTCAATTATACCATGCAGAAGATCGAATCTCAGATGTAGAAGATAAAAACACTGACCTAAAAAAAAAAAACACCAAGAAGATTGAGAAAATAACTAAAAAACATGAGGATAATATAAGAGAAATCTTGGATTCCATAAGATGCCCAAACATCAGAATAATTGGCATCCCAGAAGGTGAAGAAGGTAATAACGGAATGGAAAATCTATTCCATGTATTTCTGGAAGAAAATTTTCCAACTCTAGAAAGGCATTCAAACATCCAGACCCCAGAAATACAAAGGACCCCAAATAGACTTAACCCCAGAAGATCTTCCCCAAGGCACATTATAGCCAGACTCTCGAAGAACACAGATTAAGACATGATACTAAAACTGGCAAGAGAGAAATGATAAGTGACTTACAAAGGTCATCACATCAGGTGAACACCAGATTTCTCAATGAAAACAATACTAGCGAGGAAAGAATGGGAAGATATATTGAAAGTTTTAAGAGAGAAACAATTTCAGCCAAGACTATTATATCCAGCAAGATTATCTTTCATATGGGAAAAAAAGATTAAAATCTTCTCAGACTAACAAATCCTGAAAGAATTTGACAACACCAGACCAGCTCTTCAAGAAACCCTGAAGAAAGTACTGTTCCAGGAAAATTAAAGAATTAACAGCTAGAAACAAATAAATAAAAAGCAACTAAGACAATGGCCAACTTAAACGTTGGTACAGATCCTGTAACATCAATAACATTGAATGCTAATGGATTAAATTCTCCAATCAAGAGACACAGACTGGTTGAATGAATAAAAAATAAAAAATAGACAGAGCCCACGGCAGGCTTCCAGGCAGCCAGCAATTCAAAAGCAGGGACATCCATCGCTGCCCACTCACCTCACCTGCAGACCCCCAGCCCAAGAGCCCAGCCCCTAGCCTCTCCTGTCCCCAGCAGCAGGCCACAGAGCCAGTGGCAGGCCTCGAGCCAGCCAGAGATTCTAAGGCAGGGACATCCATCGCTGCCCACTCACCTCATCTGCAGACCCCTAGCCCAAGAGCCCAGCCCCTAGCCTCTCCTGTCCCCAGCAGCAGGCCACAGAGCCAGGGGCAGGCCTCTGGCCAGCCAGCGATTCTAAGGTAGGGACATCCATCACTGCCCACTCACCTTACCTGCAGACCCCCAGCTCAAGAGCCCAGCACCTAGGTAGGTCACCATTACTCTCTGCTTTGGATTTTAAGCTCCTTTATTCTCTTGTTAATTTCCTGCTCTTTCTCCTCCCACAACCTCTCCAGTCCCCAGCAGCAGGCCAAAGAACCAGCTGCAGGCCTCCAGCCAGCCAGCGATTCTAAGGCAGGGACATCCATTGCTGCCCACTCACCACATCTGCAAACCCACAGCCCAAGAGCCCAGTCCCTAGCCTCTCCTGTCCCCAGCAGCAGGCCACAGAGCCAGCGACAGGCCTCAGGCGAAATCGCAATGCGCGGCGCGCGACTTTTTCTTTATTTTTCTGTGTTTTGGTTTTTTTCTTGTGTTGTCTCACCTAATACCCTCTCCTCTTCACCTTCCACCCTGCCAGAAGGACTAGACAGGTCTATAATCAGATATCTGAAATCCCCTAACAACATAACTTTCTCTGGGATCTTCCCTTGTTCTGATCCACCTGAAAAAAAAAGGAGATATTGCTTTTCAGGCACCTCAATAGGGTGCCCCTCTTGATACCACATTGGTAAAAACAACAGAGGAGAGGCTCCAGCAAACATTAATTGGCAGCAAAAGGGAAATTCACTTACTCCTATTCGGAGTAACCTTCCCACAAGAGGTATTCAAAGTGAATACATCTTCTCATAGCTAGATGAAGAAGAAGAGCCTCAGGTATGAATAAACAAGGAAATACATCTCTATCAAAAGTACAGAGTAACTCCCCTCCATCTTTCGTGCAAATGGATGATGTTACCAAAATATCAGACAAAGAATTTCGAACATTGAGTGTGAACAAATTCTTTGAGTTGGAACAGAAAAAAGACAATGAACCCCAAGAGATGAGGAAAGTCATTTCAAGATATGAAAGAAGAAATGGCACTCTGAGAAAGAACCAGATGGAGCTATTAGAGATAAAGTCTGGAATAGAGGAAATCAAAAACTCCTTTGAAAGTATTAAAAGTCAGTTAGACCATGCTGAAGATCGAATCTCTGATGTAGAAGATAAAACCTCTGATCTAGAAAGAACCACCAAGAAGATAGAGAAAATAACAAAAAAACACGAGGATAATATACGAGAAATACTAGATTCATAAGACGCCCAAATATCAGAATAATTGGCATCCCAGAAGGTGAAGAAACTAATAACAGCATGGAAAATCTATTCCATGAAATCCTGGAAGAAAATTTCCCAAGTCTAGAGAGGCACTCAACCATCCACACCCAAGAAATACAAAGGACCCTATTTAGAATCAACCACAGAAGATCTTCCCTAAGGCACATCATAGCCAGACTATCCAAGACCACAGATAAAGACATGATACTAAAACTGGCAAGAGAGAAACGAGAAGTGACATACAAAAGTCATCCCATCAGGCTAACTCTGGACCTCTCAACTGAAACAATGAAAGCAAGGAAAGAATGGGAAGATGTATTGAAAGTGCTAAGAGAGAAACAATTTCAACGAAGATTATAGTATCCTGCAAGATTATCCTTCATATGGGAAAAGAAGATTAAAATCTTCTCAGACAAACAAGACCTGAAA
>NW_006160172.1:692569-692874 GCF_000334495.1 Tupaia belangeri chinensis
CAAGACAATCTGCATGAGATGGACAAATTCCTGGACACATATAATCTACCAATATTGAGCCAGGAGGATATAGAAAGTCTAAATAGGCCCATAACAAGCCAGGAGATTGAATCAGTTATAAATAGTCTTCCAATAAAGAAAAGCCCTGGCCCTGATGGCCTCAGCTCTGAGTTCTATAAAACTTTCAAAGAAAAGTTAATCCTCCTCTGGTCAGCAAGAGACTCAGAGGGAGGGTCCTCTTTGACCCCCACCCCACTTCCAGTCTTCCCAGCCCCAGACTCCACATCCCTGACTGTTCTTCCAAG
>NW_006160172.1:693024-694391 GCF_000334495.1 Tupaia belangeri chinensis
CCCCCCTTGGAGCATATCTATTCTATTGCTAATTCCTAGCTCTGCCTCTCTTCACAGACTGTCCTTCCAGGCCACAGGCACCTGGTCCAACTAGAAACCTCTGACAAAAACGCGTTAATGTGTGGTGCAGGACTTTTTCTTTATCTCTTTCTGTTCTCTTCTATTTCATTTCATATTATCCTCTCCCCTGCACTACTTACCCTGAGAGAGGGACTAGACAGATCTAGAATCACACATCTGAAATTCCCTAGTAATGCAAGTGTCTCTCGGATCCTCCCTTGTACTGATCAACTGGTGAGAACAGAATTACTGCTTTTTAGACACCTCAGTAGAGTTCCTCTCTTGAGATCTCATTGGTATAAACTATAGAGGAGAGACTTCTGCAAACACCCATTTCTGACCAAAAGGAAACACTCCTACTTCTAGTAGGAGAAACATTCCCCTAAGAGGTTTTCAAAGGAAATACATTTTCCAATGACTAGAAGTAGAAAAAGACCCTCAGGTCTGAATAAACAAGGAAATACGTCTCCAACAAAGGAAAACACTCCTCCATGACTCGTAAATATGGAGGATATTACCAAAATGACAGACAAAGAGCTTCGAGCATTCACGGTGACCAAATTCTGTGAACTGGAACAGAAAAGAGACAATGAACTGCAGGAAATTAGGAAGTCCTTCCAGGATATGAAGGGAGAAATGGATACTCTGAGAAAGAATCAAGAGGAACAATTAGAGAAAAACTCTATAATACAAGAAATCAAAAATACTCTGGAATGTATTAAGAGTCGATTAGACCATGCTGAAGATTGAACCTCTGATGTAGAAGATAAAACCTCTGACTTCGAAAAAAAAAAACACGAAAAAGATTGAGAAAATAACAAAAAAATGAGGACAATATATGAGAAATACTAGACTCCATTAGACGTGCAAACATCAGAATAATTGGCATCCCAGAAGGTGAAGAAACCAATAGTGGAATGGAAAATCTATTCCATGAAATTGTGGAAGAAAATTTCCCAAGTCTAGAAAGGCACTCAACCATCCACACCCAAGAAATACAAAGGACCCCAAGTAGAATACACCCCAGAAGATCTTCCCCAAGGCACATCTTAGCCAGGCTGTCTAAGACCACAGATAAAGACATGATTCTAAAATTGGCAAGAGAGATACGAGAAGTAACTTACAAAGGTCATCCCATCAGACTAACACCGGACTGTCATCGGAAACAATGCAAGCAAGGAAAATATGGGAAGACGTATTGAAAGTGTTAAGAGAAAAAATTTCAGTCAAGACTATTATATCCTGCAAGATTATCCTTCATATGTGAGGAAAATATTAAAATCTTCTCAGACAAAGAAAACCTGAAA
>NW_006160172.1:694677-697776 GCF_000334495.1 Tupaia belangeri chinensis
TCTATCTGTTGCCTACAAGAAACCCACTTCATGGAGAAAGACATACATAGACTGAAAGTGAAGGGTTGGAAAAAGGTTTTCCATGCAATTGGGGACCAAAAAAGAGCTGGAGTTGCGATACTAATATCTGATAAAATAACCTTTAAAACAAAAATCGTTCAAAGAGACAAAGAAGGGCACTGTATCGTAGTAAAAGTCTCTATAGATCAAGAAGATATAACGCTTATTAATATCTATGCACCTAACACAGGAGCACCTAAATATGTGAAGGAAAGACTGTTAGCTCTAAAAGGAGAGATAGACTGCAATACACTAATTGTTGGAGATCTCAACACCGCTTTATCCCCTCTGGACAGATCATCTAGACAAAAAATAGATAAAGAGATAAAGGATCTAAAAGATACCATAAATCAATTGGACTTAATAGACATCTATACTACTTTCCACCCAAAGTCCACAAGGTATAGTTAATACTCGCCCTGACATGGAACCTTCTCGAAGATTGACCACATCATAGGATACAAAGCAAGCCTCTACGGATTCAGAGGCATAGAAACTATATCTAGTATCTTCTCTGACCATGAAGAAATTAAACTTGAGTTTAATTACAAGAGAACTCCTCAAAAATACTCAAATACATGGAAACTTAATAACCTACTCCTGAATGACTCCACAACTACTGAAGAAATAAAGACTGAATTCAAAAGATTCATGGAAGCCAATGAAAATGAGGACACAAGTTTCCATAATCTTTGGGACACTGCTAAAGCAGTCATAAGAAGGAAGTTCATAGCAATTAGTGCACATAAGAGGAAGATGGAAAGAAGGCTAATGGACCACCTAACATCAAGCCTCAGAGAATTGGAAAAACAACATCAAAAATAATCCAAAAAAAATTCCAGGAGAAAGGAAATAATAATTCGAGCAGAAATAAATGAAATAGAAAACAAACATACTATAGAGAAAATAAATGAAAGTAAAAACTGGTTCTTTGAAAGGATAAACAAAATTGATACACCACTAGTGAGACTTATTAAGAAGAAGAGAGAAAGAAGCCAGGTGAACCAAATCTACAATTAGGCTGGTAACATAACAACAGACATGGTAGAAATTGAAAACATTATGAGAGGATACTTCGAACATCTATATGCTAAGAAACAAGACAATCTGGATAAGATGGACAAATTCCTGGACAAATTTAACCTACCAAGAATGAGAGAGGAGGATATAGAAAGCCTGAATAAGCCCATAACAAGGCAGGAAATTGAATCAGTAATAAATAACCTCCCAAAAAAGAAAAGCCCTGGCCCTGATGGATTCACCTCTGAATTCTACAAAACTTTTGAACAAGAGTTAACTCCCACTCTGCTCAAGTTATTTCTAAAAATCCAAAAGGGCGAATCTCTCCCTAATTCAATCTATGAAGCCTCTGTCACCCTCATCCTTAAAACAGATAAGGACAGAACAAGGAAGGAAAACTATAGACCAATATCTCTGATGAATATAGATGCAAAGATTCTCAACAAGATACTAGCAAATCGCATTCAACAACTTATAAAAAAAGATCATACACCATAATCAGGTAGGCTTTATTCCAGGAATGCAAGGTTGGTTCAACATATGCAAAACCATAAATGTAATACATCATATCAACAGGAATAAAGATAAAAACCATACGGTCATATCAATTGATGCAGAAAAAGCATTTGATAAGATACAACATCCCTTCGTGATCAAGACTCTTAGCAAAATTGGCGTAGAAGGGCCATTTCTCAATACAATAAAAGCCATCTATGAAAAACCCATAGCGAACATCATCCTGAATGGAGAAAAGCTGAAAGCTTTCTGACTAAACACAGGAACAAGACAAGGCTGGCCACTTTCTCCACTCCTTTTTTTTATATATTTTTTCCACATTATTTATTATTTGTTTTTTTGTATATACTTTCAATCATATTGTTTGACTTACAATGAGACCATTTCTATATGTGCACATTTCTCCGCAGACCCATTGATCGAAATATCTTTAGCAGATAACACCACACCTCCCCATCCCGTCAATGCTCTACCTCTGTATCCCTTCTCCAAATGTCCTTCATTAGGCCCCACTCCTCCACATACACCTCATCTGACATTCACACCCATCTCTTGTGTTTGTTCAACCATTAGTTAATCCGTTTCAGTCACACTTTTCAATATAGTACTGGAAGTCCTCGCCAATGCAATCAGAAAAGAGAAAAAATAAAGGGCATTCAAATAGGAAAAGAAGAGGTGAAACTCTCTCTATTTGCAGACGACATGATTGTATCCATAGAAGACCCAATGGTTCCATGGAAAAATTACTCGGAGTAATACATTATTACAGTAAAGTTGCAGAATATAAAATCAATATTCAGAAATCGATAGCATTTCTATACACGAAGAACAGGCAGACCGAGATAGAACTGAAAAAAGTTATTCTTTTTACCATAGCCACCAAAAGTATATGATATTTAGGAATAAACCTAACCAAAGAAGTTAAAGACCTCCACAAGGAAAACTATGAGAAGCTAAAAAAAGAAATTGAAAATGACACCAAAAAATGGAAGGACATTTCATGTTCATGGATTGGACGAACTAATATAATCAAAATGGCGATTCTACCCAGATTAATCTACCTATTTAATGCAATGCCAATCAAAGTACCAGACACATTCTTCACAGATCTAGAAAAGACAATCTTAAAATTTGTCTAGAATTATGAAAGACCCTGTATTACCAAAGCAATTCTACACAAGAAGAGTGGAGTGGGTGGCATCTCACTCCCTGATCCAAAAATATATTACAAAGCTGTGGTAATAAAAACAGCATGGTACTGGCACAGAAACAGACAGGTGGACCAATGGAACAGAATAGAGTCCCCAGAAATAAGTACCCAAACATACAGTCAACTGATTTTTGACAAGGGGTACCAGTCAATCCAGTGGGAAAATGAAAGCCTCTTCAGCAAGTGGTGCTGGAAAAATTGGATTTCCACTTGCAGAAAGATGAATCTGAACCCCTACCTCAATCCTTTGACAAAAATCAAGTCAAGGTGGATCAAGGATCTAAATCTAAGAC
>NW_006160172.1:697917-698297 GCF_000334495.1 Tupaia belangeri chinensis
GAGAAGGAGATGAAAAAAACACTCTCTAAAGATGACATACGAATGGCCAAAAGACATATGAAAAAGTGTTCAACCTGCCCTATCGTAACGGAAATTCAGATAAAAATAACAATGAGGTACCACCTACCCCAGTCAAAATGTCTAATATTAAAAAGAAAAATGATAAGTGTTGGCGGGGGTATGGTGAAAGGGGAACTCTTTTACACTGCTGGGTGGAATGCAGATTGGTCCAACCACTGTGGAGAATAATTTGGAGATTCCTCAAAAATCTACAGATAGATATGCCATATGATCCAGGGATCCCACTCCTCGGTATCTACCCAAAGGAAAGAAGAATTCTTCATTGGAAAAGTGCTTGCACATCAATGTTTATTGTGGCA
>NW_006160172.1:698467-699496 GCF_000334495.1 Tupaia belangeri chinensis
AGGCTATGAAGGAGAGACATTGTATGTCCCCACTTAACATATACTGTATGTCTGCATTCTATGACTGAAACTGATTGACTAATGGTTGAACAAACACAAGAGATGGGTGTGAATGTCAGATGAGGTGTATGTGGAGGAGTGGGGCCTAACGAAGGACATTTGGAGAAGGGATATAAAGGAAGAGCATTGACGAGATGGGAAGGTGTGCTGTGATCTGTTAAAGATATTTTGATCAACGGGTCTGGGGAGAAATGTGCACATATCAAAATGGTCTCATGGTAAGCCAACCAGTATGATTGAAAGTATATACAAAAAACAAATAATAAATAATGTAAAAAAAAAAATAGTTAACCTCCATTCTGCTCAAGCTATTTCTAAAATCCAAAAGGGTGAATCTCTCCCAAATTCATTCTATGAAGCCTTTATCACCCTTATCCCCAAAACAGGTAAGGATAGGACAAGGAAGGAAAACTATAGACCAATATCTCTGATGAATATAGATGCAAAGATTCTCAACAAGATACTAGCAAACCGTATCCAGCAACTTATAAAAAAGATTATACATCATGATCAAGTAGGCTTTATTCCAGGAATGCAAGGTTGGTTCAACATATACAAAACTATAAATGTAATGCACCATATTAACAGGAAAAAAGACAAAAACCATATGGTCTTATCGATTGATGCAGGAAAAGCATTTGATAAGATGCAACATCCCTTTATGATTAAGGCACTCGGCAAAATTGGCATACTAGGGTCATTTCTCAACACAATAAAAGCTTTCTATGAAAAACCCGTCACAAACATCATCCTGAATGGAGAAAAGCTGAAAGCTTTCCCACTAAAAACGGGTACAAGACAAGGATACCCACTTTCTCCACTCCTTTTCAATATAGTACTGGAAGTCCTGGCCAATGCAATTAGAAAAGAGGAAAAAATTAAAGGCATCCAAATAGGAAAAGAAGAGGTGAAACTCTCTCTATTTGCAGATGACATGATTGTGTACATACAAGACCCAATGATTTCGAG
>NW_006160172.1:700015-701310 GCF_000334495.1 Tupaia belangeri chinensis
TGAAGCTGTGATCATCAAAACAGCATGATATTGGCACAAAAACAGACATGTGGACCAATGGAATAGAATAGAGACCCCAGAAATAACCCCCAAAGCTTACAGCCAACTGATTTTTGACAAAGGATACCAGTCAATCCAGTGAGAAAAGGAAAACCTTTTTAGTAAATGTTGCTGGAAAAACTGGATATCAACCTGCAGAAAGATTAAACTGAATCTCTATTTTTAACCATCAACAAAAATCAACTCAAATTGGTTCAAAGATCTGAACCTAAGACCTCAAGCTATAAAACTATTGGTTGAAAATACTGAGGAAACTCTGGGAATCATTGGATAGGCAAAGACTTCCTAAATATGACTCCCAAAGTACAAACAATAATCCCTAAAATACACAATTGGGACTATATCACATTAAGATGTTTCTGCACAGCAAAGGACACAGTAATTAGTGTGAATCAATAACCCTAAGAATAGGAAAATATTTTTGTAAAATATGCTTCAGACAAGGGATGGATAACCAGAAAACATAGGGAACTCAAGCGGCTTACAAAAAAAGAAAAAATGATTAACCTAATTAAAAGATGGGAAATTGAGCTGAACAAGAATCTCTCTAAGGAAGACATATGAACATCCAAAAACCATATGAGGAAATGCTCAACATTCCTCATCATAAGGGAGATGCAGATTAAAACCATGATGAGATACCACCTAACCCTTTCAGAATGGCAAAGATTAAAAATATAGAAAATGATAAGTGTTGGTGTGGATGTGGTGAGAGGGAAACTCTCCTACACTGTTGGTGGGAATGTAAACTGGTTCAGCCACTGTGGAAAACAATATGGAGGTTCCTCAATGATCTACAAATAGAAGTACCATTTGATTCAGCAATCCTGCTTCTGGGTATCTACTCAAAGGACAGATCAAAAGGACCATTTGATCCAGCAATCCTGCTTCTGGATATCTACCCAAAGGACAGTCAGAAAAGTGCTTGCACATTAATGTTTATCGCAGTATTATTCATGTTCGTTAAGACATGGAGCCAACCCAGATGTCCACGAACAGATGAATGGATGGAAAAAGTGTGGCACATATACTCTATGGAATACTATTCAGCCATAAAAAAACAAACAAACAAACAAAACAACAACAACAACAACAAAAACAAGACCCTGGCATTTGATAGAATATGGTAAAATATAGAGGATCTATTGCTGAGTGAAGCAAGCCAGGAAATGAAAGGTATTGTTTGTATCCCCTTAATATATGTTGACTATCTGTACTTTATGGTAGAGATAAAA
>NW_006160173.1:0-35958 GCF_000334495.1 Tupaia belangeri chinensis
GCTATCATATATACATGTTGAAATGTACAAAAGTTTTTTTGTTGTTGTTGTTTTTGTTTTTGGGTTTTTTTGGAGAGATTTTTGCTATAGGGCATGTGTGCTCACCAGAAAGACAGAGAAAGGCAGAAACCTAAAAAGCAAGAAATCACCCCCTAGGGTGGATGCCCATGCTGCAATCCCTTCTCCTACATTCTCCTCTCAGAATCTTGGTCACGCACACAAGCGCCTGGTGTGAGTTTTAAGCCACCAGCTCAGGATGCGAACCGCGGTCGACTATGTGGGATTCCAGCGACATAGTCGTTACGCTAACTGCTGGTCCCCACTATATTTACTTTTGTTATGTTATCTTTATTACTCTTTTAGTCGAATGCTAGGCTAATTCATAATCAATATTCCTTGTCTGTATGTGTATGTGTTTTTTAGCACAATATAGGTATCAGATTTTCTGCTAAGTACTTATTTAGCCACATACTCCTTTTTTGATATGTAGCATATTCATTGTTTTTAACTAACATGAATTTTTTAAATCCAGAATTAAATGAATTTTTTTTTTTTTTTTTACTAGAGAGCACGTGTGCTCTCTAGAAAGAGCAGAGAGGGAGGGAAAGTGAGGAAATACTCCCTACAATGGGTCTTACCACAATTCCCTGTCTTATATTTCTCCTTTCAGGATGTTGAGCATTCATGCACATAAACGCTGCATGCTTCTCAGGCTGCCAGCTCCAAGACTGGAACCACACGGTTTGCCATTGACCTCCTCCTCACTTCAACTACCACGCCATTGGCTGAGCCTATGTTTTAAGTTTAGGTTTGTTACCCTCTATTACATTTGTTTCTGTTCATTTAATATAATTACTAGAGCATGTGATCTGTATTATGTATATGCCTTAATAATTTACAATATAATCATTTACAAATGTTTCTTTTGGTGATTATTTAAAGCATTTCATGTGGGGACCAGTAAGTGGCATGGTGATTAAAGCACCAGACTCCCACATGATTGACTATGGTTCGAGTCCCAGAACTCTTACCTTGATTTCTCACTCCCCCTCTCCCTCTGCAGAGTGCACATGCCCTATAGCAAATTAAAAATAATAATGATAAACAAAATTAAATAAATAATTACTTGAAAAAAAGTATCTCATATGTTGCTTGTGTCTGTGTGTATATGTATGTATATACAAGAAGGTACTTTAAAAGTTTGTGGAAAATGGAATTAAAGTATGAGTTTATTTTGGTGCAAAAAATAAAATTTATGCATGCTTTTAAACTTTTTGAAGATCCCTTCATGTATGTAATAGAATTTAATATAAGTACTTAGTAAAAAATACTGGAAGTCCTCAAATAGCACCAAATGATCAATCATCCTCATTGCATGGAATTAATACATTTACTTTTGAAATTCTGCTTTGGTTACCTAGGAAACCACCCTCCAGTTTATAATATCAGCATATCTTCTGCTATACATTAAAAATGTACATTTCACTAATTCCATTTCATTTGAAAAGTAAATAAATCTTTGCATTATAAAAAAAGATAATGTGGTCCAGCCCTATTTTTCTATTTTTCTTTGCCTCAGCCATTCAGCATATCCTTTAATGATATAATCCTGTTCTGTAAAATATTCATTTTTAATCAGATTTGAAAAACCTGGTCAATACAAAAAAATGTTATGCTTACATAAATGGTTACATTACATATAATTTATAATGCTGACTTAGCATCAGGAATTCTTCCTTTGATTTTACTTGTAAGTGAATGTGTGATGTTATAAAATACACCAGATTGAAGGGAAGGACTTTTAAAACCTAATTTTTCACCCCGAATTAATCCTAGTGTGAACTACAGGAAATTTCCATCTTCTCATTTATGAAATGAGCACCTACACCAAGTGTTACTTGTCTTTGTCTCCTCTATACGTTCTGTGTATTCCTAAGCCAACTTAGAACTCCTGGAAAAAAGAAGGCGGGAAGTAAAAACCTCCTGATCCAATGACATGTAGGTGAGTCTAAAATATCTTCAAAAAAGCCCAGTGTAGTATGAAATATGAGATGAGGAGAAGACTGGGATTTTTAAATATTTCTTTCAATTAGTAGTAAGACTCTGAGTCAAACGATTTTAGAAATTAGAATAAAACACTGCAGAATGCAGTTCTGACCAGAAGCCACATTGCAATAACAGTTGTGGATCAACTTTCTACACAATCAATTGATTTCAAAGGAATCACAAATATAGTGTTAGTTACCTAAATCTGTCTGCTCCAGTGAGAATCACCACCTCATTTAAATGAGTCTAATGAACCCACCTGTAGAGGAAAGAATCGAATTCATCAAAGTGGATTCAGCCTGTGGCATGCTGTGTGTGGTTGTGGCCCAAGTCACAGCCCGCTGGGACTAGCGGCCCTGCCATCAGTGTCTGTCAGAGAGCAGACATTTCTCTCTTTGTATTATCAACAAGCTCCAGGCTCCTGTGCCGGTCAGACCGCAGTGAAATGCTGACAGCGAGCTGCTGCAGAGAGACCAGCAAGAGGCTCTCACTCTGTATTTAAAGGGCCCAAGAGCCGCAGGAAGACAGCGTTCCTGCCTCTTCTAAGTGGCATGTAAGAAGAGATATCTGATTTAGCAGCTTTGACAGGCCACAGGAAACTTGATCCAGACAGAAACAGAATGTGAAATAACAGGAGTTCTCATTCTTGAGTTTAAGAAAGAGGAATAAGGACAGAGAATTCTTTGCATCCCTGAAACCGAGCACTATGTTCACTGAATTAAATACATACTATCATTTAATTGACAAAACACTGTGTATGGTTGTAGAATTTAAATAATGACTCTTCAGTCATGTAGTGAAAATGTAGTTCGATGGAAAAAAATCTGATAAAAACTGAAACACTGATGAAAACTGCAGACTTTGGAAATCCTACTTAGTTTCAAAATTATTCTGGCTGCTTGCTAGCGATAAGAACTTGGACAAGTTTACTAAACTTCTTGTTTTTCAGTTTTTTCATCTTCAAAATGTGAGCAGTAGTCATAGCTTGTAGTTAAGATTAAAATAGGATTTCTCTCCTTTAATTGCTCAGGCAAGTATCTAATGCTTAGTTCTGCCTCAGAAAATATTTGATACTATTTTTCATTGGTCAATAAAGTCTATGCTCGTTATAAAATGCCATTCAGTTTCCTGTATTTTAGTGGGATGTTCATAATACCCATTGAAAGATGCATTTCACTGCTTCTATACTTTGTGTATAATGCAATCACATCATTCTCATTCACAAAATGTGTAATTGTGCTGATCTTATGCCATTTAATGAAACTAATTTATTCTGCCACTATTGACAAAAAAAAACTACTTGATAAATTCTACATAATTTTTTTATTGAAAATGGTAAAATTAATCTGCAGATTTATAACATTGTGTATAAATTGCAATAGAGAACCATAAAAGCACACAATATTTTTCTCTTAGTATTTATTGTAATTTATGATTGACACTTAAACATTATAAATCTTTGTAGGGTACAGAATGATCTTTAAAAGTAAGTATTCAGTGTGTAATAAACAGAATGTGATATAAACATATTCACCATTTTCAAAATTTAAAATTTTGTTGTGAACATTCAAACAATTTTGAAATTATTATTTTGAAATCAGGTATTGTGATACCTCTAACTTGGTTCTTTTTGCTCAAAATTGGCAAGGTTTTTTGGAATATTTTTGTGGTTCTATATGAATTTTAGGATTGGCTTTTCTATTTCTATGAAAAAAAGATGTTGGAATTTTGATAGACAATGCATTACATTCATAGATTACTTTAAATATTATGTACATTTAACAATATGAATTCCTCCAATCCTAATTGTTCTAGGAAGGACTTTCAATACTGTGGTGAACAGAAGTCATGAGAGTGTGCATCCTTGTCTTGTTTTGGATTTTAGAGGAAAGGTTTTCAATTTTTCCCTATGTAGTATAATGTTAGCTACGTGCTTTTCATATGACTTTGCTGTTTTAAAGTACATTTCCTCCACAGCTAATTTGTCAAGAACTTTTAAATAAAAGTGTTGAATTTTATCAAATAATTTTTCTGTATCTATTGAGATGATAAGTATTTTTATTTTTTATTCTGTTAACATAGTGTATCATATTTATACATTTACATAGAACAGAATCATTCTCGTACCTCAAGGATAAATCTCACTTGTTCAGGACATATTATCATTTTAATGTTCTGTTAAATTTGATTTTTTTTTTAGGATTTTCTATCTATATTTATAAAGAATATTAGCCTACAGTTTTATTTTCTTGTGATGTTCAAGTCAGTTTTTGGTATCAGAATAATGCTGCCTTCATAAAAATAATTTGCGAGTATGCCATTTTCTTCAAGTTTTTGGAAATGTTTGTGATGAAGTGGTATTTTTTTTCTTTTATTTTTTATATTTAATCATTGCATATTTTAACAAAATACAGCATGGTGTAAAGCATATGTATTGCATGTCAGTCAAGTCAGCTTTCCATTGTGTCTGTTAAATGTTTTGTTTTTTTCTTGAACCTCTACCCCCACCCTTTTCTATACTATCTCAGGTATGTATACTTGCCAGCCCTGCTGTTATATCTTCCAATGTTTCCGTCTCAGTCATAGAGTACAGATATGTGATATATATATTGAGTAAATATAATGTCTGCCTTTCATAGTCTAGTTTGCTGCAGTTAGCATTAAATCCTCTATGTTTATTCACTTTTTATCAGATGTCAGGATCACACTCAGTTAGGAAGCCACTTGTACATCCATGTTTATTGCAGCATTATTCACAGTTGCTAAGACACAGAATCAACCTAAATGTCCAAGAATGGAAGGCTGCATTGAAAACATGTGATATACACTATGGAGTTCTTATATGTTTGATAGGATTTAGTAGAGAAGTCTTCAAGATCTGGGTGTTTCTGTTTGTTCTTTTTTCCTTGGGAAGATTATTTACGACTGATTTACTATCTTTGCTTGTTATTGGTCTATTCAGATGTCCTGTGTCCTTATATTTAATACAGAGAGATTGTATGTGTCTTAAAATTTATCCTTTTTTTAGGTGGTGCAATTTTTTGAAACATAATTGTTCAAAATAGTCTCTAATAATCCTTTAAATTTCTTCTGCCAGTTGTAAAGTCTTCTTTTTATTTTTAAATTTTATTTTATTTCAAGTTCTTTTATACATACATCATATTATTTAGCTTGTTAATTGAACATTCCAACATATGTACTTTTCTCCTCAGTGGAGTTGATAATACTATAAAGTTATCTTCAATAAATAATACCCATTTCTTTGTCGCATTAATGCTATGCCTCTCTATTTTGCTCCTTTGGATCCTTCCTCAGACTCTACTCCTTCACTCACCCTCTTCCCACACTATATCTGGTATTCACAACATTTTACTGTGTCTCTATATCCTTTAGTCATTTAGTTTCAGTCATAGAGTGCAGGTACTTGGTATATATTAAGTGGAGACATGCAATGTCTGGCTTGCTTCACTCAGCAGTAAATCTTCCATGTTCATCCACTTTCTGTCAAAAGTCAGGGTCTTGTTTTTTATGGTTGAGTAATATTCCATAGAGTATATGTGCCACAATTTTTCAATCCATTCTTCTTTTTTATTTGTACTTATATTTGAGTATTCTCTCTTCATAGTCAAGCTAAAGGTTTGTCAATTTTTAAAAAAATACTCAATTCTTAATTTTATGGATTTTTGTACTATTTTTCTATCTCTATTTTATCTCTTCTATGATCTCTATTATTACTATCATTCTGCTGGTATTGGTAGAGGTATAACATTAAGTTGTTCATTTGATTTTTTTAAAAAATATCTATTTGATTTTAGTCATTATTATTGCTATTATTTTCAATTTGACCAGAGAGAGAGAGAAGGAAAGTAAGAAAGCAAGCCACCAAGTCTGTGACCCGAACAGCTGTCAACCGTGTGGGAGTCCAGCACCTCAACCACCACGCCAACTGCAGACCCCTCAAGATTGTTTTGTAAAGTAGATGTTTATTGTCATAAACTTTTACCTTAAATCTAATATGATGCTTCCCATAATTTTGGTATGTTATGTTCATTTCTGTTCCTCTCAATATATTTTGAAATTGACCTTTACATTTTTCAGAAGCCAGTTGGTTATTTTGAAGCATTTTTAAAATTTTTAATGAATTGTTAATTTTCCAAATTTCCTTTCCTATTCATTGAGAGCTTTATACTATTGTGTTATAATTGACATTTGCCATAATAATTGACCATCTTAATTTCTCTAAATATTGTCTTTGGCCTAACATGTTATCTATGCTTGAAAATGTTTCACATGTGCTAAAGAAGAATGTATATTCTGTTATTATTTTATGGAATGTATTGTATATGTCTATTGGATCCATTTGTTCTAGAATGTTGAACAAGTTCATTATTTTCTTATTGATTTTTTCATTGGATGATTTGTCCATTATTGAAAGTGGCTATTAAAATTCCTTTATTATTGTACTGTAATCTATCTCTCCTTTCATATAATTTAATATTTGCTTGATACGTTTAAGTGTTTCCAGGTGGGAGGCTTATATACTTACAGTTATTATAACCTCTTGATCAATTGAACCCTTTATCATTATATAATGACATTCTTGGTCTCATTTTAAGTTTTCAAATTAAAGTCTATTTTCAGATATGTCTACACCAGTTGTCATTGGTTTCCACTTTCATGAAATAATTTTTTTTATTCTTTCACTTTAGTCTATGTATGTTCTTAAAATTTAGAAAAATCTTTTGAGGGAAGAGAGACTATTTTTCACTCACTCACTCCTTTTTTTTATTTTTTTAAATGGGATAATTTAATTCATTTCCATTTAAGGTAATATTGTTAGGAAAGGACTTCTGTTGGCATTTAGCTCATTGTTTTATTGTTGTTTTATAAATATTTTGCTTCTTTCTTCCTCTCTTCTTGTCTTCTTTTGTGGTTTGATGGTTTCTATAAAGTGGTATTTGTTTTGTGCATATACCATAATTTTGTTTTGTTTTGTTTTCTGGAGATCATGAGAATTACACAGTACATCTTATAAGTCTATTTCAAACTAACAACTTTACAACTCTACATTTTATTACAACCCTCAAAATTTATGTTTTTGATATCAGAATTTACATCATTTTGTAATGTGTATTTCTAATAATTTATTTTAAATATAATTGTTATAGTTTTATTTTCTTTTAAGTCTCTTACTGAAGATAAAATTACTTTACCCACCCCTGTTATAGTCCTAGAGTATTCTGAATAAGCTCTGTATTACTCATAAAATTGAATTTTGTGCTTTTATTAATTTTATGTTATCAATTAGAAGCCTTTTCTCTGATTAAATAATTATTTTTATCACCTTAGTATGGCAGACTAAATGGTATAAACTCCCTTAGGTTTTGTTTGAATAGGAAAGTTTTTGCTCTCTCATTGTGTAAAAATGGTTTTACTGAGTGAAACATTCTTTTTTTTTTTTTTTTGGAGAGGTTTTTTTTGCTTTCAAGTGCATGCCCTCACCAGACAGAGAGAGACAGAGAGAAATCACCCCCCAGAGGGGATGGCCACGCTGCAATCCCTTCTTCTCCATTCTCCTCCCGGGATCTTGGGCACGCACGCACATGCGCCTGGTGTGAGTTTTAAGCCGCGAGTCCAGGACGCTAACTGTGGTCGACTACGTGGGAGTCCAGTGACATAGCCATTACGCTAACTGCTGGTCCCTGGGTAAAACATTCTTGGTAGGAATTTTTTTTTTCCTTCAGCACTGTGAATGTGTAATTAATCCTAATCTATCTTGACCTGCAGAATTTATGCTAAGAAATGTGCTGATAGTTAGATGGAGACTCTACCTCACATAATGCTTTTTTTTTTTGAGTTTTTGATATAGGGCGCATGCGTTCGCCAGAAAGACGGAGAGTGAAAAATTACCCCCCACCCAGAAGGAATGGCCACACCACAATCCTTTCTCCTCCATTCTCCTCTCGGGATCTTACGAACCATGCACACGCACCCAGCATGAGTTTAGCCACTGGGTCCAGGACTTGAACAGCGATGGACTACATGAGAGTCCAAAGAATAGCCATTACGCTGAATGCTGATTCCCATAATGCATTTCTTTAATCTTTTTTTGGTCTCAGAATTTTTCACTTGTCTGATTTGTGATAGTATTATCATGTGCCTACATTAACTCTTCTTTGGGTTGAAGTTAGAGACTTCGGTGCTTCTGTACCTGTATACTGGCACTTTTCCCAGAATAAGAAAGTTTCCTGTAAATAATTTTTTTTCAGGGCCAGTTGGTGGCTTGATGTCTTGGTGGTTGGGATGCTAGGCTCCAACATGGTTGACTGTGGTTCAAGTCCCAGACCTGGCAGTATGCTTTCTCACTTTTCCTTTCTCTCTCTCTAGTCAAATTAAAATAATAATAATAATTTTTAAAATTAATAAAATTAAATAAATATTATTTTAAAATATTTTTTCTGGATGTTTTATCGTTAGTGTCTCTCTCTCTCTCCTTTCAGTTATGCCTTAGAGTGCGTGCACTCACCAAGAGAAACACAGAGAGAGAGAGAGAATTTGGGAAAGTGAGAAATCACTTCTTGGGGAAGTGGATGGACATGTCACAATCCCTTCTTCTCTGTTTTATCAGGACTTTGGAAACATAAATACATGCTCCAAGAATGATTTTCAAGCCACTAGATCCAGGATTTGACCTGCATAGGCAGTTATGTGGGACCCAGCTGCCTAAACTCTAAACTGCCATGCCACCTGCTGGACACTTCTTCTTTACTATTTTGCAGAAGTTACATCTCTTTTTTTTTTTTTTTTGGAGAGGTTTTCTCAATAGGGCGCGGGCGCCCACCAGACAGAGAGAGAGAGACAGAAAGATAGAAAGCAATGGTCATGCCTCAATCCCTTCTCCTCCATTCTCCTCTCGAGATCTTGGGCATACACGCACAAGCACCCGGCGTGAGTTTTAAGCCATCGGATCCGGGACCCAAACCGCGGTCGACTACATGGGAGTTCAGCGACATAGCCATTACACTAACTACTGGTTCCCACAAGTTACATCTCTTGATAATGTCCCATGAATCCCATAGAATTTAACTTTTTTTTTTCTTTTTGACTCTGATTGTGTAATTTCAAATGTTCTTTGAACTCACTAATTCTTTCTTCAACTTGATAAAACCTACTGTTGAAACTGTCTATTGATTTTTTTATTTCAGTCATACTCTTTACCTTTTGTTTCTATTTGCCTTTTTATTATTTCTATTCTTTGTCAAATTTCTTATTCTGTTCATGTATTTATTTCCAAATTTATGTTTTTCCTGTATATTCTTGTAGGTTACTGCACTTTTTTAACATGATTATTTTGAAATTTTTGTTGGTCATTTCATATCTTTTCCTTTCTTTAGGATCCATTGTTGGAGTCTTACTTCTTTTAGATGTGTCATGATTTCCTAAGCCTTTGAAATTCTTATGTCCTTCATTGCTATCTGTGCTTTTGAGAAAACAGCTACGTTTTTCATCTCTTAAATATGTTCTTTGACAGGCATAGAACCTCAATATTTATTTTAACCTGTGGTTCTCAGTGGACCAATTGGAAATGATACTGGACTGGTAGATGTTGCTTTGGAACTCTCCATAACTGAACTGCTGCTTTTGCTTTGAGTTTGTATGTGGTGTCTGGCTGAGTTCTTTTCACAGGTAAGACCACTGGCTGAGTTCTGCAACCAGTCTGAGAAGCAGGGTAAGCACTATAGTTTTCTCTGATTAGGCCTAAGCCTCAATTTATTCCTCAGCCAAATGGTACTGCTGTTTGAATGCAGCAGTTGGATAGGGTTGCAGGAGTGACCTCAAAGTTATATAGAGAAAGTGATCAGGAATAATGGAAGCAGGTACTATTCTCAGTAGAAATGAATGACTGATGTTCACCTCTCTGACTACCCAGGAAAGTGAGGTTTATTTTGATACTGAGATGAGTGTTGTTTGACTACATATGGTAAACTAGTCCCTATTATTTTTTCAGTTCTCAGCACTGGCTGTCTCCCTCCCAGGGGTAGTATTCCAGGCTGGCCCCGAAGGAAAACACTCTAAGAAATAACCACATAGAGTTTTCTATTACCTCTGGCAGTTACTAGCTTAGCTTTATATTTGGGCATGCTGTTAGCTAGCAACTCAGATTGTGTGCTATTGCTGGCAGGGACATAGAGCTACCTGCATGATCTGCAAGTGGTTGATGTTCATTCTACATCCTTGCTTTGTTTCTACTTGACTTAAGATAGGGTAGCCATGGAGTTTTCCTCTGTTTCCCTGGGAGGTGAGACCAGAGTAGGCCTCCTGGGGAGTGCCTTGGAATGCTAGAAAATCTAGATATCTACTTACGATTCTCAGTATTCTCTGTAGAAACTGTGGTCCCTGGGGAATCCTCTCTGTGATAACATCATGTCTACATTGGGGAAGAGGAATAGCAATGCAATCAAATATCACTTTATTTTGCCTTTTTTCAAAAATGCTGTTTCTATGTTGTTCTGTGAACCCCACAAATGACTTAAGCTCATTCCAAATTTTGGGGATTATAAATCAGGTTTTCATTTATAGATAATTGGTAGTTAAACTTTCTGTGGGAGGCGGTAAAACTTATGACCCCCTATTTTACTATTTTGTTTACATTACTGTGTTTCTTTATTGTTTCATCTTAAGTGTAGTAGGTAATAGATATCCAGAAAGTATTGCTTAATATGTGAATGGAAGGTTTACACGGAGATCTCAGGAATACAGAGAAAGTGAAGTATTAGAGGTAAGATAAAGCAAAGAATTATTAGCAGAGAGACTGCAATATTAGCAGGCAATGAGATGATTCTTACACTGTAAATTTTATTGGAACAGGTTCTTTAGAAATGGATGAAGGGTAAAAATATCTATTAAAAGGTATTTGATATTCAGAGATCTATTCATATTTGTAACTACTACCTTAGTTTAGAATTTTTTCCTGTAAAATTTAAATATATGAATTTTAAAGTAATTGAGGAACTCTTGCTATTGACATTGTTAGTCAAGTTTTATATGAAAAATATAACTTTTTTTCTAAAGTATTTACTATTATCTGTACTTCTAATGCTCTCATTACAGCTTTAATAAAATAACATGTTCAATATAGTCTTATTTTATCTCATTTAAATTTTATACCTTTCATTTACTCTATGAAGACATTTTAATTGATTAAAATCTATTTTTCTATTGTTTTGAATTGAAAGTTGATAAAATATAATTAAATATGAATATATTATGCAGTTGCATCACTAATGAGTCATTAAAATCATAGTATTTCTAAATACTACTTATAGCATTATAGTAGAGGTTTATAAAGCAACTGAAGATTATGAATAATTTTTTCATGTGCTTTATTTCTTTCCACCTCACCCAAGTCTTCAGAAATTAGATCGTATTACATTCAGATTGTTTTACAATAGGACATTGAGTCTTAGGCATATTCTAACAGAAAAGAACTATTAACCAAGATCCGTTCTTAAAACCTTTGAGAATATCCAAACTCATTACCCTCATGTAATGTATACTTCAAAATTAATAGAGGCCAAAAGAGCAGTTTGAGAAGATGATATACTCTGCAGAATAGGTTTACTCTCTTTTTATGTGTTTTTTTTTTTTTTCTCCTGCCTACCACCTTGGAAACATGAGTAATTAAATTTTACTTTAATTCAACACAATTGAAAACTAGTATAAAAAATATGAAATTTTCTAGCTTATGTACAGAGAGCTGAAACTATAGTCATATAGTCTTTGAGTAGTTATTCTTTATTCCAAATCCTGTCTTCTTCTCAATGTAAGAAACAAAGAAAAATTACAATTTTAATAATCTATTATTTGGAATCTTAATATTAGTGCATAAGAAGAGTACTCAACTTCAATGACAGTATTAGTAAGCACTACTGTATTTCATGGAAAAATAACAGACACATTGAAATTCTCACTTCTTTTTTTATTATAATTTTTTCTAAATTTTGCCTATGTTAGGTAATTTGAATATCTTTTTAAAATTTATTTATGTGTGTTGATTTGAATCCATTCACCATTTTTTAAAATAGTTCTCTGGAAAGAAGCAGTAAACATTCTCTTACATGAATATAAATCTTCCCTCTTTTGTGGTAACCATAAAACAATTAAATCAATAGAAAAAATGCATATATTATTTAAGACTTATGTGTGTTACATTTGACTATCAAATATTAACATTTTTTTTTTCTTTTGAAGAGGTTTGGTATAGGATATGCATGCTCTCCAGAAAGACAAAGAGAAACAGAGAGACAGAAAGCGAGAAATCACCCCCACGGGGGATGGCCACACGCAATCCCTTCTTTTCCATTTTCCTCTCGGGATCTTAGGCACACCACGTGCACATGACATGAGTTTAAGCCACCACGTCCAGGAATTGAACCACGGTCAACTACATGGGAGTCCAGCAACATAGCCATTACACCAATTGCTGGTCCCTCAAATATTAACTTTTCTTACAAAAAACTTCATATGTCCTGGTGTGCACTAAGGCATAATTGGTTTCATTAATTGGAAAAATATTTTCAGCTTCAAACCTCAATCAAAACCTTCATCTTGGGCCAGCAGCTCCCACGTAGTTGACTGTGGTTTGAGTCCTGGACTGGTAGCTTGTAAATCACGTTTCTGTTTCCCCCGTAGGGGCTGATTTCTTACTTTCTCTCTCACTATCTCTGTCTCTTTGTCTCCAGTGAGCACACATGCCCTAAAGCAAAAACTTCTAAAAAAAAAAAAATTCATCTTTACCTGAAATAATACCAACATCCTCAATCCTACTATATATTTTTAAATGTCACTATTTGTAATATAATTAGTATTTGGTAGTTAACTAGAGACAAGTATAAAAGTCGACGACTATTGTATTACCGTTTATCCTAGGCTATTTCGCATTGTTGTCTTATATTCATTTCAACTGCATTTTCACAAAAAATTATATATAGCTATTTCTAACTTATAAAAACTGACTTACTAATTAATATCCCTACCTGGAAATAATTTTTGTTAACTCTTTTCTATTTATTTTGCATTAACACTGGGTGGATGCATAGATAGTTTTAATCTTCTACCCAACTTTGGCTTGACATGGAAATTGAAAGTTTGTATTATATTCTGATAAAACATGGTTTACCCTCCCAAGATACAGACTTCAATTTTGGATAAAATTGTAAAATTATCATAGTATATATTAAAAGGTTACTATTACTAGGAACCAGCCGTTGGCATAAAGGCTATGTTGCTGGACTCCCACATAGTCAACCACAGTTAGATTCCCAGATCCGGTGGCTTAAACTTACACCGGGCACATGTGCGTGCTTGCCCAGGATCCCGAGAGGAGAATGGAGCAGAAGGGATTGCAGTGTGGCCATCCCCCCTGTTTGGTGATTTGTGGATTTCTATCTCTCTGTCTTTTTCTCTCTTTCTGGTGAACGTATGTGCCCTATAACAAAATCCTCCCCCCCAAAAAAAAGGTAACTATTACTGATGAAACAATGTAAACTGCCAGAATTTCATAGAAATTAGATAAAAAAACCCACACAGAGACAGAACTTGAAGACACAGGTTTAATGTGAAGCAGAGAGGTTTGTTGCATAAATCAGTGAGCTAAAATATACTGCTGCATAATCCATAAATCGGACTGGACAACCTAAAGAGAGCTACAGATATTAGTACCTGAATTATACTCTCTAGTTGTATAACAAATGATCCCAAAGTCATTGACTTAAAGCATCATAAATGTCTGTGGACCAGCAGGTGGCATGGTGGTTAAAGTGCTAGACACTTCGACATGGCCGACCACAGTTCAAATCCTGGATCGGTAGTCTTGCTTTCTTTCTCTCTCTTTCTGTGTGTTTCTCTCTGGTCAAATTTAAATAAATAAAATTAAATAAATAATTCTTTAAAGTAGCATAAATGTTTTACAGTGTCTGACTTACTCATTAATGTCCACATCCACAGATCAGTGTTGTTATCTTTTTTCTTTCTACTCACTCCTTACAACCATAGCAAAGTAGCTTCATCACAAACATGCAAGCCATACAAAAGCAAACCAAACAAACAAGGGGAAAAAAAAAAAAAAAGGATTAGCTGAGCAATCCCTGGGTCCGTTATGTGGAAACAAATCAAAGTACAGTCATCTGAGGGCTTAATCAGGGTCGAAAATCCATTTCTAATATGACCTACACACATGCCTTGCAAGTTGGGCTGGTTATTGTCAAGAAACTTCAGTTCTTTAATATACAAATGCTACATAGGCCCTTTGACATGGTGACTATTTTCCCCTTCTCTGCCAGAACAATTGGTCCTAGAGGCAACAAGGTGGAGGCTACAGTGTCTCATGACCTACCCCCAGAAGTTACATGCAGTTAAACTCTCAGTATCTTTTTGGGTATTATTTGAGCTAAGCTCCATTCAAGGTGGAAGGAGAAATGCACAATGTGTGATGACTACAAGCAGACAGTAGTCATCAGGTGCTACCAGGGGTCTGGCCAGCCTCGGACTCAAGCTGTCATTGTCCTGGGCTAGCCTAAACTGGAATTACCAATGTGCTGTGAAAATTGCAATCTACGGACTACCTCTGATGCAAGCAGAAGCCTTTGAAAAAGCACAGGGAAAATATATGACTAGTAAAAGAAAAGAGCACAGCTTATAGGTTCTAATCAAAATATAACCTTTTTTCTTTCTAATCTTTTAAAATGCATCCCATAGGGATAAATTAACACATTATCTTGTAATATGAATATAGCTATTTCCTTCATGGAAAAGCAATTCGCCTTTTTTTATGCTGCCTCTCAGTCATCCCGGATGGAACTTGGGCTCTGAAGAATATTTCTAAAGTTCTCTGAGTTAGCTTCTTGAAGATCACTCGCTGGACTTGAAGTGAGGATTGGAATACTCCTTGTGGAGGTGAGTCTCTTTAGTTATCTGAAGATTCTCTCCAAACAGGTTCACTCTGTTATAGTGTACATGGACCAACAGTTATGAAATTGTTGATTTAGCCTTAATCATGTAGCATCTGCTTAATTTTGAAACCCAGATCAAATCATCTACATTAAAAACTTTCTCTTAATCCATTTAGCTAGGTTGAACACACCCACTGTCTCATGTTATAGAAGACACCAAAATGTCAAAAAGTTTCCCTTTTTTATTTGTTTTAAAATTCAAATGGATTATATTTTGAAAAAAAAAATGAGCCTATTTGAGTGTAAAGTAATTATCTTTGATTTCTGACTTTACTTTCTTTCTGGTTCTGTCTGTCAATCTATTCCCTAATATGTATTGCCTAAGATAATGAATAATTAAAATTGTAGCTCTTTGTAAAATGTATCAAAGATGGTGAATTCAAGATAATGAGGGAGAAACATTGTGATTATTCTAAATTTATAGTAAACACCAAATATGAATCCACATTAGGGGCTTAGTATTAGCTGTTCAATATACTTAGGGTGATCTATCTCAGATCATTGCTTGAATAATTTCTTCATCTTCTTCAATCTTTTACTGAAATATCACTTTGTAAATCAATCTTGCTCTTAACAGTCAATACACTACTGTCTTTTGTATATCTCCACTCTTTTTTGTATCTCCACTCTTTCATACATGGTTTTAGATTTTCTCTGCAGTATTTATCATCTATTTATCTATGCAGCTTACTATTTTAATTACTTATGATTTGTATTGAGACTGAATATACAAATGGAAAATGGATAGACCAAAGAGAAACATAGGAAACTGACCAACAACCTGTCCAAAAACCAATCCCTTATCTATAATAAACAGCCTAGGAAGCTAGTCTGCTATAAGTTTTGGTAACCTTCGTAAGCAAATGAACCAATTTCTTAAGATGGATCTTATCTATTTATCTATCTAGATACACATTCATACATAATGTGTATGTGTATTATATATACTTTATATGTAGAATATATACAGACACACACACACACAAGCACACACAACCTATTGTTTGTGTTTCTTTGGAGAACCATGATTAACTAGTATACTAAATCAATCACAATAAAGTCTTCCATTTTTGGAATGGAGGCTCTATGAAGCAAGGTTTGGGGTCAGTTTTGTTCATTGATTTTCCTGCTATATTCAAGTACTGTAACAAAAGTTCATAAACTATGTAGTTTATAAACAATAGAAATTTATTTCTAATTATTTTGGAGACTAGAAAATACAAGGTTAAGGCACTAGTACAGTAGATGTGTAGTAATGGGCTGTCTTCTAATAGAGGGTTCCTCATTTCTGTGTCCCACATGTTTGAACAGGCAAAGTAACTCCCTTGGGCCTCTTTCACAAAGTCACTAATCCCTTTTATGAGGGTTCTGCCTTTATGATCTAATCACTCCCCAAATGTTCCACCTCTTCACAGCATCATCTTGGGGATTATGTTTTCAGTATGTGAGTTTGGAAAGGACATAAACATTCAGTCCATAACACTGAATATCCCTAGTGCTAAATACTGTCTGGTACCTAGCAGGTAAAAAGTATGCAATGGATGAATAAGTTAACAATAGTCTTTCCAGAATATAAAGTTTGGTGTTTTATGTTTGCATCTGTCATGGCTGTTGAATAAGAGGAAGAGATAGATATATTAAATAATTTCTAAACTCTGAAATCCAAAACTTGATGAGTTTAAAAATAATCAGATAGAAGCTACTGAATATTGCAAATGCTTACCACTACTTTATTTCTTCAACTAAAAACAAAATAGAAAGGAAACCAACATGGTACCTCTTATTAATGGGATTTCATGAACACATTTTATTTCAATTTATATTTCATGGCATCCAGGTGCTAAGTGCGGTTTCAAGCGTCCTCTGTCCTTCCATAAATTACATAGTAAATCATTACTTGGTAATGGGCACTTTATTTTTCATGCTGATTTCCTTAAGTGCTGCACTCCGAGGTCTCTCAGTCATGGCCATATGCTTTTCTTCCTTTTGCATATTTAAATACAGAGCCTTAGTGATATTTCCAAGATTTTTTTCACCTTTTCTTTTTTCATGAACCCTGGGTTACACAAAATTGTTCTTTCAGATCAAGAACAGAGTAAAAATATTTCACAGAAAACTAACATGTAGCAAACTCCTTTTTTTTTTACTTTTATCACTCCTGCTAAGATTCATTTGAAAAAGATTTTCTTCAAAAAGATGAAAGAAAATGTGACAACTTTTGAATCAAAAATGTCTTGAAAGTAGAAACATGGTTCAAGAAAATGTGATTCAATTTCTAAGAACTCTGACACGTTAAAATATGTGTTGCTTTATTTGTTTTGCTTGCTTTACTTTGGTTTTTGTTTGTTTGTTTTATCCTATCGCACTTATTTGAGTGTAAATGTACTTGGTGCCAATACATGCAGGATGGATGGTAAATTATGGTTCAAAACTACATAGTGTATAAGGTGGCACTGCTGTCGATCAATAAATTGTTCTTTACTCTCATCTTCTTCATAAGTTTTAATCAAAAGTAGTTCATTTTATTATCATAATCAAGCCCCTTAGCAATCTTGGGCTGCTTTCTGGGCAAATAATTTTCCAAGCTGCTAATTCCTTTTACTGTTTTCTGGCCTAATACCAATTTTCAATTTTCCTTGTCTCAAATTTTGGGCTTTATTACTTCAGCCTCCTAACATTTTCAAGAATTTTTTTTGTTTTGTTTTGTTTTTTTTCTGAGAATATATTTTTCATGTGTGAAGTTATCATATATCTTAATTTGCCATCGAGGGTCTGGAAAAGGTGACGAAGCTGTAACACCTTTCAGAACTTTGTGCTCACAGTATTGATACCTCTCCTCTTGATGACAACTGCCAATTGGGTTCTGCAGGTACACAGAAAATGCCAGCTTTTCTTGTCATCCTGGACATTTGAACCTGAGTTCTGTACATACGCTCATATTCTCTCTGGTAGTGCTTTGCTTTTTCATATATAAGCTTTCTCCTTTCTTTTCTAAACATCTTTTGGACTAACTTCTTTCTCAGGCATATGATCTTCATCTATACAAAATTCCTTTGTCTTTTCCTAAGTGCTTTTGGGACAGCAGAAACTTCTTTTTCTTTTATGTGAGAATCTCCTTCATCCATGACTCCAGCCAAAAATGAATACAGATATTTTGATTATATAAGATGCTGGGGACCAGCAGTTAGCATAATGGCTATGTCGCTGGACTCCCATGTCGTCAATCGCAGTTCACGTCCCGGACCCAGTGGCTTAAAACTCATGCCGGGTGCGTGTGCATGCATGCCCAAGATCCCGAGAGGAGAATGGAGGAGAAGGAATTGCAATGTGGCCATCCCCCCTGGGGGGTGATTTCTCGCTTTCTGTTTCTCTGTCTCTCTCTGTCTGTCTGGTGAACGCATGCGTCCTATAGCAAAGACCTCTAAAAAAAGAAAGAAAGAAAGAAAGAAAGAAAGAAAGAAAGAAAGAAAGAAAGAAAGAAAGAAAGAAAGAAAGAAAGAAAGAAAGAAAGATGCTTTACGTTGCCCCCTTAACCAGATCATTTGTTTACATATTTGATTATTTGTTTATATATTCCCACCTAACACTGAAATATAAACACTGAAAAATAGAAACGAGTAAAAGAGATCAAGATTTTTCTGAGGTCAGGGAATATTGGTATCTAATATTAGTTTGAGCATTCTTTGACAAAACATGAAAAACTGATGCCACTGAGAAGTATAAAAAGTCGGGCCATGTAGGTGGCATAGTGTTTAGAGTGGCTGGATCCCACATGGCTGACAACACAGTTTAAGTTCCAAACCTGATGGCTTGAAAAGCATGCCAAGCACATATGCATACCCAAAATCAAGAGAGGAGAATGGGGGAGAAAGGCACATGGCATGGTCATTCCTCCCTCGAGGATAATTGTTCATTCATTTTCTTTCTGTCAAGTATATACATCCTATAATAAGATTTTTTTAAAGTAAGAAATAAATAATTAATTAAAAGGTTTGATAGTCCTGAATGGCTCCATTTCCCCACCATTCAGTATTAGACAAGTACAGTTAAAGTCTGTAAGATACTCAAATCTCATTAACACTGTTTTAGGTCATAAAAATTTGTGATCACCAAATCACCATGGAAGTTTTAAAAACTGCATGTTCCTATATCCCATAATCATGATTTATCATTTACAAAATTGACATGCACTAGTTAATTTTAATCCTTTTTCCAAAGAACTTAAGAAATTGTTTTGTTTACCCAGCTCAGGAGTAATTACCATCATGTACCACATATATAAGACAGTAATCCCATAAGAGTATAAGAGGATACCCCACATAAGCTGAGGTATGTGGCAGGCTCTGCCATCTAGGCATGGGTAAGTACTGTATATGATGTTTGCCTAATGGAAAAATAACTTGGTGACACATTTTTCAGAATATATTCCTGTCATGAGGAGGTGTGTGCATGTACTAACTTTACTTTGGATATGAGCTTGAACTTAGGATAATTTAATGTCATATGTATTCTTCTTCTTCTTTTATTTTTTTTTTTGAGAGGATTTTTTGCTATATAGTGCACTCACCAGACAGACAGAGAGAGACAGAGAGACAGAAAGCGAGAAATCACCCTCCAAGGGGGATGGCCATGCTACAATCCCTTCTCCTCCATTCTCCTCTCAGGATCTTGGGCATGCATGCAAACGTGCCCGGTGTAACTTTTAAGTCACCGGGTCTGGGACGCAAACTGCAGTCGACTACATGGGAGTCCAGCGACATAGCCATTACGCTAACTGCTGGTCCCTCATATGTATTCTTTACCTAAGCAGAAGTTATCAGTGAGATTTCAGAGAAAATATCTTTCTCTTGAACCTATACATTGGCATATTATATCCACTGATTTCTCCATGCTTCACGGTGTGTTAGTAATGTGGGTTGTATGAGGGAGAAGAAGAAAACAAATTTTCTCTTTTAGTCTCTCAATTATATTAGGCGATAACTTGATTCTCTTCCTATCATAATGCTTGTATTACTTGCAATATGTATCTTGTGATAATCTCTGCCATTTCTTTTGACAGCATCAGTCTGGCTCCTCTTTGCTGGCAGATGTTGTTACAACTCTTCTGTTCAATTTCAACCCTTATGGTCATTCTTCCTAGAAAGTCCCTCAGGGAGGCTATAATAAAGACAAGAGAACATCTACTACTAGTATGTGGAGAGAGATGAGAGAAAGCTGAGAAGGTGCTGGCAGCTTCATGGTCTGAGGCAAGATACCCCCAGGACCTTCACTGAGTCCCAAAGTTTGCCCATGCCCCCCCACAGGGGCTTTCCTTTTTCTTCTGCTGATCATCCTTCACCCTCACAGAAGAACATGTTTCATGGGGCAGACCCTGGATGGACTAGGGGTATGTGATCATTCCCTGGGGGTTGCAGGGAGACCTGTATCCTACTCTTTCATCTCTAGAGGTTATTGATAATAGTTTTTGATGTTGTTAGTCAGCATGGTAATTATTATTATCTGTTGTAATGAAAACACTGAATAAAGTTTCTTTACCTACACACATAAAAAATGTTCAGTATGGCATTGGGTAGTTTCTTGTTCTTTTCAAGAGATAGAGCATAATGGTCTGATTCTTTCACTCTTGTGTTTTTCTACCTGGAGAACACACCATCATTTTATAACAATTATAGACTACATAATCCTATAAATTCTATAACTTAGTCTGAAGTATAGAGATGTTAGAGGCTGGGCTTCAAGAGAACTGTTCGTGTCTCCAAGTTCTTTTTCTTTTTAAGTGTTAATGCTGTTGTAATGCTAGTTGGTTATAAATTTTCCCTTAGGGCACATTAAAATACTACAGAATATTAGCAAATAGTTATTTTACCATTGTTTCTACTGTAAAACTGTGTATATTTTTAGAAGCACATGTTCTTTGATGCAGTTTCTTTTAATAGCTCTGTATCCATGAGATTATGAATTCTCTGATGACGTTTGCACTGTGTACATCATTGTAAGCATATAATCTTACTAAAGAGTGTGTATTTACTGTATGGTTGTTAGAGAAATCTATCATGTATGTGTGTTTCCATTTTTACATTTAAAATACGGCACACTTCTGTTCAAAGGACAAACTTAAGCTGTCACTTTAAAAATAAATATTAATAATAAAGTTATGTACTATTGTTGATGATGTGTTATTGAGTAAAACTGTTTATTCTCTCATTAAGTCTGCATTCAATGAGGGATAAGAAAATTAATGTATAATCAAATAGGGACTTTACAATGTCAGGTAGATATTCATATGATCTGAAATATCAAACCCGAAAACTTAAACTACGAAGGGATCAATATCTTCTTAGGAATGAGGAGTGATGAGATCCTCTTTTGACTTTGAAGGAAGAAAAAAAAGTATTCCTTTACAAATTTATAGAGGAAGAACATTCCATGAAAAGAAATAAGAACAGTAAAGATTTTTTTTTTCTGGTTTTTTTTTTTTTTTTTTTTTTTTTTAAAGATACGGGGACAATGATAAAACATAACTGCAACGGACATGAGTAGTAGGAATAGGTAAAGGAAGAGTATGTAGAAAACAATAAACAAGAATCACACCACTGATACAAAAATGTGCAGGTCATATACATGTTTGGCATTTCATCAAGGAAATAGGATTGTGGATGAGAAGGAAAATGTAGATAAGTGAGGTTTGCTTTTCTATCTTTTAAATAAATGCAGCATATTAAATATATTTAGGAAATAATGATACAAAGGGGGAACTTAGAAAAACTGGAAAGAGCAAAGTTGGTGGAGAAAAGTAAAGATTTTTATTTTTTTTTTATTTTTTATTTTTTTTAAAGATACGGGGACAATGATAAAACATAACTGCAACGGACATGAGTAGTAGGAATAGGTAAAGGAAGAGTATGTAGAAAACAATAAACAAGAATCACACCACTGATACAAAAATGTGCAGGTCATATACATGTTTGGCATTTCATCAAGGAAATAGGATTGTGGATGAGAAGGAAAATGTAGATAAGTGAGGTTTGCTTTTCTATCTTTTAAATAAATGCAGCATATTAAATATATTTAGGAAATAATGATACAAAGGGGGAACTTAGAAAAACTGGAAAGAGCAAAGTTGGTGAAAAGGAAATTAGCCTGGAAAAGAACTCTCCTATACAATGGGAAGAAAGGAAGGAATAATGTAAGTACAATGGCATGTTTTTTTCAGTATGCTCACAGAGAAGCACTGCCCACATCCTTTTCAAAGAAGCACTGAATACCACAGGTGCTAAGTGGTTCAGTGTTTGTCTCATTTACAGAAAGTCACCTTGTTCAAAGGAATGGCCTTCTCAAGACTCCCCACCTTAAAGACTGGCTGAGGTTAGGATATATTTTATTGCAACACAGGATAACCTGATGGGGCATTTATGTTGCAGAGCTCTCCATGAGGTTGTGCAAGGATGGTGCTCAATCCTGCTTTCTCCTTCCTCCTTCCACAGATGTTGATCTCTTATTAGTTCCTAGGAAGAAAAACTCTGTCACGGAGATCCTAATCAGTGACAAGAAATTGAAAAATAATTCTTCTCTGATAGATTTTTTTTTCATGTGAGTTAGGAAACAAAATCATCTCTGAGAATAAGTTATGATATACATGTGGGTGTTTGCATGGTAAGTTCAAAGTGAATACAAATGCTTGAAATAGTTACTAGGGAAAATGGGACTAAGAATAGTCAAAGGAAACAGAATAATTGCTGGGCTATCTTTGTAGCCAAATTGATGTCGCAGATCAAGAAAACTGTAGAAACTACTTGCTTTTTTGCAAAAATATTTTCTCTTGCTATTTTGAAAATGCATTTTCCTCCTAAATATCTCCCACTCCATCTCAGCCTCCTCTAATCCTTACTTACCCTGGTAAATTTAATGTTTGTTAGTCTGTCCTGGATTCACTTCACACATTTTCCACAATACACTTACCTACTTTTTTGCTTAGTTTTCTTTCATATATGTATGAATATATGCATATATAAAAATACATGTATGTTTATATATATATATATACATGTATGTATCTATAATTTGCTGTCTATACTAGCTACCTGTCAGTTACTTAATAGTTGTCTTGGATCCAAGATCACAGTATCATAATGCTGCTGTTTCAGTAATTTTTTTATTACCACTGGAATTATAATCTTCTATATTTTGATATTACTAGGTCCTTTTCAAGATTAGTAATACAATTCCCATGTGACAATGCAGTCCTATCTTGAATTTTTGAAGAACCTCCATGCTATTTTCCAAAATGTGTACGTTAACGTTCACCAGCAGTGAAGAGTTGCCGATCCTCTACATCCTTTTCTGAATTTGTTTTTGTTAGTAGTCATTGGAACAGGTAAGATGATATCAGATTATGGTTTTTGATTTGCATTTCCCTAATGATTAGTGATATTAAGAAGTTACTTTATAGAGTATTATTGGCCATTTCTAGGTCTTGTTTGGAAAAAAATGTCTATTATGACTATTAGTTCATTTTTATATCGGGTTATTTCTTTTTTACTTGCTAAACTGTTTGAATTCTTCTAGTATTCTGGTTAATAATTTCTTACCAGATGTGTCCTTTCCAAGTATTTCCTCCAATTTTTTTTAGGCATTCGCTTCACTCTGTTGATTGTTTACTAGCTGAACAGAAGTTTTTAGTTTGATATAATCCCATTTATCTATATTTGCTTGCCTTTGTTTCCTGAGTTTTTATGGTCCTTTCCAAGAATTTTTTACTCAGATCAATCTCCAGAAGTGTTTTATTATTATTTTTTTTTTTTGGAGAGGTTTTCACTATAGGGCGTGTGTGCTGGACAGACAGACCGAGAGCGACATATAGACAGAAAGTGAGAAAGAAATCACCCCCCAGCGGATATGGTCACGCCGCAATCTCTTCTCCTCCATTCTCCTCTCGGGATCTTGGGCACGCACGCACATGCACCTGGCGTGAGTTTTAAGCCACTGGGTCTGGGACGCGAACCACAGTCGACTACGTGGGAGTCCAGCGAGACAGCCATTACGCTAACTGCTGGTTGTCCAGAAGTGTTTCATTTAAGCTTTCTTACAGTAGTTTCATAGTTCAGGGTCTTCTGTTTAAGTCTTTACTTTGAGTCAGTTACTGTATATGTGAAAGACAGGTATCTAAGTTAATTTTTTTTTCTTTAAATTGAGACTTTAGCTGTAGGGTATGTGTGCTCACCAGAGAGACAGAAAGCAAGAAATCACCCCCTGGGGGAATGGCCACACCACAATCCCTTCTCTTCTATTCTCCTCTCAGTATTTCGGGCATGCACACACTCATGCTTGGTGTGAGTTTTAAGCTGCCTAATATGGGACTTGAACTCTGGTCTCCTAGGTTGGAATCCAGCAAAGTAACCATTACACCATCCACTGGTCACTAGTTTCATTCCTATACATATGGATGTCTAGGTGTGTCAGCATCAATGAAAAACATTCCTTTCCCAGTGAATAATGTTCAAGCTACTTTTACTGAAAATCAATTGGCTATGTATATAGGTGAACTGATTTCTGTATTTTCTATTCTGTCTGATTTGTCCACATTTGCTTTTTGCTTTTGCTTTGCCAATACCATGCTGTTGGGTTACTATACTTTTGTAGTATATGTTAATTTCAGATAGTATGGTGTGTCTACTTTTATTCTTTTGGCTTAGTATTGCTTTAGCTATTCAAAGTCTTTTTTTTTAATGGCTCCATAACATTTTATGATTGATTTTCTATTTCTGTAAAGAATGCCATTGGTGTTAGCATTTTTAAAGCTGTTACTTTGAATTTGTAAACTGCTTTTGGTCATTTGGGCATTTTAACAATATTATTTCTTTTAAACCTTATATAAAAGATATATTGGGAACCAGCAGTTAGTGTAATGGCTTTAAATAAGGGATATATTTTAATTTTTTTCTGTCTTTTCAAAATTCTTGTATCAATGTTTTGTAACTTTTATTGTAGAGACCTTTCATCTCTTTTGTTAAATATGTTCCATTGTAATTTTTTGTTTTAATTCTTGATAGAGAGTGTGTGCATGGGTGTGCAAAAGAAAGAGAGAATGAGGTAGGAAGAGGAAAGCACCATCGACAGACTTTCATCACTCTGTGATTGCATTCTTCAGTTCTACAGCTTCACAGAATCCTGAGTGCTTTTGTCTGTAACCAATGCATTTCAAGCTGAAGGGCCAGGGATATGAATCATCCAAATGGAGGTCGTATGGCTTCCAACATTAGTGTGGCATACTAAAAACTCTGTCTTTTTTTTTTTTTTTTAATTTTAGGAATTGTAAAGGGGAATTTTTTTTTTAACTAGTTTGTTATTGGCATGAGGAAACACTTCTGAATTTTATACCAACTTATAAAAATTTTTTATAGATTGATTTTATATGTTGTAACTTTACTGAATTTATTTGCAGTTTTAACAGTTTGTTGGTAGGGCCAGCAGGTGGCGTGGTGGTTAATGGTGCTGGACTCCCACATGGCCAACCATGATTTGAGTCCTGGACCTGGTGGCTTGCTTTCTCACTTTCTCTCTCTCACTCTGTCTCTCTCTGGTCAAATTAAAGTAAAAAATTAAGTTTAATAAAATAATTATTTTAAAAAACAGTGTATTGACAGTCCTTTTTTTAATAAAAAAATAATCTTGTCTGAAAACAAAGAAAATTTGACTTTATTCTTTTCAAATTTTATTCTCTTCACATCTTTTTTTTTTTCCCCCTAATTGCTCAGATTAGGAAATCTACTACTATGTTAAATAAGAGTGGTGAAAGTAGACATCCTTTTGTATGTGTGTGTGTATGTGTGTGAAGTTTTCACTATAGGGTGCTTGCACTCGCCAGAAAGACAGGGAGAGACAGAGACAGAAAGCGAGAAATCACCCCCCAGGGGTTATGGCTGCACCACAATCCCTTCTCCTCCATTCTCTTGGGATCTAGAGCATGCAAGGTATGAGTTTAAGTCACTGGGTCTGGAACTTTAACCATGGCTGACTACATGGGAGTCCAAGGATATAGCCATTTCGCCAACTGCTGGTTCCTGAAAGTAGACTTTTGTACCTTCTAGCTCTTAAAGGAAAAGCTTTTTAACATTTTACTATTCAGTATGATGTTAGGTGACAGTTTGTCATATATGACTTTTGTTGCATTTAGGTGAATGTCTTTCAGACATAATGTTTTCAGTAGTTTTATTATAAAGGGATGTTGCATTTTATTAAATGCTTTTTTGGCATCAGTTGTAATTACAATATGATTTTGCTCTTCATTTTGTTGATGTCATACATCACATTTATAGATTTGTGTATATTGAAACCCTTGAAATAGTCCCACTTGATCATTTTGTGTAATCTTTGTGATGTGTTATTGGATTACATTAGCTAGTATTCTTCTGAGAATCTTTACATCTTTGTTCATCAAGAACATTTTTCTGTACTATTTGTTGTTCTTGTGTTTTTGTCTTATGTAAAGTCAGAGTAATGTTGGCCTCAGAAAGAGTTGGAGAGCATGCTCATTAACATTCACATTGCTTGGAGTGAAGTCATTGAGTCCTGCAGCTCCTCAGGGCTGACTCACTATGAACCAATTGATCTGGACTTAACTTTCTATGACCTAAATGTAATTCAAACAATCTTTTTGTTGTAACTTCTAGATAGTCTCACCATCCCAAACCAGGACATCTCACTTAAATAGTTTGTAATTGTCTAAGAAGAATTAACTTTAGTTTTTCAGTTTTTAAAAGAATGCTTTATACTCACGCCAGGCACGTGTGCATGCATGCCGAAGATCCCGAGAGGAAAATGGAGGAGAAGGGATTGTGGCGTGGCCATCTCCCCTGGGGGGTGATTTCTCACTTTCTGTGTCTCTGTCTCTCTCTTTTTCTGTCTGGTGAGTGCACACGCCCTATTGCAAAAACCTCTCCAAAAAGAAAAAAAGAATGTTTTATAGAATTCAGCATTAAAACCATCATATCCTGGGTTTTGTTGTTGTCATTATTGAAAACTCAATATTTCTGATTAAATCTCATTATAAGTATGTTTTGTATTTTTTTTTAATTTCTTCATAACCTTGGTAAAATATATGTCTGTCCAGAAATTTGTACATTTCATCCAGGTTTTCCAATTTGTTGTAAAATGTTGTTTCCATAGTAATTGTTTGTTATCATCTTTAACAATCTTTTCTATTTCTGTGATATCAGTTTTAGTGTTTCTTTACATGTTTCTGATTTTATTTATTAGTATATACACTCTTACACTCTGGTTTTGGTTAATTTAGCTAATAATTTGCCATATGTTAAATATTTTCAGAAAATTTGCTTTTTATTTTATTCCCTTTTGTATTTTTATGTTAATTTTACCAGTTTTCCTCTAATCTTTTTAATTGTAATTTATTTTCATTATTATTATGTATATGTTTAATCACTAAACATCATGTAGATTGTAAAGAGTTATTTCCCAACATGATATACACCATACACCGGGCAAGTTGAGAATACTATATACGACATCATCAACAGGAAACAAACCATATCTGTGTCAGACAAATGTCTTACTTCTCCATTTTTTTCCCAAATTTCCCTTCTTGCACTCTTCCCCCCTCCCGCTCTCCTTCCACTTTGTCCCCAGTGTCCATAACAATTTTAAATGCTCTTATCCAATCTTTCAGTCTCTATCATAGAGTGTAGAGAGTCAGTATGTTACATGTTAAGTAGAGACATACAATGTCTGTTTCGTAGCCTGACTTGCTTCACTCGGCAATACATCTTCCATGTTTGTCTACTTTCTATCAAATACCAGGGTCTTGATGTTTTTTATGGCCCAATAGTCTTAAATGGAGTATACGTGCAATACATTGCCAATCCATTCATCTGTTTGTGGAAATTTGGATTGGTTCCATGTCTTAGCAATTGTAAATAATGCCTCAATAAATATAATTGTGCAAGCATTTTTATGACTGTGTATCCTCTAATCTTTATTGTTTCTTTCCTTCTGCCAACTTGGATTTACATTGTTTCTGTTTTTCTAGTTTCTCGAAATGCATTATTGGGTTCATATGAGATCTTTCTGGTTTTTTTTGTTTGTTGTTGCTTGGTATAGGCACTTTTTGCTATGAACTTTCCTTTTGCCATTTTTAACTCAAGAAAGTTTTAAATTTTCTTTTTTTTTTTGCACTGACACAGGGTTGTTCAGGAGAATGCTTTTTGGTCTCCATGTATTGCTATGTTTGCCCAGGTTCCTCTTGTTATCTAGTTTTATGTCATGCAGTCACCAAAGATACTTAATATAATTTCCATTTTCTATTTTTTATATTTGTTGAGATATTTTTTATTTTTTATTTAGTCAAAGGGTGCATATGCTTACCAGAGAGAGAGAGAGAATGATAAAGAAAGAATGCATCCCCCATGGGGCAAGGTCATGCCATAATCTCCTCTCCTCCAGCTCTCCCTCTTTTCAGGATTCTGGGCATACATGCCCCGGTCCCAGTGTGTGTTTCGAGCTTCAGGGTCCTGGTCTCTAACTGCACAGTCAACCATGTGAAATTAACTCTCTAACTGCACAGTCAACCATGTGAAATTAGCTATGTTAAACCACAGTACTGTGGACTGCTCCTATTATGTTAAAACTGGTTTTGTGGCCTAGCATTGGTTGTTGTAAAAAATGTTCCATGTGCTGCTGAGAAGAATGTTTATCTTGAAGCTATTGGATGAAGTATACTTTGAGTGTCTATTGAGTCCATTGGTTTAAGTAAATGTGGGGATTTATTTTTTCTTGTTGTTTTTTATTTTCTGTATAGATTCACAGTTCTGAAAGCAAGATGCTAAAGTTTCTAACTATTGTAGTGTATTACTCCCTTTCCTTCTAGTAATATTTATTTTATTTGGATGCTTTGGTGTTGAGTGCATTTTTATTCTTAAATGTTATATTTTCTTGATGAGTTGATCCCTTTATTATTAAATAATGCCCCCTTTTCTCCTTCTTTTTTCTTATTTTACAGTTTTTGACTTTGTCTCTTTTGTCCCACATAGCTATACCTGCTTGCTTTGGTTTTTGTTTGAGTAGTTATCTTTCTTCATACTTTTACTTTCAGACTATGTGTGTTATACCAGGTGAGGTAAAAATCTTGTAAGAAGCATATTTTTTAATCTTTTTTTTTTCTTTTTTTAGAGGTTTTTGCTATAAGGAGTGTGCGATCACCATAGAGATATACAGAAGGTGAGAAATTACCCTGCTGGCCACGCTATAATCCTTTCTCTTTCACTCTCCTCTCAGAATTTTGGGCATGCATGCACAAATACCTGGTAAGGGTTTTAAGCCATGAGGCCCAGGACTCAAACCATGGTCGACTACATGGGAGTCCAGTGACTTAACCATTACATATCTGCTGGTCCCATTAATTTTACTTTTAATTCATGCAGTTAGTTTAAAATTTTTAGTCATAGAATGTTTATTTACATTCAAGATAATTTTATTAAAAACATATTCTTGTCATTTGTTAGCTCTTTTCTCTTTATTTGGTATGCTCTCTCTTTTTATCTGTTTTATTATTTATCTTGTTGGTTTGAAGTTTTTCTGTATTGGTATGGTTTGGTTTATTTTTCCTTCTCAATTCTGTATCTCTCTTAGCAATAAGTTTTATTATTTTGCATGTGTTTATGATGGTAAGTTATTTTCTTTTTATATATAGATGCAGGGGCTTCTTAAGCATTTCTTGTGAGGCTCATTTACTTATACTAAATTACCTCAGTTTTTGTTTGTTTGAGAAAACGTTTATTTCTCTGTCATTTATGAAAGATATCCTTACTGAATAAAATATTTTTAGATGAATTTTTTTTCTTTTAGCACTTTGAATGTATTATTATATTCTGTTCTAGCCTATAAGATTTCGGCTGTCAAATATTCCCTTAGTCTTACAGAGATTATCTTATTTTTTTAGTTGACCTTTTACCATTGTTTTTTATGCTTCTCTATTTGTATGTGCTTTTTGACAGTTTGACTAGAAAATGATGCAAAAATGTCATTTTTTGTTGACTTTATTTGGAGATCTTTGAGCTTCCTGGATGTGAATGCCAACAACTCTCTGAAGACTATGTAAAAGCCCTGTTATTGTATGTGAATGCCTATAACTCTCTGAAGACTATGTAAAAGCCCTGTTATTTTTGTTGTTGTTGAACAGAGTTTTCTACACCTTTTGTTGTTTCTTCTCCTTCTGGGATTCTCTAAATGAAACTTTTCGTTCACTTAATGATGTCATGCAAGTCTCACACATTTCTTAAATTCTATTTTGTTATTTTTTTTCCTTATCTTGTTTTATTTCAAATGACTGTCTTGAAACTTAGATTTTTTCTTCTGCTCATTCTAGTCTACAGTAGAAACTCCTTGTTGTATGTTTTTACTCCTTGAGTTATTCAGATCCATGGTTTGTGCTTGATTCCTTTTTCATGATGTCTATCTCTTGCTAAAATTCTCTTTCTGATCTTAAATAGTTTTTCTGATTTTTTTGAATTTATCTGTATTCTCTTGTATATCACTGAATTCAAGGCCATTATTTTTAATTCCTTTTCTTGCAGTTTATAGTTTTCCTTTACTTTGTCATTTGTTACTAGAGAATTATTGTTTTCATTTTGGGATGCCATCTTGTTTGCATTTTCTTGTTTCTTGTGTACATGCATTGATATTTGTGCATCAGGTATAATAGTAGTCTCTACTAATCTTATGGTGTGAATTTCACAGTGAAACTTTCTCCTGGACATGATAGGTCCTAGAATGTTAGCTGGACAGATTGTATTAGCTTTGGTTTCAGGTAAACATAGTAGTCTTTAAGCAATTTTTTTTTCAGATATTTTCTATGACAGCAATGTCTCTGTTGTCTTGGTTATTCTTGCAATTCCAGAGCATCTTGAGTTTAATAATAGGTTACTGAACTATTTCTGTAAAGTATGAGTTGACAGAGATTAAGCTTAGGGCAGAGACACTAGCCTGTCTCTATAGAACTCAGGTGGAGATTTGTTCTCATTACTAGCATTTGGCTGTGTTCATTAAAACCAGCCTTACTTTGGGTTCTGGCTGAGTAGGGGTTGCTTTTGGCTCTGATGTGTGACTGAATAAAGAGTAACTGACTTGTCTCTGTCAGTTCTGGGTGGATGGATCACTTCCACTACTTATGTATGGCTGAGAGTAGGATCACTGTACTCTCTCCAAGATGTCCCAGTAGGGAACACACCACTGGCATATCTTTTTAGATCCTTGGGTTGAGGAGGTGCTAAGAATCTATGGGAGCTGAAAAGTGGCCAGGAGCAGTGGCACTGATATGTTATTGTGGCCCTGAGTGGGTGAAACCATGACAAGTGCTGACACACAAGGTGTGGGGCAATTGGTCTGTCTCTGTTAAGTCCCAGGAGGATGTGAAGCTCTTCTAATCTATACTTTTCAGAAACAGTTCAGTAACCTTTCTTTAAACTCAAGCTGCCCTAGAGATACAAGAGCAACCACGAAAACTGAGGCATAAAACTGAGAAGTCTACTGGCCTTTTTCTGTGGTCACCTGTGCTGGCATGCTGGGCATGGGACTACTGGCCTGTCTTTGTGGGCCCTCGGTGGTCAGGCTGTTATGGAGTTTATGCATGATTGGGTATAGAATTGCTGGTTTGTCTCTGTAAGCAATGGGCAAGTAGCTGCTATTGGTGCTGGTATCCAGCTAAGACTGAAATTGCTTGCCATTGTTTATGGGCACCAGTGAGTCAGGTCCCTTCTGGGATGTCATGTGACCGATTGGGATATCTAGTGATACTGTGGACCTCAGGTCGAAGAGACCTCAAGATAGCTTTGTGCAGCAGCTACTTGGGTAGGAGAGGGTAGACTATGAATTGTGCTACTTCTCTGGGTCTGTCCAGCAATGTGGATACCCAGGAAACTCTCGAGGTTGAAGTCCTCGAGGCTGAAGAGCCTGGGAGGGCTGCGGGTTTTTATGCAGTAAACATTTCTGATGTCCATGGCAACAAAGAGGATTCTTAGGGCTTCTCATTCACTTTTCCTCACTGAGAAAACTAGTTTCCAAACTGTTCATGACTATAGTTATGGGGCAGTATAGGTAGAGTGCTTCTATCCTTTTTCCTCTCCTTCTTTTTCTTTTTAGATGTTTCTTCCATATGAAATCCAGACAGAGACAGAGTGACAGCCACTGCCGACAGGGCCCTCATGCTGTGATCCATTGCCTGTTTCAGCCACCCCAGATCATGATCTATGTGTGCTTGGGGAGATCTCAAGACACGAACCTCAGATCGTTTCCATATGGGTCCAGTTGTGTTACCACTGTATTACCACTTGACCCCTATTTCATTTTTATACATTCCTCTTGAGTCTCTACCCCATTGTGTCTGTCACAATGGAGGCAACTACACTGTCTAGTTCCATCATTCCTCAGTTATCCTGGGTAAATATAAGATTCTTTGATTTCAATTCCACTTTTGTGAAAAGAGAGTGTGCCTAGTATCTCTTGTTAGCCATCGTGCCAAAAGTCTCTAAATTTTCTGTGAAGATAAATCTCTTATTTTCTCCTTAATCATTACCTGTATTCAATATCATGACCTAACTAACATTTGAACCCATTGACAATACCTTTTTATATGGCCTCTAATATGCCTGACCAACAAATTTGGCTCCTTTTAGTCATTTTTGTTCTTCAAAGATTTATTTTTTTAAGATAGAAAGAAAGTAGTTTTTACTTATATCCCATTAAATTGTTAGAATTGAGAATCAGATATGCATTAAAACCCACCAGAATTAGATCCTGAAAGGCACTTTTTCTTTAGGGCAAGCATTCATAGAATAAGCATGTAAACTATCTGCTTCTTGGGTATACACTACCATCCCAATGTTTGACCTCGCAACATCACCAAGTACTTATTGGCTGCCCTGAGTACTGCTAATATTTGGTACAGTTTGACTAGTATCATATACAATCTGTTTTTTAAAAGAATATCTGAGAGAATGCTTCTTCTACTAAAATGTCTCTTATATCTAAAATGCCTCAATGTTTTCCCATTATTATTGTAATAATAATGAATATTAAATTCCTTAATATGACCCACATAATCCTTCAACATTTAGGTTTTTCTTTTTTTCCAGCCTCCTTTTTGGCTAGGCCTCCTGCTCTAGTCCCATCCTCACTTTATAAATTCCATGTTTTAGTTACACTAAATCTCTTCAGAGTCCTAGAACATAAGATGAACTAAACTTGAATCTTTTGTTATGTATCAAATATTAATATCTTCAGTGATGCTGTGTCACAAATAACTATAAACTTCATTGCATCAATGCAAAACATTTGATTAGTGCTTTATCTTTTGGGTCTCAGTTGGATTTGTTTACTCATCTATAATGTCCTCGGAAATGAAGACTATATACAGTAGATTCAAAATTCACTTGTCCAAAAATATTAGGTTCTGATCTTTAAATTTGTAAGTCATCTGGTTTGGAATCTGGATTCTTACAGAAAAGATTATGTTAAGGATCCTAAGACAAGAAGATTATCTGGGAGTATATGGGTCAGTCTAAAATATAATCATACACATCTTTATAAAAGAAAAGCTATCACTGTGAGACTGGAGCACTGAGTCATGGGCCCCAAGGCTAAAGCCTTGAGCCTCAGAGAACTTGTCTTAGACTTTAAATCTTAATAGAATATGAGATTGCTTGTGGTTAATGACATTTTTCTTCCTTCCATTTGTAGTAGGAATATCTATAACTTATCTTAAATTTGTTCCAACATTGTATTTTAGAAACAGATAAACAACCTTCTATTTTTACAAGTTCCCATAGAGAAAGGAATTTTGCCCCAGGATAAATCAAACACAGTCACAGGTATACCTGATTTAAATGATTTAGATTATGGGTCAAGAATTTAAACTAATAATGTACAGTGGAGACTTTAGTCTTTGATTTTGTAAACAGTTGAAACCTCTGGGACTGTTGAGACAGGATGAATATATTTTCTATATGTTAGGAATATGAATCTTCTGGGCCAAAAGTAATACTAAGGTAAACTAAAAATTCTACTAAAAAAGATCAGGTGTCAATCCCCAAAATATGCCAGTATTGCTTTATTTGAAAAATGGGCCTCAGCAGATGGGATTAAGCCAAAGGCTTTAAAATGAGGAGATTATCCTAGATTATCTGGGTTTGATCTAAATGGAATAACAAATGTCCTTACAATAGAGGACAGACAGAGGCAGAGGGAGATTATACAGAGACATACACAGAAGGGCAGGGAAAGTGATTATGGAGATAAGAGTGGCAGTGACATGGCCAGAAGCCAAGGGATGCTGGCAGTCACTAAAATCTGGAAGAGGCAAGAATGAATTGTTCTTTGGAAACTTTGTGGGGAATGTGGCCTTGACATTATGTTGATTTGGGTGTAGTGAATCTGCTTTCAGAGTTCTGGCTACCATAATTGTGAGAAAACATATGTTGTGTTAAGCTCCCAGGTTCTGATAATGTATTGCAACATTCCCAGGAAAGTCATTCTTGAAATGATTAGTCTGCTCAATGTGCTTTTTCCTTCTCTAGCAACCTATCACTGTACTTATTTTTTTGGCAATTTCAGAAGCAAAATGATCAGGTCCTATTATGATTTGGATCCTGGTTTGTCCCCCAATATTTTCTTTTGGAATTTGGACTTAGTGGGCATGGATCAAATATCTTTCAGAAATTCATGTTTAGGGACATAACTGTATTGTAAAGATATTAAATTAAACTTACTTTCTTCATGGTGTCCCAAAGTGAGGCTTTTGGAAGTAAACCAGTATCATTGGGAAGGGGTCTCCATGATTGAGTTTTGACTGATACATAAGCAGAGAGAAATAACATCAGAACAGCAGAGAGAAAGCCAGCTCTGCTCTGCACAAAGTTCTGCCTTCTTCCATTTTGTGAGGCTTTTGGACTTTCCAGCCACCACAATTGTGAGTTATTAGCCGTCTACTTCTTCATAATTCACCCAGACTCAAGAATGCCTGTTTGGAATGCAAAAATGGTATAAGACAGAGTCTTCACAAATCTCTGCTTGTACCTAATTTGCTAATAGTCATTGGAAACAGTAAGTCACAGAGCTAACTGTCCCAAAGTCTCAGTGGGAGAGAACTACAAATCTGTACTGTCAAGGCTGTAAATAAAGGGTAAAGTAGAGTCAGGACCATTTCTGTAATGTACCATCCATACTTAAATTCATTTCCTCTTATTGCCTTTGATTCTCTTTCTAGGTAAATTCCATTCACTTTCAGACAGTCTTTTCTTAATGGTTTAAGTATCATGATAAGCTATAATTTATTTACATTTAAATTTTAAGAATAAAATTTGTTTTTATAGCAGTTATTTTAGAATTTTTATTTCTCCCACCTTTAGTAGACTTTAGTCTCAATAGGTACAAATAGACAATGTGTTCCATTGGCTAGGACCACAGGGGAGGCCTGTTTGATTTCTGGTCCAACCAAAAAGCTGGGCATAGTGTCATACACTGGTAATCCCAATTACTTGGGGAGACTGAATCAGGAGAACCATAAATTGAGGCTGTCTTAGAAAACATAGCTCCTTGTCTTAAAAACAAAAGAATATAAAAGAAAAAAATAAAAGAGCCATTTTTTTTTTTTTAATCTTCAACAGCCAGAGCAGAACTTTGGACATAGTATATGTTTAAAAATGTAAATTGTATTGCCATATAGATTACTATACAATCTGTTATGCTAGACTTTCTACTAATGTGTTAAAAATCTAATTTTTGTTATATTTTTACTTCAAGAGATTTAAAACAAATGTGGTACAACTTATTTCTCATTTCTTTTCTTTCTTTTTTTTTTTTTTTTTTTTTTGAGATGGTTTTACTATTGGGCGCGTGG
>NW_006160173.1:35980-50738 GCF_000334495.1 Tupaia belangeri chinensis
TCACGCCGCAATCCCTTCTCCTCCATTCTCCTCTCGGGATCTTGGGCACGCACGCACACGTGCCCGGTGTGAGTTTTAAGCCACCAATTCCGGGACACTAACCACGGTCGACTACGTGGGAGTCCAGTGACATAGCCATTACGCTAACTGCTGGTTCCCTCATTACTTTTCTTTTTTTAAATTTTTGCCAGAAGGAACATGTGCTCATTTCAGAGAGAGACAGAGAAAGAGAGAGAAAGAAAGAGAAAATAACAAATCACCCTTCATAGGGAATGGTCACATCACAATCTATTTTCCTCCACCTATCCCTCCTTTTGGGATTGTTGACATGCACACACACACACACACACACACACACACGTAATGTGTCTCCCAACAACTACACAATTGACCATGTGGGATCCAGTCACCTTAACCAGCATGCCACAGGCTGGCCTACAGCTTTTTTTTTTCTTTATGCAATTAAATTTATGTAATATTATTTTATTCCATATATTATGAATAATATTAAAAATTAAAATTGCTTAATTTTAACTATTACTTTAAAAGATTTCAGAAAAGGCAGTACTAATTACAATATAATTCTCGGGTTGTTGGAAAAGTCGTGACGTATTTTTTCTATGCAAAAACTCATCATGACTTTTCCAACAACCCAATGTATTCTCATTTTCTGGGCCAAGATTATTAAAACATTTTTGGCTCATAATTTATTCATTCTTCTACTTAACTTTCTAAGATGCTTTGGGAAAAGGTTAGAAGCATTAGGAAGATATTTTTTCCCACCTATACCCATATAAACATTTACTTAATTTTGAAAGCGTTGCCATCTTATAAATAGTCTAGTTTAAAAGTTAAGTACTCTATAATATTTATTTAATAATTACTTTGATTTTATTCAACTTTTATCATTATTATAATTTCTAATCTACATATATCTACAGTTATAGATTTTTATTAATAGATTATAGTGTAGTTTTTCTTTTTTTGAGAGGTTTTTGCTATAGGATGCATGTGCTCACCAGAAAGACAGAGAGAGACCAAGAGACAGAAAGTGAGAAATCACCCCCCAGGGAGGATGACCACACTGCAAACCCTTCTCCTCCTTTCCCTTCTCAGGATTTTGGGTACACATGTACATGTGACCAGCTTGAATTTTCAGCCACCAGGTCGAATTGCTATCAACTATGTGGGAGTTCAGCAACATAACAATTTCGCTATCATCTGGGGCTGGCCCCATTCCTATCTTTTGAAGTACACATTGAATTGTCACAGGAGCAAAAATAATTAAATACTAAAAAGTCTAATCAAAGTTTCAAACACACATGTATACGAACACACACAAACAAATCTGCCTATTATTTTACATTATTTTATTGATATTTTTATGCATGCATTTTTTTGTTGAAATTCTATTTGTTATATTGTAATGGTAATAAAATGTAATCACTTCCAACAATATCACTTTCTTTCTCTAGATGTGTTTATTTCTAATTTGATAAATATTTATGAAAAAGTAAAAGAGAAGTAGTGGCTAATGTTATATAGAAAAATATTTTAGACACATGCTTCATCAGTTCCCCTAAACAGCTGTGCCACTACACCTTCATCCAAAGTTACTTGTTAAGTTCTGGGCCTTTTCAAAGCAAAGGGTGCCAATTTTGGTAGCTTATGCCAAACTCTGATGCTGATTCAGATCCAGTTGGAATTGTGTTTTAAATCTCCAATTTCAGTGAATTTTTATCTTGGAAAGAAAAACCACACATTCCTTTCCTGTTTTCTTTTTTTAAATATATATATATAATTGGTTTTGAAAAGATGGTGACTGTAAAGAATAAAAATCTGAAATGAATGTCCGTAACCAAAATTACTTGTCCTTTTTTCAGCTTTGAGCCCACAAAACAAACTAACATACAAACAAACAAATAAGCAAAAACCAGAAAAACAAAACTCAATCTCTGGGAAGTTGGATCTTATTCATTCAAACAGAACTATTTATTCAAGTTTTTTTTTTTTTTAAGAGGTTTTTGCTATGGGGCATGTGTGCTCACCAGACAGAGAGAGACAGAGAGACAGAAAGCGAGAAATCACCCCCCGGGGCGATGGCCAAGCCGCAATCCCTTCTCCTCCATTCTCCTCTCGGAATCTTAGGCACACATGCACATGCGCCCGGCATGAGTTTTAAGCCACCGGGTCCAGGACACAAACTGCGGTCGACTATGTGGGAGCCCAGTGACATAGCCATTACATTAACTGCTGGTCCCAAGTTTGTTTGTTTGTTTGTTTTGTTTGCTTTTTGTTTTTTTCTGGGGGTGGGCAGAAGACTATCATACATAGTAGCTCAATTTGCACACATGCAAGCAATACCCTTGAGCTACAGAACAATTATTAGCTGAAAGATATCAGTGAACTGAGGCATAGTGGTCAAGTCAGTGGTCTACATAGATGAGGTTTCTATGGGAGTAAATGTAAGTGTCAGAGCTGAGTAAGCCTGGTTCATTAAAGCACAGGCTGCTGTAGATCTTTGATTTCCTACATAAATCTAAGAATACCACAATAATAATTTTAAAAATCCAGAAAACAATTCTGTGAGCGCCTTATAAAAATGTCCTATCTTAAACTAACTATAACAAAATCTTATTGTTGTCAGCTATGTCAGATTACTTTTCTTAGAAAAGTGAGCAGACTATAAAAATAAAGTAAAAAAGAAAATTTTCATTTTCAAAAGTTTGAAATTCTAATAGGAAACAATATTAAAAATTATATATATATTCATATATATTTGAATTAAAAAGAAATCCAAGCCTAGGTTTTTCATAACATCAATTTTCCATGAACTTTTTAGAGACTGTATTTGTGTGTGTGTGTGTGTGTGTGTGTGTGTGTGTGTGTGTATGTGGAATCTTGGATTCCCCACTTACTAGTTTTAATAAACAGGAACATAACGACTTGAGATTAATCAAAATGTATCATTAGGTAAACACTATAGAAGAGTTTTTGAGTCTTTTTTCATTATTCTCATTGCCAAAGGGCTTGTGCATTTACCAGAAGGAGAGAGAGAAAGCACTCCCTAATTGGGTGTGGTGTAGCTACAATCCTTTTTCCTCCAATTTTAATCTTAACAGGTTTTGGAGCATGCACCTAGGTAAGTATGTTTTTCAAACTGGTGGGCTGTTATTGCAACTGCAGTTGGCCATATGGAATCTGACCCCCAAAGCAATGTTTAACTGCTGCACTGCTGTGTTACAAAGTCAGCTGGTTATTTCTAACAATTAGCTCGAGCTAAACTTTCCAGTACTTTATTTTTAACTTTCAGTTGACACATTTTAACATTGATTGGGAATAATCATAGGACCCATAAATTTGCCATTTTTTTCTTAATATTAACAAAAAAGAAAAAGTTTTATATTTTTCACAAAAGACACATATTAATTAATTCTTTGAAAACAAATATACATGTACACTATTCTCTGTGTGTGTGTGTGTGCCCATGCATGTGTGTATTTTTATTTATTTTTCTAATGTTATAATTTTTATTACTCTAATTTATTTGCATGTATGTATTTTTAAAACTTACTTAATTTAAAAGATACCGCTAGATCTTGTAGCAGCATCTCCTGCAAAAGTATCAAATCAATTTAAAAATAACTGACTTCAAATTCTTGTTTAAGAAATACATGAAATGAAAGGATAATGATATTTAGAAATTAATGAAATCACTAGGCCATCCCTGTGGCCTCGTGGCTAAGACAGTTGGACCTCACATGGATGACTGTGAAATGGCCTAAGACAAACTCTGGGTGCACGTGCACAAGTGCTCAAAATCCGCATAGGATGGAGAAATCGTGGTGAGAGGATTGCGTCATGAGCCCGTCGCACTGGGAGATGCTTCATCCCTCTCTTCTCTCTCTCTGTCTTTCTCTGGTCAGTGTATATGCACTCTGGCAAAATGAAGAAAGAAAGAAAAGAAAGAAAGAAAGAAAGAAAGAAAGAAAGAAAGAAAGAAAGAAAGAAAGAAAGAAAGAAAGAAAGAAAGAAAGAAGAAGAAAGAGAGAAAGAAAGAGAGAGAGAGAGAAAGAGAGAGAGAAAGAGAGAGAGAAATAAAGAAAGAAAGCTCTAAGCAGGTATTTCATAATTCTTCCTTCATAACAGTATTTCAAGTTGAAGGATCTTTCTACAATGAGATATAAAAGGGCGCTGATGGAATTCTGATCACAGTTCTTGCTTACTACATTGTGTATTTTCCTCAGATGCTCCTGAGGTTGACAATAGATTCTACTAATATTAAATAGAAACTAGATTCTCTACATGTCAAAAATTTCACTAAATTTAGGGCTGGCCAGGGACCTATAAAGTTATCATTTGCAAGCTAGTAACATACTCAATAGTAAATGCTTACGAAGGGGGAATCTGTATAATATAAATAAGTAATAGGGAGACTAGGAGAAACAGGCAGATAATCACTGTTGAATAATTTTATGATCTTGTGTCTCCAGAGACTCTTTACAGTCTCAATTTTCCTAAAGGAAAGATCCTTCCAACTCTTGCTTTAGTTCTTCCTCTGCTTTCAACGTGGAATTGAATTACTATGGAGATGTCATTTATCTGTGAATATCCTATATCAAGAGACAGAGAAAGAAAACTGTTAATGCCCTCTTTTTTCGAAGGAAATAAACAACTATTTAAATGCACCTTGAAAGAAGCCTCTAGTCACCATCTGAGAAAGTTAACTGCCAGGAGTATTTGATATGTAACAAACAGGGAGGGGAGACAGAAAATGAAACTGGAGGGATTTTTGTAATCAACAGAACATCTGCCCTCATCTTTACAAATCAAATTATTTGGGGACATAGATAGGATTAGCAGCCCAAATATTGGAATGCTGGGCAATCTAGAGAAATATTTTCAAAAAGAAATTTAATTGTTTACTTAGACAGTAAAAGGGATAAGTTTTATTATAATCTGGAAGATGATTAATTCTTAAAACTGTAGTAGTTTAGAACACACAAAAAACAGAACTCCACTTCCAAGAAATTATACAATATTTGCACATTAATGTACATAACTACCATTCTGTTTTAAAATACAGTATCTTAGACACAGTAGCATTCATATGTTTGTAAAATAAATAATGCTTGTGTGGCTTGATATTTTATACTGCTTAAACTCCATACTTCCTCAATAACAATGACATAATCCCACCAATCTAATACATATTCAAATTTAGTTTGAGAAATTCAGAGGAATTTATAGTTAATGATAAAAGAGATAATTATTAAAATTTAATACATTAGATAGTATCCTAATATGGAATTTTCATGATGACCGATGTTTTAGAGAACACAGTCACCAATTTTTATAACAATCTTTGAAAAACCACTTTTCCTGTCATATTGAACTATATTTCATTATTAGTAACTAGTCTAAACAGATACTTCCTAACTAAAATGACAAGTGTTGGCCATACAAATTTTTAAAAAACTGGTATTTTATCATTTTGAGATGGTTTCTCTGTGTAAGTTGACATGAAGACATTCAATATTAAAGTTTACTTTTTAATAATTTCTGTTTGTTATTAGTTCCTACATCTTTACCTTCAAAAGCAATACTTTTGCTTTCTTTCTTCCTAATTACATAAGGTGATTGCCCTTTTATGTCCCCTTGAAGTTAAAGGTAGCCGTGTGACTTGCATTTGCCAATGAAAAATAAACTAATGAAAAGTGAATCAACTCTCAGCACAAATATATACAAATTAATAGGAAAGTGTCAATTTGTCTTTAATTGTCACAATGACTCTGAAAACAAAGAATGCTATATAGTAGAAACTTCACGAAATGGATTACTGAAATGTCACATAGAGGTGAATTGCCCTGGAAAGATTCATATTCACAGTGGACATGATGAGTGAGAAGTAAACATTAATTATTAAACTAGAGAGTTTGGGGATGGGAGCAAGGGGTTGTTTGTCAACACATTGTAACCTAACTTATCCTAATTAATAAGATTTTAGTTTCCCTTATTCCCAAAACAGAACGATGGAATTCCCTGCCCACTTCACTATCTAACTTCATATACTTAAAATTATCTTATTTATATAGAGAGGAGAGATGAAGGTAACTACCTGAAAAACTTAAAAATAACATGTCATGCTCAGTGTTTTGGTAACACTATTCAAGTGACAGGCTACTTGCTTATTTATTCACAGTGATGATACGATCAGCCCTTGTTCTGAAGGAGCATATATTTTACAGATAAGACAATCAAAAATACAAATAAATTGGTTCAATGAAATGTAATCATTGCTTTAATAAAAATATATACACAAAGTAAAAAGCCAACAAAAAGACATACTATTTCTGCTGAAGAAAGTTTGAAAATTCTTTGCAGAAGAAGAACATGTTTGGTGACTGAACACAAGTCTGATAACATTCTAGGTTAAGGGAAAGCTTGACGATACATGAGCTGAAGACAGATTTGTGGTCAATTATTGCTAAGTACAGCATAGAAGAGGTGTTGGGATAGATAATATTGGATAACTGATCCTGGCCATATGACAATGTTTCATATAGCCCATATAAAAAGCATTATCTATTTATAAATGAGAAACTTTGGGAGAACTTAAAGTAAAATTAGAAATAATGGAAATAAACAGTTTGCATGTTAGGGAAAAGATACAAATATGGCTTGTAAAGTCTAACATTGATTGGAATAAAGTGAGATACAGGGAGAGGATAATGAAGTCAATAGGGAAAAAAAAAGCAGTTATAGAAATGGAGATATAGAAAAAGAAATGGGTAGAAGAATGTTTTATGTGGCAAAAACTATTCTTTGTTACTAGATTTAGAGAATGAGGGAACCGAAGGGATCTAGGAAGTCTAATGTTTCAAGTTAGTGGAAACACATGTGAGACCATTAAAATTTAAGAAGAAAACCTGGGGCCAGTTCCATTGGCTGGTTGTTAAGACAATTGGATTCCATGTGGCTGACTGCACAGTTCACATCAAATCCCAACCCAAGATTGAAAGCCACACCAGACATGTATGTGCACACTTACCCCAAACCCCAATGCGATGGAAAGATGAAGGGGAAGAAATTATGGCCATTGGAGAATGCTTTCTCCCTCCCTCTGACTCTTTCACGAGCACATGCACCCTCTCAAAGATTAAAGAAGAAGGAGGAGAAGAAAAAAAAATAAATGAGAAGGAGAAAAAGAAGACCTGATGGGAGGAACAGAAAGGAGAGAATAACAAGTTAAGTTTGGGACACACTGAACTTGATTTATATTGAGTATATATTTGTAAAAAAAAAAAAAAAAAAAAAAAAAAGCTCATAATGAAGTTTTAGATTTCTGATTCATCCCCTTCAAAATAATTGAGTGGGTCATACTTGTGAAAGAAAATGCATAGACTGATTTGACCAAAAACAAAGGTTATATAGGAGGTAATAAAAGAGATAACTAAGAATAACTTCTGAAACCATACATGTTTTTCCACTGTGCTTGAATCTCTAGCTTGTTTCCCTATGAAGAGGACTTATCTTTCACAAAAGGCTAAAGGCTTTTATTTATTAATAATTTAGAATCTACAAAAGCTATTGCAATGTTTATAGGTAAAAATCACCATAAATTTAGTTTAAATATTAGCACTTTATGCAATGATCTAAATGTGTAGGCACTAGCAGAGTTACATGTGGTGTTAAGGGTTGCTAGAATAATATATAAATATATAATTTTTTTTGGAGAGGTTTTTGCTATAGAGCGCATGCGCTCGCCAGACAGACAGAGAGAGACAGAGAGACAGACAGCGAGAAATCACCCCCAAGGGGGGATGGCCACTCCGCGATCCCTTCTCCTCCGTTCTCCTCTTGGGAACTTGGGCACACACGCACACGCGCCCGGCGTGAGTTTTAAGTCACTGGGTCCGGGATGCAAACCGCAGTTGACTATGTGGGAGTCCAGCGACATAGCCATTACGCCAACTGCTGGTCCCTTCTAGAATAATAATTTAAAGGACCACAAGATACTCTTGGTTTCTAACTATGGAATAAATAATTATAGGACATAGTTATGTGATCAGGATTATGTAGGAAGTAGGCATCTCCAGGTACAGCAAGTGTAAGTGGCTAACCATTGACCAACATTGCTCTGCTGTGTGCTCTATCATCTTTGTGAAGTTAAGACAGTTTGAAAGAAAGTGTAACTTATGAATCTATAACAGCTTGGTTTAACAACACATTTGAACTTAGAAATAAGAGAGATAATTCATTTATTTTCTCCATGGTTTTAACATCAAACAGATCTATTAAGAGATCAATGCTCATAGTCAAGCATCAGAATCTATAGAATCTGTGGCAGCTTTGACTCTGAAGTCCCTGAAAGGTGCCTATGAAATAAAATCACATATATTTAATGGGTCACAAGGCTATTCATTTTGTTGAGTAGTAATAAACATGTCTTAGGTCTGATGCTGATACTCTGGCTTTACACTCATGGTAAATATTTGTCTGTTCTAAAGTATTATTATTTAGTTTTCTCCATGTATATTTCAATTTTGCTTTTTTTATTTCTTTACAGTGTTTATATATGAGGATGTCAGACTGTGTGTGTGTTTTAGATAAAGTTTCTTTTTTTTTTTTTTTCCTATAGGGCATGTGCGCTCGCCAGAAAGACAGAGAGAGACATGGGACCAGTAGTTAGCGCGATAGCTATGTCGCTGGACTCCAACGTAGTCGACCGTGGTTTGCGTCCTGGACCTGGTGGCTTAAACTCACGCCAGACGCGTGTGCGTGTGTGCCCAAGATCCCGAGAGGAGAATGGAGAAGGGATTGTGGTGTGGTCATCCCCCGTGGGGGGTGATTTCTCGCTTTCTATCTCTCTGTCTCTCTCTGTCTGTCTGGTGAGCACACGCACCCTATAGCAAAAACCTCTCCAAAGAAAGAAAGAAAGACAGAGAGAGACAGAGAGACAGAAAGCAAGAAATCATTCCCCAGCAGGGATGGCCATGCCACTGTCCGTTCTCCTCTATTCTTCTCTCAGGACCTTGGGCATGCGTGCACATGTGCCCAGCGTGAGTTTAAGCCACTGGGTCTGGGAATCAAACCACGGTCAACTACATGGAAGTCCAGCAACATAGCCATTACGCTAACTGCTGGTCTCTAGATAAAGTTTCTGTATGTTGTGATCCTTTTGCCTCAGCCTCCCGAGTAGCTGGGACTACAAGGATGCCACTGCACTAAGCTTTTCAGTATGGGCCTGGAATGTACCCGGGCCCCTATGTGACCTCAGCCTGCCAAAGAGCAGCATCGATCAGCATGTTCTACCACACCTGGGGTCCCATTCTTACCTCAACACACCGCAGTACCAACTATGCTACTTCAGTGATCCTAAAAGGCAATGTAGAATGACTAGCTAATCTTCTGTTTCTCTTGCTTGCTTTCCATGGTCCTGTCATTTAGATATATGTATCTTGAATTATGATTTGGAACTTTCATGTATAATCATATCAGGTTTAAATTTTGTAATTGTAAGCCTTTTTTTTTTTTTTTAAGTTTCAAAGCTCTATTTTGAAATATTCTCTGTCCAGCTTCTAAACCTTTGATCCTATTCTGAAATCAAGTTCATCACCTAACTGCCGTACAATACCATGCTATTCTTTCAGACTGATCTGGCATGTGGTTTCCTAATGTTTATTAATTCAAGAGGCTTGTTCCAAACAAAAAAAAACAAGAATTTTGTGAAAAATCAGGAATCTGTAGAAAACTAGGCAAATAATTTGGCTTATATATCTTTTTATTTTCAGCATATTTGAGAGAACTGCTTACCTATGTTTAGAATAATATTAGGTCATCAGAAAAGCTATGATGCATTTTTCTCTGGAAAAATGTGTCATGAGTTTTCTGATGACCCAATAGCACCCCAAATACAATCCCATTCAACTGGCAAGAGTTTGTTTTATAGATCAATAAACCTGTATTTCAGAGACTATTTGATGATTAAAATGACATTTGTAATCTGTAGAAAGGACAATCAAAGACATGACTGGTATAATTTAATATGATGTGAAATGACACTTATTTATAAATAGTATAAACAACAGCATGCTTGTTATTTCCAACATAAGACCTAAAACATATATAACTAATTGAGATTCACTTTCATTGGTTCCCTCCAATTTGGCTTTAAGCACTTCTAATTTACCCTTGTTTGTATTTATATTTGAGCACTTTGTCATTTGCATGATTTACTAGGAATTTATAGTCCACTGGAATACAACATGATTTAGGTTTTATCTCATATAATTGCTTTTTTAGAAATTATACCTTCTGGGCTAGTGGGTGGCATGGTGGTTAAAGGTGCTGGATTCCCACATGGCTGGCTGTGGTTTGAGTCACGGACCTGACATCTTGCTTTCTTGCTTTCCTTTCTCTCTCTCTCTTTCTGTCTCTCTCAGGTCAAATTTAAAAAAAAAAAAAAATCATAATAACAAAATTAAATAAATAATTCTTTAAAAAATAAATTGCACTTTCTGTACTTGCTTTCTGCTCCTTGAATAGTCGTATAATATTACAAATCAGGAACTAGCAGTTAGCGTAATGGCTATGTCGCTGGACTCCCACGTAGTCGACCGCAGTTCGCGTCCTGGACCCGATGGCTTAAAACTTACACTGGACACGTGTGTGTGTGTGTCCAAGATCCAGAGAGGAGAGTGGAGGAGAAGGGATTGCGACATGACTATCCCCCCTGGGGGATGATTTTGATTTCTTGCTTTTTGTCTCTCTGTCTCTGTCTGTCTGTCTGGCGAGCACATGCGCCCTATAGCAAAAAAAAAAAAAAAAAACGCCCCAATAGAAAAAAAAAAAAAAAAAAAAAAAAAAAAACTCTCCAAAAGAAAAGAAAGAAGGGATTGAGGGATTGTGGTGTTGTCATCTACCATGAGGGGTGATTTATTGCTTTCTGTCTCTCAGAAAGCATACATGACATATGGCAAAAAATCTGTCTTAAAATTATAAAGAGATAATTAAATAAAGTGAGGTCATTACAGGGGTGCACTATAGTTCAATATGACTGGTTTGCTTAAAAAAATATGAGTAGGGGCCAATAGGTAACATAGTGGTTAGGGTGCTAGTCTCCCACATGGCTGTCAGTGGTTGAGTCCCAGACCTGGCAGATTGAAGATCATGGTGGATTCATGGGCCCGCAAGTCCTAAACCCCTGAAGAAGAAGGAATTGCATTGTGGTCATCCTGCCTGGGAAGTGATTTGTCACATTCCCTCTCTCTATCTCTCTGGCAAGTGCAAGCACCCATTGGGGGGGGTGGGGGTGGGATAGGAGATTATACCATGCAAGAAGGTTCTCAATTCAGCTTCCTAGTAGGTCAGGCATACAATTGCCCATGATCCGAGGTGGAGGAGGCTGGGAGTACAATATGGCAACCAGACTCTGCTGGAGGTGCTATTTCTTTTTCTCCTTTTCTCACCCTCTCTCCTAATCTCTCTCTGCCTCTATTGCTCATTGAAGAAACAAACAAATATACTTTGAAAATAGAAGATAAATTCACAGAGAAAGAGAGAGAAGAGAGGGAGAGAGACACTAGACAAGTGTATATACAATGATATTTCCATGTGAACACAGATCAGGAAGGTGGCCATTTCCAAGCAAGGGAAAAAGAAGACTCAGAAGGAAAAAAAATTCCAGTACCTTAATATTGTTTTTCTAACCTCCAAATCTCTGGGAAAATAAGTTTATTTTGTTTTGCTGTTCTTTTTTCTGTTTGCCATAGGGCATGTGTGTTCTCCAGAGAGAGAGGAGAGAAAGAGAGAGAATAAGAAATCATTCTCCAGAGGACATGGTTTTGCTACAATCCTTTCTCCTCAATTTTCCTTTCAGGATTTTGTGCATGCACACGCATGTTCCTGGAGTGATTTTCAAGCTGCTGGGTCCAAGACTTGAACCGCAGGTGCCCATGTGGGATTCCAGCACCTTAACCACCATACCAACTGCTGGACCAGGTCTTTTTTTTTTTTTTTTTTTTTTTTTTTTTAAGTCACATAGTTTGCAGTATTTTGTTAGGATTGCCCCAAGAAACTAATACATCTTTTTTTAAATATGTAAACAAATGCCCTTTGAACTGTATCTAATAATTAGATGTAGTAATAAAACACAGCATGATCAATCATTTTATTCGTATAAATTCAAATGACTTACAGAAAAAAAACTAAAGACATTTAGTCTTTCCAGTATTAAACACATCTTATAGTCTCACTAATATTGCATTTGGCACTGTAGAAAATAGAGACCATAAACATACAAAACATCATTTCTCTTTCAGAATAAAAGCCACTATTTATGGAAATCCTTACAAAGTAATTTATAATCCAATTCTAATGTCTATTATAATAAATAATAATTTGTAGAGGTGTTTGCCTTAGGGCAGGTGCACTCACCAGGGAGAGAGAGAGACAGGCAGAGACAATGAGAGGTAAAGAGAAAAATTACCCCCTCTCCTCCTCTCCCCCCCCCCGAGGGGAGATAGCCATACCACAATCCATTCTGATTTACTCTCCTTCTAGGATTTTGGGCATGCACACACATATGTGCTCAGCGTGAGTTTCTAGCCACTGAGCCCAGGACTCAAATTGCAGTCGGCCATGTGGGAGTCCAGTGACGTAATTGCTATGCCATCTGCTGAACCCAATAAATAATAATTTGATATTATGTTTATAACTAAGGGCCACACATATGATGTCTATCACAATTTTGTCATTGACAAGTATCTATATTGTGTGACATAGCTACTTCAAATATTTTTGTCTGATTTATTTACTTTGAAAATGTAGAATACACTTTCAGATATGCTTAATTTATTACTAGACTCTTAATAAAAATGGATAACCATAGAATATAATTTACAACATATTTTCTGAATACCAGAAGCAATAATAGTTGTTTATAAGAGAGTCTCATTATATGGGATGGTTAAATTCTCTAAATTTTATGTGGTAGAAGACTAATAGTAACAGGAGACACTGAAACAAACACAGATGTTATTAATAACTTAGAGAAGCAGCTACTCATTCACTGTTTGCTTGAATGAACAAAGAGAAAAGGTTAGAATGACCAGAACTATTACATTAGACATTTAGAACTCCATTATAAGTGAAGCTTAACATAATTAAAGAGGATAAAACTAGTTAATGGACAATTAAAAGAGTAAATTCCTCAGAAATGGAAACTATTCAGAGTGATAAAAGTGCTCCCTCTGACTTGTGTACCAGGGAGGGAGCCAAGTGGCAGAGATGTAAAGAGATTGATCAAACAAGTGCCACATAAACTGAAACCCTTATATCTTAAAGAGGAATTACCCAGACAAAAAGAGTGGAGCAGAGTTTTCCAAGGACAGAAAACAGTAAGTTCAAGCTTCCAGTGACTGAAGAAAGAGCATAACTATCAAAGAAATAAAAATATTTCAGTGTGACATGGGAAGAAGTAGTTGTAAAATAATATGAACAAATAAGCAGGAATCAAAGAAAAGTGATTTTGGAAGATGCACAAAATTTGAATTTTATTCTCAGGTTACTAGTTTATGTACCTTTAGTTTAAGAAAAAGAAATATATGAAACGAATTTTCAAGGAAGACCAATAAGATTTTGGATAGTCTAAGGGAGTCAAGGAAGAAATTTCATATTTAGCAGTTGTGTTATTTTCAGGTAAACAAAGAAAATCAATATATATTAATGAATTATGAGGGTAAATGCTTATTTCATGTTTTAAGGATCAAGAAATAGTACAGAGATTTTTAAAATGTCAAAGTGATGAACAATTTCTTGCAACAGAAGAGGTTTACAGTATATAAGTTATTTGAAATCAGAGTAAACGTCCCTAGAAATAATGTGAAAAAAAGAAAAGATCCTAGTAAAGTTAAGGTCATTGGAGAGCATCTACACTGATATTTATGGCTACCACTTTTGAGTAGATAATCTTAAATGGTGAGCTACTGACAGAGGCAGTGAAGTGGTCTATTAGTTGCATGAACTTGGGGATCTGCTGCCCGGTATCAAATTCTGGCTTTGCAAATGACTGCCAGTGTGATCTATGTTATTTCAGTTCACAATGCTCCTGTCTGAAGAATAGAGATAATAACTGTATGTTTTTCATCATAGGATTATTGCAAAAATTGAAACAGCACCTATCTGTAAAAACCTTAAACCACATGTGGAGTGTAGAGTATAGTAGTTTCACTTGCAACTATTTCTGGATCTCAGAGTGAAGTAGGGTAGTAAATGAGGTATATTTACTTTGAAATTATAATATATTATCAGGTATCACCCCTAACTACTGAATTTAGGCTTATAATAATTCTTAAGTACATGTAAAAACCTTTGTGGGATGAACATTTGTAAATGTAAAATCCTCATATTTTATTATCCAAACAAATACACATTTTTCTTAGGTTGGAAATGAATGTTATTAATAACTATGACTGAAGAATGGGTGACATGGCACCATCCTCAGTAAAAAGGTAGTGTCCTTAGTACTAAATCTGATGTTCTAATTCTACTCTTGGAATCAAAAATTCCTTGATCATATCATTTTAAGGTGACTGATGACATCATTTTCCATAATGATAACTGATAGCATTTATATACTTCTTTAATGTTGTGCACATATTACATGTCTTACTCTCTGTCATAACATAAATCAGCTAATATTTTAATTCTCACTGCTTCATAAAAAAGGAAATTGATATGCAATAAATAGAAGCAC
>NW_006160173.1:50762-65762 GCF_000334495.1 Tupaia belangeri chinensis
CAGTGTTGGTGGTTTGGTGTCATAGCCTACATTCTTAAAGAGTGTATCATAGGCTCTGAAGGATTTTATCAGAAGGGTGACATGATTATAATTCTATTTTAGAGAGTCAATCTAGGTTTAATGTAGAGAAAACTTGAGGAATAAAGATCTGATTTAAGGAGAGCAGTTTTAAGAAGGTTGAAGTAAGTGGCAGATCTAGAGTGGAAGAGTGGAGAGACACTGAAGTAGAATTAAGATGGATTTAAATTTTGATTAGTGAAGAGGAAGAGAGATGAGAGTGCATGTAGCTTTTCAAAATCTCTTGGGAAACTGTGCATAGTTGTTCCCTTTATTCATTGATTTATAAATATGCTAGTGTTTTCTCTGTTCCTTTCAAAATATGTGACCTTTAATTTCCTATGGTATTAGTGGGAGAAGTGAATGTTCTAATTCATAGTCATTGTAGAAAAAGGACATGTTAGAGTAATCAATTTTGAAGCTTCAGATTTAAAAATATGCTAAAAATATCACGAAAACTAGAATTTTAAATAATAATTATATAACAATTTCTTTGTACTTGCTTGATTATATATTGTTCTTTTACATACATAAACAAGGATATTTTAGGGGTAAATTAAGAGATATTTTTAAAAGATATTATAACAATTATTGCCTTTAATCTATTTTTTTTAACAAGAATGAAAAATATCCATTTCAGAAAGTTTTTATGATTCCAATTTCTTTTGGTAGTCATTGATAATGATTTCAAATTTAAAGAGCAATAACTGGTTTTCTTCTCTCAGAGAGCCTTAAAGCCTGGTTTGGGGCTGACCTGTGTGACTGCAAAATCCAGATGTTAAAGTCTTAACCTAAGTAAAATAGAATGGGGCCTTATTTGGAAATACATGCAGATATAATTAAACAAAGATGAAGTCATAGGGTGGACCCTATTCCCATGTAAGTTGTGTTTATATAAAAAGGGAAACTTTGGCCACAGAGGCAAGTACATCAGGAAAAAGGCATGCAAAGATAAATATGGAAAGTAGGGAGATGCTTCTATTAGCTAAGGAAGATTAATGATAGTCAGGAAACTACCAGAACTAAGTGAGAGGCAGAGAACAGATTCTTCATTGCAATGCTAAGAAAGAACCAAGTGGGGGCCAATAGGTGGCACAGTGGTTACAGCACTGGACTCCCACATGACCAACTATGGTTTGAGTCCTGGGTTTGAATCTCTGGTTCAAGCCCCAGACCTAGCTTGAAAATCACACCGGGCGTGTGTGTACACATCCTAAAAATTCCAGGAGGAGAATTGAGGACAAAGGATTGCAGCATGCCTATACTTCCTATAGGGTGATTTCTCATTTTCCTTCTCACTGTCTATTTCTCTCCAGTAAGTGCACATACCCTATGGCAAAAACCTTAGGGAAAAAAAAAAAATGCTTGACACCATGATCTTGAACTTCTAGGCTCTAGACTATAAGGTAATAAATTTTGGTTATTCAATTTACTCAGTTCTGTGGTACTTTGTGGCAATAACCTTAGCAAACTAGTAAGCCTGGATATATATATAATAGTAGCATTTCTTCTTTCTTTCTTCCTTTTCCTTCATTTCTTTCTTTCTCTTTCTTTTCTTTCTTTCTTTCTTTCTTTCTTTCTTTCTTTCTTTCTTTCTTTCTTTCTTTTAATTTTTTGTAGGGTCAATGAGCTCACTGATAGCAGAAAGAGAAACAGAAGGAGGGAAGTGAGAAAACATCCAAAAGGAAAAATGCCCATGTAGCAATATCTTCTCCTCAATTCCTCTAGAATTTTGGGTTGTGTGTACATACGCCTAATGTGCTTTTCAAGCCATCAGATCTGGTGCTCAAACCACACAGCCTGCCATGTGGGATCCAGCCACCTTAAACAGCATGACATTGGCTGGTCCATGGCATTGCTTCTATTTTCAATTTACATATTAACTAGATGAAATATAACATTATTAGTATTAGAATGTGTTTTGCTTTGGATACTATAATGCATTTTCTATGTTAAAAATTAGTCATCTGAAACTGCCATGGGAAAATTTATTACTATCAAAGCAGATAACTCTCTAGTCACAAAGCTTTGAGGTAGTAACTTAAGCCTTCTGAGTCTTAATTTCTTCATAATCTATATGAAACTTTTGAACAAACAATCTCTATGTATCTTTCCAACTATAAATTCCATGACCTTTGAAGTTTTGTTACAAGGTAAACCACTTTCAGTGACTGTACCATTACTTCTCAGATGTGCATAAGAACTACCTGCAATTCTTGTCATAAAGATTCTGTCACTAAATCTAGAATTTTTTATTTGTAAGATGCTCCCAGGTGATGCTCATGGTCCCTGGACTATATTTGTATAACAAAGGCTTGTAACATCCATGTTGTCAGATGAAATTTAATTTCTACACTTTTAAAAACTACCACCACTAATAACGTTGTTAAAAAAAAAAAAAAAAAAAACCCTAGAATTAAAATCCTTTAGGCAAGCACCAGGTGTGGAGATGAAAGCGGCTGGATCCCACATAGCCTCCCGTGTGGTTCAAATCCCACATGCAGCAGCATGAGAGTGACTCTGCATGCGTGTGGGTATGTGCCAAAAATCCCAAAAGGAGAATGGAGGTAAAGGGATTTTGGTGTGGCCATCCCCCCCTGCAGTATGATTTCTTACTTACCCTCTTTTTCTGTCTCTCCAGGGAGCACAGGGGCCCTATAACAAACTAAAAAATAAAAAAGGAAAGAAAAAACTTTGATCAAATTATCTGCAATTGTATCAATAGTAAACTATAATTAATAAAAACAATAATATTAGCCACTTATTAACTATTTATCATGTTCTAAGCATATTAAGCTGAATGAGGGTACAGCTGTTGTTAAGTACCTGTACTGGGATCCAAACACATTCTCATTTCAGATCTCATCTCTAAATCACTGCATTATTACCTTGCATTCTTTGATTTGGTTTATATGCACTGTATTCATTCTGAGAAAACCCATGTCATATACTGTAAAGATGTACAGTGATTAAATATAAATTTAAAAGATATGAAAAACAAAACAAAACAAACCAGTGATAAAGTTAACACTGGAAGAGCATAGGTTGAAATACTTAAAATAGGTTTTAAAAACAATTTAAAAAGCTATTACCTTGCACTCATGTATCAGTGTATGCATATCTGTATCTATCTACATATCTATCTTTCTAAGTATGTTTGCATATGTTCATACATATTATATTCTCTCATTAAGATCATTTCAAATACTTTGTATCTCTCTAAGTATGTTTGCATATGTGCATGCATATATGTGTATATTCTCTCATTAAGATCATTTCAAATACTGTGGCCAATTTCAAAATGCAGAAACTGTTTGGACTCAATTTCCCATCTCTAATTTAACTGAAAACCTCTCACTTTTTTATATCTTCTTATGATGATCACTTCATACCTTCTAGTACTCTTATAATTCTAGATATATAAACCAGGCATAATAGTCATTTAAATTCTATTATTTATGTTAACATCAAGTTTCTAAGTCCTTTGGCCTTTACCATGACTAATCCATGATTTGTTATCCATCTTTCATAATCCCCAACCTATTGTTTTCTTTCTTTTACAGCAATTATTTCAGAAAAAGTTATAAAACACAGGTTCATTGGATCTATTTAAGATCATAGTAGAAAAGTTTGTGGAATTAAAGTATGAGTTTATTTTAGGGCAAAATATTTCAAAATACCTTCACACATTTTTTTCATAATATATATTTTCCATGATTTTTTTTTTGGGGGGGAGAGGATTTTGCTATAAGGAGCGTTCACTCACCAGACAGAGAGAAACAGAGACAGAAAGCGAGAAATCACCCCCCAGTGGGGATGGCCATGCCACAATCCCTTCTCCTCCACTCTCCTCTCAGGATCTTGGGCACGCACGCACACATGCCCGGCGTGAGTTTTAAGCACCAGATCCCGAACGCGAACCGCCGTCAACTAAATGGGAGTCCAGAGATATAGCCATTATGCTAACTGCTGGTCCCTGTGAATGTTTTGTAGACCCCTATTTTCTGATTCTTAAAATGATTACTGGGGTCACCAGGTGACATGTTGGTTAAGGTAGTAGACTCCCACATAGCTGACTGCAGTTTAAGTCCCAGACCTGGCAGCTTGAAAATTATGCCAGGTGCATGTGCATGCATGTCCCAGATCTCAGGAGGCAAATTGAAGAGAAGAAACTATGGTGTGACCTTTCCCCCTGGGGGTTGATTTTTCTTACTTTCACTGTCTGTCTCTCCCTCTCTAGCAAACACACATGCCCTATGGCAAAAATCTTAAAAAAACAAATATATATATATAATTACTTTGTTTACCTCTCCCTTTTCAAAACATTTACACCATTTTAAACTAAGAGTTATTTGGTAAATCAGCAGGTGTTGTGGTAGTGAAGCTGCTGGACTGCACATGACCAGCTGCTGTGCATGTCTGGACCTGGTGGCTTGTTTTCTCACTTTCCTTCTCTGCCTCTGTCTGGTGAGTGCATGTACCCTATAGCAAATCTTAAAAAAAAAAAAAAAAATTTTTAAAAAAGAAAATTAAATAAAATATTTTTTATTTTTTTAAAAAATAATTATATCAGCCAATAAGGACCCATGGGTTATTTTTAAATACATAGACTATAAAGAGATGTGTCTAGAATCTTGCATTTGATTTAAAAAATGAATTATGTAAATATGCTACTGAGTAATTTCTGTAACTTTTACACTTTTAAATCACATATGGGGTACCATATTTAATTATTATCACCACATATGTAAAGATTTAAACAAGACTATTAAATAAGACAATAAAAATAAATTGTTGATATGCTCAATAGGAAGAATGACTTTTAAAAGCATAATATTGAAAAAAAAACTCAGAGAGCTGTCTCTATGGTATGTTCATATTTATTTAATGTCCATAAACAATTCAAACTAAAGGTTAGGATTGTTGTTATCTTTGGGGACATAGTGGATGAGACGTATAACACGATGTTTGAAATCTCACTTAGAAAAAAAAGAACTAAGTGTTATTCAATTTTGTAAAATTTCATTAAGTTACATATCAATATTTTATGTTTTCATAGAGATACAATATTTTAATTATATATTAAATATGGAATATTTGATATATTACAAAATGTCATGATTTGGTAAGTTTGAGTGTTAGTATATTACTTTCTAAAACTTTTAAAATGTGATACATGCTAACATATTAAATAGACTCATGTAATGTTTGTTTCATTTTGTCTTACATCTGTGCTATGGTTTGAGTGTTGGACCCTTCTGAACTTTATGCTGTAACTCGATGACGAGGTAGTGTTATGGGTTGGGGCTTCATGGAGGTTGCTTGAAACATGGGGATGGACAGCTCACAAAAGAAGTACCAGTTCTCAGGAAGGAGTGAGTTCATTCATTCCTGAAAAAGTGGATTATAATCAAAGCAAGATGGTTTCTTGCAGCTCTCTCTATTTGTACACGCCCACTTTTTTTTCTGCTTCTATTGGCCATATTGTGATTGAGGACCAGAGTAAACTAGAAACTGACTTCATGCCTTTACACTTTCTAGGCACTGGAATCATGAGCCCAATAAAACTCCTTTCTTTATAAATCACTCGATCTCATGCATTTATTGTTAGAGCACCACTTACGAACTAGGACAGTCTGTCTAAATGATATTAAGAAGTAGAAGGAGATGGTATGTAATGGAACTGAGAATCAGATGGCCACTGTAGTGATTTTCACAGATGATAATTCCTAATTTCCTGGCTCAGTATCACTGGGGAAGATTGCATGTATTCTCAGTGAGTATTAAGTAAGGCTCAGGTAACTACGGTGCCTGTCTCATTCCTCTTCTCTTCTGATTGACAGAGGCAGTTTGAGGTGCACTTGAGAACAAGTTTCACAAAACTAACCATCGTGGCTGCTATCACTGCTATCAGCATGGCAGCTGCCTTTCATTTTTTTGTCATATCTTGCTCGTTGTATGTAGCTTTCCTGTTCCTTTACTTAAAAAGTCAGTCTTCCTTCTTTCCTACCTCTTTCTCCTTCTTGTTGTCTACCTCTCCATGTTTTGTTTGTCTGCTTTGACATGATGCCAGTTATTCAAAGACTTTACTTGATGAATTGATTAATTACTGTGTATGAGGTATATGTTTCACGTCATTGAGTTATTTTGTCCCCCCCAGACTTACAATTAATATGTCACATTTTCTCTCCCTTTTCCCTATCCCTTCACTGTTCTAAGTCTAGAAAGTGTAGCTTTTTATTTTCATAAAATTTATAAACCTTCAATGTGTGTGTTGAATAAAGTTGCCAATACTAGTTCATATTTTAAAAAGTCTCAAAGATACTAAAAAATTGAATAAGTCAGTTGATGAGGTAAGGGTAATTTAGTTAAGAGGTGTTCAATAGACTTGCAAAGGGAAAAACACATGGAGGTACTTGAGTGTAAGCCATTTCATTTTCCAAAGTCAACTTTTGTTTGACTTCGTGCAGTAATCAGCTTCTCTATTCCTGTACAGGCACATAACTAATGTGCTATTTTAAATTTAGTTTTAGGGCCATTTTATGGTGGTTAAGGCAACTGGATCTCCCATAGCCAACTGTGTCTCGATTACTAGACCTGGAGGCTTGAGAAACACACTGGATATGTATTCATGCTAGCCCAAAGTTCTGAGAGGAAAACAGAGGAGAATTGGAACGTGACCATCCCTGTGGAGGATGCTTTCTCACTTTCCTCTTTCTCTCTCTTTTTTTTTTTTTCCTGTCTCTCTTTAGGGAGTACACAATCCTGTAGCAATTTCTTAAAAAATAAAGCAAAACAAACAATTGTTAAGTAGGGGGCAACTGTTGGTATGGTGATTAAAGTGGCTGGATCTCACCTGTTAACTGTGCAGTTCAAGTTTCGTATGAGCAGTGTGAGAGACATTCAGGGTGTGTGTGATGAGTGCCCAAATTCCTAAGAGGAGAATGGAGGAAAAGGGACCGTGTTGTGACCATTCTCCTCAGGGTCTGCTGTCTCATTTCCCCGATCTCTCTCCCTGGTGAGTCTATGTGCCTATAAAAATAAATAAATAAATAAATAAATTTTTAAAAAATCAAGCAGAAATATGTAGCTACTAACTTTAGCCTTCCTGAAGAGTTTCGGCATATTCAAAAACTCTGCTCAATATTGTGCTGTTTTCTCATTATTTGACCTGAATAGCTTTGTTTTAGGCAGTTCCTGAGTTCTTTTCTAATCTCTTTCCTTACTTGTTTTGAATTTTATATATGAATATATATATTAAAAGCATTTTAGATAGTACCTAATACACAGAGATGTAAAAAAGAATACTTTGTTTATATTTTCTTGTTTATTGTTATTATAATTCTTAAGTTGGCAAGTATTCATTTACTCTTAGCATGAGATACAAGTACAACAACGAAAAACAATCATGTGATAGGAATTTGTAAATGACTGTAGCTAATCTTTGGAGAATCATTCCAAGGCTTGAGGCAGAAACAAAATTAGATGTATCTGGGACATCTTGCTATTGTTGTAAAGCAAATATGCTTGCAAGAATTTTAAGAAAGAGTACTAAGTGACCAAAGAGCCTACTTAAATATTTCCATGTATTTTAGTTTCTGCAATCAGCAAAGAAGAAAAAAGTAAAATGCTAGTAAACCTGGTATATCTTTTAATGAAGGTAATGTGCCGGGGCACTGACAGATGACATGGTGGTTAAGGTGCTGGACCTTCACATGGATGACTGCAGTTTGAGTCCAGACCTAGCTGATTGCTTGCCCTCTCTCTCTCTGGTTAAATTGAAAGATAATAACACAATGAATAAAATGACATAAATAATAATAATAATAAAAAAAAAGCAAGAAAGATTTTGTGCTAAGACCTCTAGTGTTTATTGTTTATGAAAGGAAGGTGCTAACAGTAACAGTCATACAATATCACAGAAGATAATGGGTTCAAATAGTTAGCTCAAAAATGATTAAATAACCAAATGCTAGAGGAATGTTTAACTCCACTTCATAAAAAAAACTGTTTGAAGTTTTAGGTTCTTCTAATAACAAAGGATGAAAAAGGTACAGATCAGATTAACATATCACAAATACAGCACATTAGGTCAAGAATGACTATAAATGCAAACAGAGTAAAATCTCCATTCTGGGAAAAAAGCCATGATTAAGAAATTAAGATCTGTAATGAAGTCTGAGATATCACTATGGTCCTATCTTAAAAGTGAAGCTGCCTTAGGAAAGATCATCTAATGACTGGCAGCTTGGTGTGGAACTAACTCACGAGACTGATGTATTCACCAAGAAATAAAGTAAAACTAATTGTGGAAATACCGTCCCATGAACAATACGATTTAACTATAAAATGACCTGTTAAATCTGTAGCTAGTTAGGTCAGAAAAGTCATTTTTAAAATCTTAATAGTTTTTAGTGGTTTTCTTCCCCTTGTGGCAAAAATTATATTTTACTCTTATTCACAGAAAAACAATTCAGAGTAGTAGTGAAGAGTGAGAAAAGTTTTTGATCCTGGCAGTCTTTATTATTATTAATCTTTTATTGTGTACACTATTAATAACTAAGCTAGTTCAACAATTACCTGTTGAACTACAAATTTCAGTTGCTTAACTTCACTTATGGGCATTACTTTACTTGCAAACCCTGGTATATTGTGGTTTAGGTCAAGATATTTTCTATCAATATTTACTGTAAAATAATTCTCCCTCTTTGCTATAACTTATTGGTTTAAAAATGAGGTGTGATAAATTCAAGGTCATCTATAAACACTGTAAACATTATTCTAGTATGGGATTGAAACAACTAAATATATTGAAAGAATAAGAAAGTGGTCGATTTAAATTGTAATGGAAATTAGGAGAATGAAAGAGTTTATATCAAAACAATCTCTATCTCCACTAAGAATAAACTCATTTTATATGCAGTCAATTATGGTGGTAAAAGTAGACACTGGTTTACAAAGGTTTTGAAAAATAAAGGGAAAAGAGAATTATGCAGAGTGCAATCGATGATGCAGAAAAATATAAGAGGGCACAGTTGTAAAAGCAAGATCTTGAATACTGCAGAAAGGCTGGAAAGAAGAACACACAGATATGTTTGTGAGATAAGAGCATAAGACACCATATGAAAGAAGAGAGACAGAGAGAATACACAGAGAATGGTTTCATGCTCTGGTTTGAAGATAAAGGTTCAGCTTATTTTTCTAATACTGCCATAACCTCGTTATTAATAGCTAACAAAGTTAGGCATCTCACTGTATTAGCTCCACATTTTAGACTATAACATTGCTTTCAACAATATTTATTCAATGTTATGCATAGTTTTTATATCCTATATTTATGGCCTATATAAGACAACTCTATATTCATGAGTGTCTCTGAAAAGTTACAGTTACCAACTTTCTCTGGGTACTATCATTGGCAACATTTTTAAAAAGTTCACTTAAAGATTCTGTTTTTTATTTTTAAATTGCCATAAAGCACCTATGCTTGACAGAATGAGAGAGCAGGAAAGAGAGAGAGAAAGGAAGTACCCTTAAATTTGGTGTGGTCATGTTCCAATCCTTTTTCTTCCACTTCTCCATCTTGTCAGACACATATACACTCATGCTTTATTTGTTTTTTGAGCTACCTGATCTGAAACTCAAACCATGGTCTGCCATGTGAAACCTGGCCGCTATGCATAGGGCCTAACCACTGCACTATGGGATGGTCCTGAAATTTACCTATTTTATGAGAAAGAGAGAGAAAGAAAGACAGAGAAAGACAGGCACATTCAACAAGGTTTCATGCCATAAGCCTCCCCAAGCCTTCCTAGCCATGCAGGACCATGGGCACAGTGTACAGTTTAAACTGAGAACTCAACCCTAACTTTCCACAGGGCTTCTTGTACTGTAGAGCAATGTGCTACTGCTATACTGCTGCTTCTGGGCCTGCAATTTACAATTTGATAGGTATTATAATATACAAACTCACTGAGAGAAAAAACATTTTTTATTGTGTCATTTCTAGTACCTCAAATCACAAACTTATATCTCATGAATATTTTGCTTTCATGGATGATCAAATAATGAGTGAATATTGAAATGTTTATTAATTTAATTGACTATAAGGTTAATTAAAATTGTATATCCATTTCAATTAATATTTTGAAGAAAGTCAATGTGAAATGGTTTAAAGACAAAGTTATTTAGTGGAGAGCAGGTATATACAAATTTTATTAAAGAAATTCATGTCAATATATGTAATCTAAGAAATTTGGCAAGACAAAGGTTCTGCATAATTACAAAGAAAAACACTACTGCAATTATGCTTAAGTTCTGAAATGTAATAAACTTCAGTTCATCACAGATATGTAACTTTTAAATGATAATTATTTTCTTTTCAAAACATTTTCATTAAAAACATTAATGCTGGGCCAGCTAGTAGCATGCTGGTTAGGATGCCTAGATTCCACATGGCAGATTGTAGAGTTCAAGTCTCAGACCTGGTGGCTGCAGAAACATGTCAAGTGAATGTGCATGGATTCCCAAAATCCCATGAGGAAAATGAAAGAGAGGATATTGTGGCATGACAATCCCCCCAAGGGGATGTTCTTTTTCCCTCTCACTCTCTCCAGTAAAGGTACATGCCCTATTACAAGTTAAAAAAGAAAAAAAGATGAGGACAGGTGATGGTGAAGGAGTAATGCAACTGCTGGACCCACATGAGAGAGGTCTTGTGTTCAGGTTCTATGTTCAAGTCCTAAGACCTCCCTAAGTAAGCATGGCATATATATAAGTCCATGACATTTGGCTGGCTGAAGCTGAGGGTAGATTGCATCAAAAATGCCCTATTAGGGGTGCCTTTCTCTCTCTTATGGAAGAAATAAATAAATAATAAACTACACTTAAAAGAAAAGAATGAAAGCATGGTGATTAAAAATAAAATATTTATGTATTATTTCATTTCATTTGACCAGAAAGGGACAAAGAGAGACAGAAAGTTAGAAAGTCTGGTACTCGAACTGCAGCCAGCCATGTGGGAGTCCAGCACCTTTAGCCACCATGACACCTTCCAGCCCCCAATACACAGTGAATAAACTCTCCTGATATATAAAATACATGATATATGATATGTATGTTCATATATTTATTTGTATGTATGTTAAATAATCCTCCATCCCAAAGATGACCACATTCTAATCCCCAGATCATGTAAAAGGCATATAATGAAGATATTTCTGCTTAAATTCCAAATCATGAAATAAATGAATACCACTTTAAAATGAGTCACATCTTCCCCTGCCCCACCACGCACGTAACAGTTATGTTTAGGAAAAGCAAGTAACATGGAATTAAAGTGCTGTGTCTCACAAGATCAGCTGGATGTTTTGAGTCTCACATGTGGCAGTTTTGAAATCAAGCTAGGCATGTGTATGTGCCTATGAAGAAATTGGAAGAGAAGGGACTGAGGTGTGACCAAACCCAGAGGAGTGATTTCTAACTTCCCTTCTCTTTCTGGCTAGCTCATGCACCCTATAATAAAAACAAAAACAAAAAAAGTCATGTTTACCTTATTCCATAGTCTATTAAGTGTGCAATAGTATTATATCTGAAAAAAAAACACTGTACATACTTATTTTTAAAATGCTTTGTTGTTAAAAATTGCTAACAGTAACCTGAGACTTTAATGAACATAATCTTTTTTGCTGGTGGAAGATCTTGTCTTGATGTTGATGGCCTCTGAATTATTATGGTGGTGGACACTGAAGTTTGAGGTGATTGTGGCAGTTTTGTGAGGTCAACAACGAAATTTCCCACACCATTTGGCCTCTGCTTTCATAAAAGATTTCTCTGTGGGATGCAATGCTCTTTGATAGTATTTTATTCACAAAGAACCTCTTTCAAAAGTAGTTAGTTCTCTCAAACTTTGCCCCTGCTTCATCAACTAAGTTTATGTAGTATGTCAATTCTTGGTTGTCATTTCAGCAATCATTTTCAGCAATAGACTCCATCTTAAGAAGCTATTTCTAGGTGACCAGCAGTTAGCGTAACGGTTATGTCGCTGGACCCATGTAGTAGATCGCAGTTTGAGTCCCAGATCCGGGGGCTTAAACTCATGTGGGGCTCATGTGCGTGCATGCCCAAGAGTCCAAGAGGAGAATGGAAGAGAAGGGATTATGGCATGGCCATACCCCCTAGGGGGTAATTTCTCGATTTCTCGCTTTCTGTCACTCTTTCTCTCTGGTGAGCGCATGCGCCCTATAGGAAAATCCTCCAACAAAAGAAAAATAAAAAGAAGCTATTTCCTTTGCTCATCCCATAAGAAACAACTCTTCATCTAGTACATGTTTATCAGAGATCATGACAACACAGTCAGTTCCTTAGGCTCCACTTCTACTTCTTTTGCCTCCTGTGTGGCCTCAGTCTGTCTAGCAGCTCATTAACTAGCAGCTGAGCTCCAACCTTTTTGCTTTGGTTCTCAATCTGGCTAACTGGCACAAAAGGCCCAGCTTTGACCCCATCTCAGTTTTCAATTTGCCTTTGTCACTCAGCTCAATAATTTCTAGCATTGTATGTAAAACGACAAATGCTTCTTTTCATTTGAACAATTAGAGGCCACTGCAGAGTTACTAACTGACCTAATTTCAATCTTACTGTGTCTCAGGGAATAGGGAAGCCTTAGGAATAGGAGTGAGAGGAATGCAAGGATGACCAGGTGGTGGAGCAGCCAGAATACAAGTAAGAGTGATTCATTGTTTGCCATCTTACATGGGTGTGGTTTATAGCACTTAAAATGATTATGATAGTAACACCTAAGATGACCAGTTGCAGAGACTGATTCCTTGGCACAACACTAATGTGGTGCTCAAGAGAAGCTGGATCCCACAGGGTGAACCTGGTGTGAATAAATGGCTTGGTCAGTCTGAAATATCCTGGGCACGTGAGCAGACCTGACAGACTTGAGGACTCAAAGAAAGGGATCAACACTGACCACACTCTGTGAAGGGTACTCTCCTCTCTCTCTCTCTGACTCTCCTAATCACAGTCATTTGTGCATGAACTCACTCTACAATGAGTAAAAAATAAAACTTTAGAAAAGTTACTGACCACAGGTCACCACCACAGAAATAATTAAAATATAGTAGAAAGTTTTACAATTTTGCTAAAATCACCAAAATGTAATACAGAGACGTGAGCACACACTGTCGGAAAAATGGCACCAATGAATTTCCTCAATGGAGGGCTGCCATAACCTCTAGTTGATACAAGTGCCATAAAATAAAATGCAACAAAGCAGGGGATGCCCATAGTAACGTAACAAAAATAACTGCCAATGAAATTAAGTTTACCAATCAGCTGGCCTTTAAATAAGGTAGTTCATGATAGTTTTTATAACATAGGAGAAAAGGAATCATCAGACAGAGAAATGCTACAGAAGAAGGAAGCAGAGAAAAAATGAAGCAGAGGGAGAGATGAAGGAAATATAAAGCATAAAGAGAGCTAATGGCTATTGCAGCTCTGAAATGAAGGAGCTGCCACCTAGGGAATTCAAGTGGCCTCTAGAAACTGGGAATAATTCTCAGCCAATGGCCAGCACAGGAACAGTACCTCAGCCTCATAACTACAGGGAACTAATCGTCAACAATCTGCTTTACCTGAAAGCAGTCTTCCTCAGAGCCTCCAGAAGAAAATGTGGTCCAAAGGTCATCTTGATATCAGACTTGGGCGACTCTAAACCCAGTTCTAGTTGGGCCTGCTAGACTTCTGAATTAAAGAAAATGGGAGACACAAAACAGTTGCTGTTGTAAGCCGCTAAGAATGAGAAAATGTTGTGATAGAAAACAAACATGAATCCTTTCTAGATATATATATATGGAGATATATATATATATATAAACTAAGTTTATATTATGATGGATATATATTAAAATAAGTTCATTTATTTCTTCCATGAGCAAGGGAAGGATTTTTCTAAGCCTTCATGCCTCAATCCGCCCCCAGCCTTGGTCAGCCAGGAAGACAGGCACACATGTGCCTAGTGTACAGAGGGAGAGCTCACGATGAGAACTATAGAGTTTCCCATGAACATCTAATATTACAGAGCATAACATTACCACTGCTCTTCTGACTAGCCTACAAATATTTTTATAGAGTTAAAAATATAGTTATAACAGTAGCCCCAGATGGTCTAATTGTTATATCACTGGACTCCTATATGGCCAACCACAGTTCGAGTTCCACACCCGGTGTCTTGAAAATCACACCACCCATGTGTGTGCATGCCCAATATCCCAGGAGGAGAATGGAGAAGGGATTATGGCATGGCTGTCTCTCCTGGGGTGTAATTTCTCACTCTACCTCTCACTGTCCTCTGGCAAGCACATGCATCCTAAGGCAAAAGTCATATATATAAATATATAGCTATAACATTCTTATTTTCTATTTTCTTATAATGAATTTTAAACATCAGGTATATGTAACCACTTTGGGGTTGCATACCTGATTTTGAGCATTAGAAGATGGCCCACATATTTTTCAAATGTGGAAGATATTAATCTAAATAGAAATATTGCAAAACTCTTACAAGCTTTTTGAAAATCAAATAAAAAATGTGGATTATTTTGTAATTTTAATTAATATATTGTTAGGAATATAAATATATTTGCCCTTAGCTAAAATGTCAACTATGGGCTCATGTAATTTAAATTTGTTAGAACAAAATCTAAACATTATTTTTTTTTAAACTACTTCTATCTTCTTTTTACTTTATTTCTTCTTTGTTTTTTCCTTAGTGTATTTTCTCTTCATATTTATCTTCCCATCTTGTTTTTTTATTTGCTGCTTTTGTATTTTATATGTTTAAAATTTTATGTACATATGTTTGAGTTTTTGCTGGGAAGGTAGTATAAAAATATAAAAATAAATAATACATACAGTGAGCCTTTTAAAGAGAATGCTTTT
>NW_006160173.1:67635-87169 GCF_000334495.1 Tupaia belangeri chinensis
GCAATCCCTTTTCCTCCATTCTCCTCTTGGAATCTTGGGCACACATGCACACGCGCCCGGCGTGAGTTTTAAGCCACCAGGTCTGCGATGTGAACCGCAGTCGACTACATGATAGTCCAACGACATAGCCATTACGCTAACTGCTGGTCTCAGTAATTCTGACCTATTGCCTACTTCGACATGCCATGTACCTCAAGAGTAGGGCATTCTTTATTCCTCATTACCATTCATTCTTTAGGTTTCAGATTATACTCTGGAATGTCCACATTTATCTTCTCCTTCCCTTCTTCCTGACAGGTAGTGGGGTGTGAGCCTAGAAATGATCATATATGTATAAATTTCCTATACTGTGTAACAAATCACCACAAAATAAGCAGATTAAAACGGCATGTATTTACTGACTTACAATTTCTGTGGTCAGAAGTTCAGGCATGGTTTATCTGTGTCCCCTACAGAAGGTATCACATGGTTGCAACCTAGGTATTGGCAAGAACCGGCTTCTTTCCTGGAAGATTGACTAGGAAAGCATCTGCTCTCCCACTCTTGTGGCTGTTGGCAGCATGCAATTATTGTAATGGTAGAATTCATAACAACTGGCTTTTTGCCAACAAATGAAAGTGCTACTAGAAAGAACCTGGTAGAAAGCTGGAATCTTTTATAAAGTAACCTTGTGAAAGTGTCATCTCATTCTGTTTGTCATACGATTGGCTAGACATTCCTGCCCAATTTCTAGGTCTACAAAGGGGGGAGCGGTGGGGAGTTGGTTATTACATCAATGCAAGAGGTCATGGAGACATGGTAAAATTTATATGCCAAACTTTTGTTTTTGCTTTCGGATTTTTTTTCTTTTCTTTCTTTTTTTTCTGTAATTGTCAGAGGTATGTGCATTGGACAGAGAAGGAGGGAGAAAGCAACCCAAAATGAGTTACAAGCGCATCATAATCCCTTTTCCTTGATTTCTCCACCTTTTCTTTCCACCAGGCTACATTTGTGCCTAGATTTTCTTTTCTGATTGCACACTATATGTACAAATGCATTTTCCTTGTCATCTAATATTTTTTGGTTTCTTTTTTCTGGATGTAGTATGAAATAATTTAATAATTCATAGTACTAATATCAGAGACTCAGCTTTTGGTGTTTGGGTAAGAAGGGGTTGAAAGTATAGAATTCCCCTGTTGAGGTATTAGATAAAATTTTATTTTGTAAGTCATATAATAAACTAATTTTTTACTAATAAAATAACAGAACTAAACAAAATACTTTTCTTAAAGCAGAAACAGAATTGTATTTTGTTTCGACTTTTTTACCAACCATTTCCACATCTACAATATCCAAACTATAGTCAGTGGTATGCAAAAACAACTGCTAGATGAAGGCTTGAATACATGCATGCATAAATAATGAAAGAATAAATGAATGAATCATTCTGGTTAATATGATTTCAAGTGGGAAAACATGATATAAACATCCACCCTGTTCAAAAGAGTGATCATTTCAGATTCCTGGGCTAAAGGTCATGCCATTTAAAATGTAACACCCTTGAAAGATAATCAATGTTTTGTCGGGAACATGTGTTGCAATAAGAAATTGATAAATGAATTTTTTTTTTAAGAAACAAATGCACAAGTAACAACTCTTTCATTCTTTCCTAACAGGACTTTTACAAAATAGAAATGATTTCTTTTTGTAAAATTGAAAATACCTTATAATGAAGGTACTGTGAATAACCCAGTTATTTCTCCTTTTATAATATAAAGCTATTTAATTTAAATATATCAAGCTGACCCACAATTTTTCTTTCTTGGATTTTTGCCCAATAATAAAGTCAAGAGAGAATGTATTTAAGATAATTTAACTTTCGCCTTTCTTACACTAGTAGAAAAAATTTAAAAATGTAAGATGAGTGTTAGTTGGATGATCTGTAGCCCTCTCGATGCTACCCAGTCATAACATACTTGTCACTGATTTCCTAAACCTTTCATTTAGATCCTCAGCCAGTATTTATGCTAGTCCAAGTTGTTTGCCTGTTGGCCTGACCCAGACTCTCACGGATTAAGGAACAGAGACTCTTTGTCACAAGTTGAGCTTTTCAAAAAAGAAGCTAAATGTTTGGGGTACAAGATTACAAATAAGAATTAATACTTATGGAAGAAAAATGAGTGAGCAGGAGAACACGATGTGCACCTGACAATGCTTTGACCAACATGCAGAGTTGTCCCTTGTCAGGACAAAATAACCAAGACTTTATCTCTGTGCCTCATTCAGTCAACAGATGAAGGCTACCTAGAAAGATCACAACCATGAGAGAAAAGTCTCTGAGGTCAACACTACAGTTGCTGATAACTTGAAGCTGTCTACCGTTAGGCTTCCTGAGATCAGGAGCAGTTGCCTCTTAAAGGGCAACTGGGACTCCAGAATAAACTTACAGGCCTCACAGGCAATGTTTGCCACTACAGTTTTCCAAAAGAAGCTCTAGTCAGTCTCCTGAATATGAAGTATTTCATTCTTTCCTGTCTTCATTATGTGGTAGTGGCCCAACATCATCATGGTAGCCAATAACCTTTGACAATATGCAACTTCTTGCTATGCATCTCCTCTAGGAGGAAACCAAAAAGGTACAAGCAGTAAAAATAAAATCTTGGTTGAGAAACATCAAAACAGGTACAATTGAAATGATGATAAAGAGAAGTCAAAAATGATTTGAGTGCCTTAAACGGCCAAACATTTCTTGTGCTGGGTAAAGTAGCTCTTTTCTATCTAATGAAGAATTCCCTATATATTTTTCTTGACATAATGATTGAGCTAAAGTTTCCAGATTTAGGATGTGAGCCAGAATATACCATTAATTAAATGACCACAAAATCACATCTAAACACAAGGGGAAATAAATTGTACTGAAATGTAGTTAATGCAGCAAAATTTTAGGAAATGTCTGTGGGAATAAATACTAATTCTATTAGCTCAGGAAGAAAGAATATGTGACCTAGGCTGAATGTTCATCTTGCTTAGATCTTTGAACCTACCTCTTTGTTTCTAATTATTTGCTTGTTGATTGACTGAAACCTGTATTCAGTTAGGAACCTTCTGAGGTTGAGAAAAAAACTTGGTGCAAGACTAACCATATAAATTTTGAAGATCAGTGCAAAATGAAATGTGAAATTTCCTTGTTCAGGGACCAGCAGCTAGCGCAATGGCTATGTCGTTGGACTCCCATGTAGTCGACCACGGTTAGAGTCCCAGACCTGGTGGCTTAAACTCATGCTGGGCGCGTGTGCGTGCGTGCCCAATATCCCGAGAGGAGAATGGAGGAGAAGGGATTGTGGCATGGCTATTCTCCCTGAGGGGTGATTTCTCGCTTTCTGTCTCTCTGTCTCTTTCTGTCTTTCTGGCAAGTGCATGCGCCTTATAGCAAAAACCTCTCCCCCCCAAAAAAAAAAAAAATTTTCCTTGTTCAAAAAGTAGGAAAACTGTTATAAAAGGCGTAAGTTTCAAGTCTCTAGATCCGGAACCGTAGTCAGTCATGTGGGAGTCCAAGGACATAACCACTATGCTGTCTGCTGGTCCCATGGCATGTGATTTTAAACTAATGAATTTATTTCTGAAATCTCTCATTTAATATTGTTGAAATGCAATTGACTATGATTAAGTGGAACCATGGAATGAAAAACCACAAGTAAGAGAGGAGTGTTAAATTTGATACCTATATTCGATGCTTGGTTACCTTAATGTAAGTAGTCCATTTAAAATTAGGTTTTCAGTTTCTATGCTATGAGCCACAAGAATATATATGATGCAGTTTTTTTCCTGTGATACATGAATCCACGAAACAGGGAGTAGAAATGGTACAGTATTTGTCATTATTATACACCCCAAAATACTTACAAAATGCTTATTTTCTGACCCTAAAATCTGGGCTCTGCTGGTTTAAGAGGCTCTGCTAGTTTAAGAAATCTGACCCCAAATCCGAGCTCTGCTGGTTTAAGAGGTCTTATTGGTACCCAAGGGAGTAATCCTCCCACCAGGGGATATCAGAAAGTTTCTATTAAATTGGAAGTTAAGATTCTCACATGTCCTTTGGCTCCTAATGATACAAGATAAAAGAAACAACGTTATCCAGTATATCGTTAAAGAAGAAACCTGAAGATTTAGTAATCTGGAAGGGTAAGTACAGTTCTATAAAATGTGTGACCTGCTCACCTTTTCTAACTAGAACCTGACATTTGTACTTTACAAAGAAAAAAATAGCAGAAATATATCTGGTTAGGCTGATAATCTCTGCAAATTAGATTGTATGGAAAACACTCCAAAATTTAAAGAGCTAAATCTGTATTTCTGAGTTTAGTCAAAAATACCTAGAAAGTTCACAAGTATAAAATAGTTTTAGCAAAAATGATATTAAAGTTATCTAAAAATTAGTGATATTTCAATTTTCATAAACATTTTCTAATTTAGCAACTTTTAAAAGGTCCCTGTAAGTGAGAGTGTGCCATATAAAGTTAACATTTCCTTGATTATTCTAATTTAAACCCTGTTTTTAACTTTCAAGAAATTGTGAAAGTGAATAATTTAAATTATTGATTATTAATAATATTTTGTGATTTATTTCATTTAACTGTCAATATCCTAAATGAAAGGCACAAATCGTGAGCCAAAAATGATTAGAATTTATATTTTATAGTAGCTACAATGTGATTTTTGACATATTATTCTGAAGGAATTCAAACAATTGAGTGGTTTATTAGCTCCTCAAATTCCTGTTTATTTTCAAATAAAATAAAATTTTCCCAATATGTAAACGTACATACATTACAGGTAAAAATGTAATCCTGTATTACTCTATGGTTTATAAAATTTGTACATAGATACTTGAGTGAATCCATTAAAGAGCTCCATCCATCTTCATAAAAAATACATTTCAAATGTAATGTTACTCTATACGCCATAATTATATGTCAAAGCTTATAAAAGGTGTATGTTGTCTTAAATGGTTGTGATATAATATTCCCAGAGGATTTTTTTTAAAAAATCTATAAATTTGTGGTAATACAATCTTTCAAAAGCAATTTTTAATTTATCTACATATTTTGAGGCTAAAAAATCATATTAAAACAATAAAAGAGTTTTTAGAAAAATTAACTGAGCCACCATGGTGGCCCAGCACTGGCATGCTGCTTAGCAATTTTGGATTTTGTGGAAGATGAGGAATAGTTTCTCAGGTGACCCGTTCACACCAGGCAAACAAGCACCTGTCTATTATGTTGGTTGTCTGAGAAGGTTCACCGGGAGGATTGTGGTTTTAGACTCTATTGAGGATGCCTATGTGTGTCTCACTCTCTTTTTCTGTCTCTAAGTCTTATACAATAAATAAACTTTAAAAACTTAAGAAATATGGAATATTTACTGCTAAGCAAAGTGTCAGACGATGAAAGAGAGGAATTGTATCTCCCCACTCAATATATACTGAACGTCTACACTCTTGGCAGAAACTGAAAGATTGGAAAATATCAAAACATAGAGAGCTACTGTGGATATTAGAGAGTGTGGGGCGAGAGTGGAAATGGAGTAGAGTGAGAGTAAGGAATCAAGGGGAAAAAATAAAGAAACAAAACTAAATTGAAGAGACACAAAATGGAAAATTGTCTGTTGATAATGTATACAGTGATACCTTTAACTGGACTAATATGCAGTAAATATATGCTGGCAAAATTCATCTTGCATGCTGTAATGATATACAGTGACTGAATGTATAAAAAATATTTTTAAAAATTTTAAAAAGGAAAAAGTAACATTAGATTAAAATACATTGTTGAGTAAGTAAAATACAAATACAAGCTCAAAGAATAAATCAGTTACTTTTTACTTGAGAAAAAAAGCTTGGTGGTGCATTTTTTTTTTCCAAAGGATGATAATAAATATTAAATACTTATGACATTTAGATTCCAATGGATGTGTTTTAAAAATTATTATAGTAGTCTCATTTTTTTAAGGTTCATATCAAAATACTATTTACTTTGTAAGTTTAAAATTATAACATCAAAAAATTTGAAGAAAATTTTGGGGAAAAAGGTGGAGGAACCAACACAGGAATTTTAAATTGGTCCCTAGGAATATAGAGAGAAGGAAAATGAAGGGTACATGGCATACTGAAAATTAAACACAGTTTCATGATGCAGGAAGTGTTCAATAAATTCAAATACTCCTACAAAGCTAAATAATAAGACAGAAAAGTAGTTACTGGTTTGGGAAAGAATTTTTTTTTTCCGAGAGAGAGAGAGAGAGAGAGAGAGAGAAGACAAAGAAACAGAGACAAAGAGAGAGAGAACACTCCTAAGAAAGCATTGACACTACCATTCCCTCCCAGTTTCAGCCAGGCCCCGAACGTGGGCACTTGTGTTCCCACTATAATTAGAGACATCTCTAGGTGCAAAGCTGGAACCTTTCCATGAAGGTCAGCCTCACAGAGCCACATTTTACCACTGTAAACCAGCTCCATAAAAGTGGCTTATTACTTATCTTAACAGTCATTCTTTCTAATGACATAGGAGTTAAAGGTTAAAGTACCGGTGGGCTAACTATAGCATATTACAAATTTTTTTTTAAAAAAAGGTAAAAAAAAAAAAAAAACAGAAAATGAAACAATGGAGACAAGGAAGAGGCACATATTCCTGAGAGCCTGAGAAAAGGAATAGAGAGAAGTGACAGAAACTGAGTGAGTATGAGAGTTATGCATTTTATTTAAGTGGATGATGATCACTAAGAAATGTTTTATGATAGTAATGATTATAATGATCCAATAGAAGGAAAGTGGTAAAGAAGGAGGGTGCAGGACTGAGAGAGTTTTTGTTGATGTTGATGTTGTTGTTTTATTTTACTTTTATAGATAATATGGATGCCCTTCAGAATATTTAATAAGATTTTCTATAGATTAGGATTTATCAGCCCCTTCTGCTAGGAGTGAAAGCACCGTTTGTGGTGTCAGGTACAGAAAGGTGAGTGATAAAGCAAGAGGATCAAAAGAGAGTGATGGGGTTGTTAACGAGTGTGAGATGCGAAGAGACAAGGGATGTTGTAAAATCGAAGCCCAGAAAGTGATTTTACTAAAGAAGTGTGGTTGTGCTGGCCCAGTAGCCTAACTGTTAACGGAATAGAGTCCCACATGGCCCAGTGCAGTTGCTCAGCTCTTGTGGCTTGAAAAACATTTCAGTTGTATGTGCATGTATGTCCTATATCCCAATGAAATGGAGAAATGGAGGAGAAAGGATTGCAGCATGATCATGCATTATTGGACAATATTTTCTCCCTCTCTTTCTATCCTTCCTGGCAAGTGCATGAGCCCGCTAAAAGGTTAAAAAAAAAAAAAAAGTAAAGCTTGATATGATTGTCCCATAATGGTGATAACAATTTGACACTTTTTAATCATAATTTTGAATTTCTTAACTTCCTGTGACATGGCTTCAAAAAATTTCAGTTGCTTTAAAAGGTAGATTAATCCATTAGTGGGAAGAGGAATAATGGCATTCATTGTATTTATTTTTCAGTTACAGAGAATGGTAATTAGAGCAAGTCTGGGTAAGGGAGGAAGGGCACATAAAATTGGTAAGGTATACTTTATATAATACAAAATCACCCATTTTAAATATATAATTTTTTTTGTCAATTTACTAATTTTTGCAACCATCATAATGATCTAATGCTAGTACATTTCTATGCCCTGCCTTTTATTTTTAATCCAAATCCCTACCCCTATGGGACCACTAATCTACCCTTCACATATAAAGACTTTTATCTGAACTTTTCATATAAATGTAATAATACAATATGTGATCTTTTGGACCTTTTTGCTTTAAGCTAACATGCTTCCAAATTTTATCTTTGTTAGCGCATATATCAGTACTTAATCTCTTTTAATCTGTCAAAATTTTTTTGTATTAACATATTTCATTTATCCATTCATCGGTTGATGAGTACCTGGGTTGTTTCCACTTTTGGACTACTATGAATAAGAAAGAGAATGTTTAAAATGAATAATTTTAGACATTTGTTGATCCTACAAGGCACAATATGAACAGGTGTTCTGAGAGCTGACAATTTTGTCAAAGAAAAATCATTATTCTGAATGCAGAAGTTACAAAACTGAGAGGTTTTTGAGGCTGTTTGGATAATTTATGTGATGGTTTCTAAAAAATCAGTGATAATGAGGAAAGTAGTGGAAGAGAAGGAAGGTAAACCAAGTAGGAATTGGTCAGGAATATCAGTAAATAGCCACCTCGGGCTGAAATGCAGTGACCTCTAATTACCTTCACTTCACACAGGCCATAGCTTACGGTGGAAGGAGTTAACACAACTGGCAAGTGACAGTGTGGAGCAAATGTTTTACTTATATCTTTTTTGTGCTATGTGGTACACAGAATATGAGAGGGAAATTTAAATAATCCCTGTTTTAAGAGAATCACAGAAGAAATAGCGTATTTCAGTTGGAGAAAAAAAAAAAAAGGATGTGGTGACACAAGAGGAATTTACTTTGAAATGATGCTGTGGAATGCTTCAGAAGTTGGGAACAATGGGAATAGGATTATCACGGACTGAATGTTCATGTCAACTCAGAATGAATGTGTTGAAACCTTATCATCAATGTAACTGTGGTAAGAGGTGAGCCCTTTGGAGGTGATTAGACCATGAGAACAGAGCCCTCACGAATGGAATTAATGTCCTGATAGGAGAAGTCCCAGAGATTCCCCTCAGCCCTTCCACCTTGTGAGGACATAGTGAGAAGGCTGTCTTTGGAGAAGCAGACCCTCACCCACACTGAGTCCGCTCATGAATTATTTTGAACTTTAAATCTCCGGGATAATTTTCTGCTGTTTATAAGCCACCCAGTTTAAGGCATTTTTATTATTGCAGTCTGAACAGATTAAGATAGGGACTAATTCAGGACAGGGTTTCTCAGGATTTATATCAGTCTATAAGTTCAATTTTATACTAACTACTGGTTCATATTACTTTAATGTTTAAAATGGAATTCATAGAAAATATAATCTAAAGCCACTCAAAAATCAATGCAATATCCCATATCATGTACAATATGGGTAAATAAAAACAAATAATTCATATTGACCTCAGATGTGACAAAAACATAAGATATAATAACCATCAGAAACTTTAATTTTACTTACAATCTTATCAAAGGATGTAAAAATGCATACTGCTGGTAGCACATGGTCTGACAACTCACACATAAGGATACAATTATCGGCGAATTAATTTTCCAACTGAATGGACAATTTTGGTAAAGGGCCATGTTCTCAAAAAGTGCAATCTTCCGGGGACCAGCAGTTAGCGTAATGGCTATGTCGCTGGACTCCCATGTAGTCAACCACGGTTCAAGTCCCAGACCCGGAGGCTTAAACTCATGCAGGGAGCGTGTGCATACGTGCCCAAGATCCCAAGAGGAGAATGGAGGAGAAGGGATTACGGCCAGGCCATTGTCCCTGGGGGATGATTTCTCGCTTTCTGTCTCTGTCTCTCTCTGTCTCTCTGGTGAGCACACGTGCCCTACAGCAAAAACCTCTCCAAAATAAAAAAAAGTGCAGTCTTCTGAATTTTACATAGTTAACATAGTAAGGAATAAAAATCTCAATATGTAAAACAGAAAAAATAAAATCTGTATACAAGGTTCTTTGTAATATATATAAAATGTAGGGTCAGATTCACAAATATCCTGAATGTCACAGATATCTAGAATGTCAAGTCACAATATTTCTGAAGATAGACCATTAAATGTGAGTACTACCTCTTCTCTAACATCATGTGAAAACAAACACGCAGCTTCTTAGGCAAGTGTGATTTGTGCAATAGCAAGTCTAGGGACTGTTCAGAGTACAATGAAAATTACAATCTGTAAATAACTATTTTTGATTTTTTTGTTACATGACAGAAGCGAACAACTTGTGCTTGGCCTTGGAAATCAGGGTATGAAGCTGCTAATGACCTTAAGTAGCTGCTGTTTTGTTTGCTTGTTTGTTTGTTTTCTCTATAACTTAAGGTGTAATGTTAAAGGGAGAGAGAGGAATTTGGACAACATGGTGAAACTAATCCTGCTTCTCAGAAAAGCAAGTAATGTATCTGATCCCTTGGTAATAAATATCACCGCAAGGCTGGTCTTCCAGTTGTCTGAAGGTTATGTGGTAGTTTTGGATGCTATCACAGAAAAAGCACAGACAGGTTCCTTACCACATTTATTAAATCTTTAACCCTTAGACCAGTCATTGGCATAGTGGTTAAGGGGGCTGAATCCCACATGGCCAGCTGGGCAGTTCCAGTCCTGGACCCTGCAGCTTGAAAAACACTCTGTGTGTGTGTGCACATGTGAACACAAAAGGAGAAACGAAGAAACAGGGGTTGTGACTTGACCATCCCCCATGGGGGGTGCTTTCTTTACTCTCCCTCTTCTCTTCTCTGTCTCTCCATTGAGCACATGTGACATTTAGTGAAAAAAAAGAAAGAAGAAAAAGAAAAAGAGATAAAAAAGAAAAGAAAGAAAAGAAAATGTATCTCTAGCAGTTTTGAGATATGTACACCTGAACAACAATGCAAACTAATATATCACATTTGTTTAAGTAGTATTCATTAAAGTTTTATTTCTCTTTTAGGTACAGAATCCAAGTCATAAGATAAAAAAAAAAAAAAAAAATAGACAGAAACCTCTCAGAAAAAGTGTTCAGTCTCTGCCAGTACATTGTCATGACCAAATAAATTATTGTCCCCAAACTGCATACCATGATTGTCTAAACAAAAATCTCATAAGTACCTGGGGTCTGCAGGGGGCATGGTAGTTAAGGGCGCTGGACTCCAAAATGGCAGACTGTGGTTGGAGTCCCAGACCTGGTGGCTTGCTTTTTCACTTTCCTATCTAACATTCTCTCACTCTGCCCCTCTGTGGGCAAATTTAAATAAACACATAAATTAATAAAGTTAAATAATGTAATTCTTAAAAAAATCTCGTATCAAAATTCAACCTTAAAAACAGCAGGAGTGAAAAATAGTGCTTTACCTTGCATTTTACATAAATATATATGTGTATATGTATAAATAAATAACATATATAGTTATATATAAATATATTTTATTTTTTATAGATCTTCATTTTATATATAATATGTGATAAATACATATTATATAAATATATTTTAAATTATGTATATAATATTTATATACTTTTTGTGTGTCACATGGGTCTTTACAAATTTTATATTTAGCTTAGTTTCTTGTTCCCTGAGAGGGATTTGACTACAAAGAACTTTATCTACCTCATGATTGGCATGATTGTCTAAAGTATTGGGAGTAACTATTTATTATATATGTTATAATTTTTGAAAGTTGAAATAATTTGATGGGGAAAATGAGAATCAAAGAAGGCTATCTAAATTATCAGACGTAGATAACGTATAATTATTAACAGAATTGAGCCCAATAGTAAACTCTCCTGTCTATACTTAATTGTTTTCTCTGAGAAGAAAAAATAGAGGAAAATGAATAGACTACATGAAACTATTATTTGCACCCATTACTCCTCTCTAACTGGAGGCATTCATACTAGTGGTTATATTAAAGAGAAAATTATATTGGCTTGACCCTGGAGTGCACAGGTTAGGCACTGCATATAGAAAAGACAGAGTCACATGGCTGCACAGTCCCAGCCCTGACACCTGGAAAAACACTGGATGTGCACGTGGTGTGCTCAGACTCTTGGTAGGATGGAGAAATGGAAGAAAGGGGATTTGAATGTGACCACGTCCTGTTGCAGGGTGTTTTGTTTTGTAAATTTTTTTTCTTTCTTCTTTCTCTTTCTCTCTGGTAAGTGCATGTGCTCTCTGACCATTAATAAGAAAAAAATAATATTACATTATGTATAATTTTCCAGGTCTTATACATTTTCCACAGCATAGGTAAATTTCTATATTTTAAATAATGTAGAAAGGAGCAGGGAAAATGTAGTTTATAGACAACTCTCAACACAAGTTTTAGAAACATTTGATATTTGCACGTAATAAAATTACCTAAAGACGATGGTGATCATTTTATGATCATCATCATATGACCTAGAACCTTTTTTATTCTTACATCATATGACCTAGAACCTTTTTTATTCTTGCATCATCTAGAATCTAATTCCTGATTAATATATAAAAATATTGAACAATTTCCAGGTTTAAAATTGGCATTGAGTATGTGATTAATTTACTCTTGTTCTCAATATGAAATGAATGTCTAGGTAAACCGAGTAATTTTTATCTTCACATACAGACACATTTTTCACTATAAATGAATGTTTAGGGGCCAGCCAAAGGAGTGGTGGCTAAGCTGAATCCCACATAGTCTACTGCGTAATTTGAGTCCCCGACCTGGCAGCTCACAAAACACACAGGGCACATTTGCCTGCATGTTCAAAATCCTGAAAAGAGAACGGAGGAGAAGAGGTTACAGATTGGCCATCCCCATGGAGGCGCTTTCTCACTTTCTCTCTCTCTCTTGCTCTCTCTCTTTCTCTCTCCAGTGAGTGCATGTGCCCTATAGAAAAATATAGTAAAAAAGGTAAAAATTTAGTTAACATATTGTAGGTTTAGTATGTATTAAGTTAAAGAAAACAGAACCCTTTCCTAATTGAGTTTCCCCAAAGTTTATTTCAATCATGATGTTAAATTTCAATTACATTGTCTTACGTTCATATATGAATGTTCAAACTATGCAAATAAATATGAATGTGTAATATATATATACATATATATATATTTTTTAAGTAGCTTTGCTACAGGGCATGTGCGCTCGCCAGAGATTACTTCCATATATGAATGTTCAAACTATGCAAATGAATATGAATGTGTAATATATATATATATATATTTTTAAGTAGCTTGAAAAATATATACTTTAAAGCATCTGATGTGCAACCAATTTGAATAATGTATGGCTTTAAAATTATTTTTCTGGGAGAATGTAGAGTGAGTACTGTTGTTTAATATGTTATAATTATTTCAAATAATTAACAAAGAAAAATGTTTAAATTGTTAATTACTTCTATCCAAAAAGTTAATATCTTAAACATACTACCAGCCTTATTCCACAACTGAAATCAGTGTATATGTTACCCTGTATTTCTCAAAAATACATTAAAATGTATATTAAAAGCAAATCACATTATGCATATTTTAAAATTCAAACAAGATATTAATTAATTTTATCATGATAATCTTGAGAAACAATTTGGGATGTATTTTTAATGTCTTATTAGGTTAAAAAAAGCCTTTCCTTCAAAATATCTTGCAAAATTCCGAACTATAGCTTCGATGTTTTAATTTTGCAAACAAATCCGAAGTCTACCAACATAAATTGATAATGATAGGATAGAAATGCTTTGCTACTTGTTCATCAATCCTTCATTTTTTCACAGATTTATCTTTTCCTTTTCCTCTAAAAACATGTCATCACGATTTCTAAATCCTAACGTGTAATGATCTTCCATTTTTAACCTGTTGCCAATTATCAGCCCCACAGAAGCTATCTGAACATGTGGTTAGTGCACAGATTAATGGCTTTGCCCAACTGTTTTCCATTTCACCCAGTGCTCAATCTAGATTCCAAAAACAGGAACAGTCTTGCATTGAATTACTCATAAATTGCTTATTAAGGTGCTAACATTACACTCTTACTGCTTCTTGACATTCCACAGGCTTTAGGAGCTATCAACCATGGCATTTTATTATTACACTTGCTCTCCATTTTAGGGCTGCTGTGGAATAGCTTCTGTGATACCTTTCTAATTGGTTTCAGCTCCTTAAACATGGTTGGCTTCACATCCTTCCCATCTGCTGCTGCTTTTTTCATCCCTTCATGTACATTATTGGCCAGTTAGTAGTCATTATGTGAAAGTTTTCCATTTTTAAATTGTCAAAATATTGCTTGCAATCATCCACAACTTTATCATTAAAATACCAGAATTGGTACAAACTCTAGACATTACTCTATTTTGAATTTGTGTTCATATAACTTTACATTTGAAAATAACAAGGGCATTGCACAGTTACAATTCAAATGTTAAGATATTAAAATCTTAAACAAGAAAGTATAAACTTTACCTGAATACTATGCTTCTTAAGAATAATCCTTACATATATAATAAAATGAGTGCTAACCATATAAACATGATTGATAATTTGAAGTCATGTACTTATTTTGTTTAAAGATAGAAAGCTTTGATTTTTATCTATTAAATTATTAACTTTTGGGACCAGCCATTGGCTTAATAATGGCTATTTTACAACCATCTCTCAGAAATACAACTACATGTTTCATTTACTTTATAATATTTCAATAAAAAATATTTTGCTTTAAGTAAGGATATGCTTTAGTCACGGATTTCTGCAATGCATTTTGGGAGATTTGAAGATGAATCAAATAAAACCTCTTCAGTAAGTTAGCTAACAATCAATTTAACATAACACTGATTATATTTATCAATACACCTGCTTAATCGCTTACATTCTGGTGCTGCATCTTTCTGCAAAATTGGAGTCATTCTATGATGTTAAATTACTTTGTACCAGGATTTTTACCCACAATTTTTCGTATGTTTTCTACATAATTAGACACTGATTTCACAATTTTTTTTTCCTGCAATGATACCATCTTCCCTAACTCTCCTTTGATTTTTTTTTTTTTTGCTTACATATAGTCTCTTTCTCCTTCTTCCTTTAAACATTAACTTGAAAAATATCAGAGGACTTGCAGAATGACCAATACTATTTTATTGTAAATTCTTTTTATATTTATTGTACTACTGTGATTAACCATTTGTATTTTATCTTTCTTTGTGCCTCATAATTTTCCCTGAAATTCTCTTTTATAATGTATCTACAACTTTAGAAAGGCCTTGGCTTTCTAGGATTTGACTTAGAACCACAGTCATATATTTAACTTTTCTCATCAGTGAATCTCAACAATTATTCTACCCTCTTATTTCAGTCACTTCCCTATTTAACGCACACGAACCCAAAACATAACTGCTACAATGTTCTTGTTTAAATGGCACCACTCCCTCACTTCCCACTGAGGACCGACACTGAATTCATTTCTGTTTATCAAATCCAAATTCCTCTTAATTTAGACTCACAATAACTGTCAGTGCTCTTTCACGTGCTTACATAGCATATACGTTCTCTGATTGGATTTATACTGCCAGCTCTCCCACTTGATACGTCCAATCATCTAGGCCACATCAGTGCACATTTAATTCACGTCTGCTCATTTTTACCTCCCAAACCTAAATTTAAGAAGTTCTAAAGATATAAAATCAATTATTATTCTACATATAAAATGATGGCACATTAAAATATTGATCACTTTTTAAATATTTTTTGGTTCTTTGTTTTATAGTGAATCAACAATATGTACCATTCCTTTGAAGAGAAGTAATTTTGTCAAATCAGTAACATCAAAACATATGAATATTTGATATTCATTTTGTTTGGTGGATTGTGCTATAGTTTATTTTCCAAGGAAATCCATGAAAATGATCTTCTGAGAGGATATATGTTGAGGATGGGTGGAGGTGCAGCCTTGAGGAGAAGGGGAGAGGAGGTCAGGGAGAGAAAATTAAGGTGAAGCATGAGCTCTGTCTACAGCAGTAGAAAGTTGCTTATGTGTGCAGGGGCTCTGGTAGAACCTCTGTGCATCGAAATGAGCCAGGCATTTCTCCTGTGTTGAGGAACAGTTCTTTCAGGTCACTGCAGGCTATGGTTCATCTTTCTTTCTTTTTTTTTTTTTTTTTTTTAAGGTTTTTGTCATAGGTCAAATGTGCTCACAGGAGAGAAACAGAGAAAAACAGTGAGAGAGAAAGTGAGAAATCACCTCCTGGGGGGATGGCCATGCCTCGATCCCTTCTCTTCCATTCTCCTCTTGTAATTTTGAACACACACGCACATGTACCCAGCAAGATTTTCAAGTCTCTGGATCCTGTACTCAAACTGTGGTCAATAATGTGGTAGTCCAGAGCCACGATCACTACGCCACCTGCTGGTCCTGATATAGTCTATCATTTTTTTTTTTTTGGGGAGAGGTTTTCGCTATAGGGCGCATGCGCTCGCCAGACAGACAGAGAGAGACATAGAGACAGAAAGCGAGAAATCACCCCCCGATGGTCACGCTGCAATCCCTTCTCCTCCATTCTCCTCTTGGGATCTTGGGCACGCACGCACACACGCCTGGCGTGAGTTCTAAGCCACCGGGTCCAGGACACGAACCACGGTCGACTACGTGGGAGTCCAGTGACATAGTGATTACGCTAACTGCTGGCTCCCGATATATTTTATCTTTAACAGGAAGAACACTTGTGCATCATGTAGGTGAAAGATCACGTTCTAGTCTAGACTTCTCTACTTGAATAATCTTGAGCAAATTTCCTAACTTTTCTATACCTATTATTCTTAAGTATAAATTAAAGAAAAATTATTTAAAAATTCACTTTTAGCATTACTCTGAGAAATAATGTGATGGTATATGTAAAGACAGAAAAAAATACTGATACATGGTCTATAGGTCTATAATAAATTAAGGTGATTTAAATCTGTTTTTTTTTTTTTTTTTTGAGAGGTTTTCACTATAGGGCATGTACGCTCGCCAGACAGAGACAGAGAGATAGAAAGCGAGAAATCACCCCCCAGGGGGGGATGGCCACGCCCCAGTCCCTTCTCCTCCATTCTCCTCTCGGGATCTTGGGCACGCACGCACACAAGCCTAGCGTGAGTTTAAGCCACCGGGTCCGGGACGCAAACTGCGGTCGATTACGTGGGAGTCCAGTGACGTAGCCATTATGCTAACTGCTGATCCCTTTTGATTTTCTTAGGATCTCTCAAGAAATTTTTTATAGTAGTTATTTTTGTGTGATTTCCAGTTTCTATATTTTTCCAAATGACTATCAAATAGAGGTTTCTTCTATTTTTCTTTAGTAGTAGCTGTGTGTTACTGCTTATTCACCACTTCAAATATTGTAAGTCCTATCTTTTACTCTAGAATCCAGCTACTTTTCTTTCAGCTGTACTTTGACAGTCCCTTCACATAGGACTATTCTGCACAAGATACTGCTTTGTCCTCATATCCCACGGAATAGGAAGACTGAAGGAACCTGGTCAGTACCCTCAGAAGTACAATCCAAAAGTTCTGGAGTTATTACAGGAGTGAGCGGGATGTGATTCTTGACTGCTATAGAATGGAAACAAAAGCCTCCCTCCTTTCTACCTCAGATATGGACCTCTGGAAAAAATGTTTTGGAAAAATCCCCAGAAATTTTTGTGATATGCAGCATGTATCAAGAGTTGCTATCCTATTGGATTTTTCATCTTCACTGTTTTTCTAACATTCATCCCATCCTCTGTTTTTGCTCTCTGAGACCAATGGTCAGAAAGTCACTATTCACACCAGCCTGCCTTTGGCTTCAAATGATCAGAGCTAAAATGACCTGCTCATTCTCTGCCTCGGTGAGTGAAATGATTTAACATGCAAGTCTAACATTGATTTATCCCTTACTCAAAGACTTTTGTAAGATTATATGTCTTAATTATTTTGGATACCAGTGCTTGAATTTCAAGTAAAATTTAGATATTCTTACATTTTGAAATATTATCAATGAACTCTATTTTCAAAACTATGTATGTTTGATAATATTTTTAACCAATACATTCTTAGAAACATGAAACTACCTCAAAATGGTTATAATCTAAAAAGTCAGCTAAAACCAGGCCACAGCTGCATGACCTCAACAATGCCTCCAGATGCACCTCTGTTGCCTGCCAGTTAGACAATCTGAAAAGGGGGCCAGCAGAGGTGACACCTAGGAGTTAGCAACGGCCCTGATGCTTTGAATAGAACATGCATTTAAACTTTGGCATCTGCTTCCTACTTTTGCCAAATGTGCCTTGTTTGCATCCACAGCTGTTAGATGTGTTTGTTGAAAAGGGATAGACCAGGGAGAAGGAAAAGATTGGCAAGAGATTTGCAGCTTCTGTGGGAGGCAGTGTCAAGCCAACATGCAATTTACTCACAGAGAATTATTTGCTTTAGAAATCTGGTGTCATTCATTAGAATAACCATGGTATATGGTGAGAATGAGCCTCATGTTATCACAGTCTTCTATGTACTTTATTGCAAATTAAGAATTTATAATTGTTCTGATCTAATTAACACCTAAAGAGCAAATACACTTCATTTGTTTCAAATAATATAATCTGACAGTTTAGACTGTATTATTGAAGGCAGACTATTATACATTTCTCTAATTATACTTGCTATTCTTGGTTTTTCCTCAATGTGTTAGCAAACAAAGTGCCTACCTGGTGGTATTCTATTAATTATACAAAATTATTAACCTTTAAAAATGGCAAACTTGTTAATACCATATTTGAACTTTTAAAAGTGTAAGTACTAATTTTTACTTTATGCTTTAGTTCTGCAGCATATATATATATTTTGAAAGTGAAATTTCAATTCACTAATCTATTAGAATAATTGACCTGATGGGAATTTGCAGTTATTTTTTCTTATTAAAATAATTGAGGGAACCAGCAGTTAGCGTAATGGCTATGTCGCTGGACTCCCACGTAGTCGACCGCGGTTCGTGTCCCGGACCCGGTGGCTTAAAACTCATGCCGGGCATGTGTGCGTGCGTGCCCAAGATCCCGAGAGGAGAATGTAGGAGAAGGGATTGCAGTGTGACCATCCCCCCTGGTGGGTGATTTCTCGCTTTCTGTCTCTATGTCTCTCTCTGTCTGTCTGGCGAGCACACGCGCCCTACAGTGAAAATCTCTCCAAAAATAAATAAATAAATAAATAAATAATTGAGAAAATTAGTATAGTTTGTCATAAAAGGGTGGAACATATAAGCTTGATAGTGTACTCTACAGTCATATAAAGATGGATGAGTTTTGTTAGTTTCAAATAAAACCACTGATACTCCATATTAAAAATCAACATAAAATTAATCACAGTCGGATAGTATGCATATTGTATATGATGTGATTAGAATTATAAGTCTGGCTTATTCACTAAGACATCAGATTTTGCCAGTCATTTCAGACTCATGACGGTTGACTAAATTTCAAAAACATCACTCCTTATTCTAAAGCCTCACGTTATTTTATATAAGCACACATCTTACACATCGAGGTTTTGTGATGTCTTATCTCTAGTATAAAAGTCCTGGGACCAGCAGTTAATGTAATGGTTATGTCGTTGGACTCCCACGTAGTCGACCATGGTTCAAGTCCTGGACCTGGAGGCTTAAACTCATGCCGGGCGTGTGTGCGTGTGTGCCCAAGATTCCAAGATGAGAATGGAGAAGGGATTTCGGCATGGCCATCCTCCCTGGGGGGGGTGATTTCTTGCTTTCTATCTCTCTGTCTCTCTCTGTCTTTCTGACGAGCGCACATGCCCTATAGCGGAATACCTCTCAAAAAAAAAAAAAAAAGTCCTTTTAGAATATCCTGCT
>NW_006160173.1:87200-161646 GCF_000334495.1 Tupaia belangeri chinensis
ATCAAGGGTCACGGAGTGGATTAATGAATTTATAAATCATGGCTTTTTAATTTTTTTTATTTTTTTAATTACCTAGTCATCAGAGCTTAGTACTAGATAAAAATATTTTATAGTTGAAAATGCAATTGTAGAGACTCTAACCACTTTTTAAACTTGGAAAATAGGCATAGAAATTCTAAATATTCTCTGAATTGTGGTTTTCTTTCCAAAACTTTCTGACCTTCTCATTCCAAAAGTTGTTTCAAAATGAGAGATGGGAAAAGAGATTCACTTTGCTTATGATAAAGGGAGAGTATCCTGCTGCTCTTGTGATAAAAGGGAAAAAAAGGCTTCTCTTGTCATAACTTTCCCCTTTCTTTGTGATTAAAGAATCTCTTATGATCATAGGAAAGTTTCCCCACACTCTTGTGACAATAAAAACTAATGACAGGGACCCTGAAAATAAAAAGAAAATGATTTCTCTTCTCCAGTATTTTTTGAAGAAGTAACACATAAATGAGAAGTCAAAATTGGACTTTCTATTTCAGTATAGTATAAAAAAATGGTCAGTCTCATAACTGAACTATTTTGAGTAACTGTGTTGATATTGACCATCTCCTATAATTAAAAAGAGAACGTTAGCCAAGTTTGAATTTGATGTTTCTGCTCGCTGTTTTCAAGGTCAATGAGCTGCTGGGACCAAATAGGAGACCTTGTTTGTTGCTTTCCTGTCCCTTTTGCCTGTTTCGCAGTGCATGGTTGTGTGTGTGCATACGTGTGTGTATTTTGCCTAACTATGGATCATTTCCAATGGATAAACTTATTTTTTAAAGAGTGACTTTTTTTTTTTTTTTTGGCTATAGGGCTGATGTGTTTGCTAGAGAAACAGAGAGAGAGACACAAAAAGAGAACATGAGAAAGTACCCTCCCCCTCCAGGGTGGATGGCCACACCACAATCCCTCCTCCTCCATTCTCCTCTCAGGATTCTGGGCACTCACACACACACAACTGGTTTGAATTTCAATCCACTGCATCCAAGACCTGAACTGTAGTCATCCATGTGGGACTGCAGTGCCTTAAGTACTCTGCCACCTGCTGGCCCCCAAATTTAATTAATTATGTTTAATGATTATATTTTAATACTTTAAGAATAGTGTTTATAATACTAGGAAGGCAAGTAGCAATATCCAGAATCATACAAATATGATGAAAAGCAAATGTAGTATAAGTTAAATTAAAAATAAATTTCAGATGATAAACTTGAATGTTTTTATTTGCAATGAACAAACCCCACATTTACCTTTTTTAAGTAAAGTGAAGTTGTAGTGTGGCCATGGAACTGAAAAGTCCAAAATTAAATTGGGCTTCAGGGCCCCAGTTATCACTTCGAGAGGGTCTCGGCCTCACTCACATTTGTCTGAACTTTGTCCTGAATTCCTTTGTGATGGTACTATGCTGTCAGCAGTAACAAGCTACATGCTTCCTCAGTCATACCTAAGGAAAAACAAATCATTGTTTTCCACAAGTAAGAACAAAGTCCTAAATCTGGGTCTTATTGGATCAGCCTGAACCAATCACTGTCATCAGTGATTGTTTTAACTGATTGATTTAACCTGAATTACTGCTCCTTCTACAATAGATTAAACATCGTTTCCACAGAGGTGTGACGATGATGCAGTATAATGAATGTGACTAACAGCATCACTGAGAGAATGCTGAAAAACTAATTTTCTAAAATTTAGTTGATATTAGAAAGGCAGATGTGTATTGAATAATTATCACTTGTCTAACATTCTCCACCCGGAATAAAAACAAAATTGGTATGATTTTTCACCCTTAACCTTTTTGTGTCTACGAAATATAATAGTTAACTACTATTTTTTATAATCAACACTAAAATTTCATGAATTTTGAATTTTTTAAAGAAATATTTAATATTATTCATCATCATTATTTTTTAAGTTGACAAGAGACACACAGAGAGAGACAGAAAATGTAAAAAGCTAGCCACCAGGTCCAGAACTCAAACCATGGCCTATCATATGAGAATCCAGGGCCCTTGCCACCACACCACCTGCCAGCCCTGAGAATTTTTATTGTTACAATGTATTTTGTAATTATTTCATCAAGAGTATAAAATCACTACTTGACTTTGATTTAAAAAATAGGATTTTTAGGATTAAAGTATGCATGATGACATTTCTATTTATCCTCATAATTTCAAGCTAATTATTGATTTGTCATGTATTTTTGTTTGTCTCTTTGACTATATATTTTTAAAGAATTATTTATTCAAATGTAGTTACTGCAGTATTATTACTATTTTTTAAATTTGCTATAGGGCCCATGCACTCCCCAGAGAGAGACAGAGAGAAAGAGAAAAAGAGTGAAAGAGAGAAAGTGAAGAAGCAATTCAGCATGTCCAGGACTCGATCTGCTGTCAGCCTTGTGGGGAGTCCAGTGCGTTAACTGCAATGCCACCTGCTGGCCCCTTGACTATATATTTTTAAAAATGCAAAGGAAAGGCCATCAGATGGCATAGTGGCTAAGGTGCTGGATTCCCATATTGCCTGTCACAGTTTGAGTCCTGGACTTAGCAACTTGAAAATCACACTGGACACGTGTGCATGCATGTGCAAAATCCCAAGAAGAGACAGAGTACACATGATTTTGGCATGGCTGTTCCCCTTAGGGGGGGGTGATTTATCACTTTCACTCACTCTCTGTCTCTCTCTGTGGCAAGTTCACTTGCCCTATAGCAAAAACCTAAATAATAATATACAACATAATTTCTCTTTATATAGCCCTACACTTACAATAACTTTTGTCATATCTCTCCTTGCAGGAGAAAATCTGGATGTATATATACACACATACACACACATGTGCACATACATATATGCATATTAAATACACTTATGTATAAAATCATAGATGTACACACCTGCATGTATTTGCGGATGCATGCATGCATGTGCAAATATTCTTTTTTCCAAGTGACAGAAAATAAACCCCAATAAATTCATAAATTTTTCAGTTATGTAGGTGAATGGTGTTTCTATTCTGAAGAGAAAAAAATACATATGTGAAGGAATATGAGCTTTGGAAACAGTGTCATAACTCGGACCCCCACCACTGTTTGTTATGCAGGTCTGGTGGTTAGGACTGTAAATCTGAGCATATAACATTAAGAACAGGGTCGAGCTGTCTTATTTGAAGCATATAAAGTCTTAACTGCCACAGATAATGTCAACCCAAATTATTATTTCCATTTCAACACAGATTATAGGACAGGAAGACATAAATGGAAATTAAAAAATAAATTCAGAACATATTTCAGAAAGTACCTTTTCATGTGGAGAATAATAAATGCTTAGAAGAGCCTGCAGGCAAAGTTGTTGAGCAGGAGTGTCATTCAAGAAACAATTAGATGCCATCCTTGGGGAAATGGAGTACTAAAAAGGATATGCCTTGATGGACCAAATGACCTTTATTCTCTCTCCAAAAATCTCTCATGTTCTTATAATTCTAATCGAGAAATATTTCAGCAATTTGGCCTCCAGCAATGTCAATTCTTACTTGAATTATTCACCTCACCAGTTCGCTGCTGAGGAAGAACCTTTCTCCTAGTGTTACAAAGATTGCATATTGACCAGATGTAATTCCCAGTGCTGTTGTTCTTAGGCATTTTATTCACAAGGATGCCTTAGGTCTGATGCTATAAAGTACTTGATTATAGAAGAAGCCTCTTTTAAGCCCAATGCAATTGAAAACTGGCTCAAACTACAGAAGCGAGGTTTACCTAACTTTATTAATTATAGAGAGCATGAGAATTATTTCAGTTTTTTTTTTTTCCGGGGGGAAAAAGATGGTTTGAGTGTAATGTAGACTGTGCAAACCGATTCTTAATTATTTTTAATGTTAATAGACTGTCTCCTGCTATTGGCTTTATTTCTATAGAAAATTATGAATATAAAAATAAGAAAATAGGAACTTAAAAATGATAGTCACACTTTAGAAAGCTAGCAACTGATATGAAAAAATGTAATGTACACATTTTACTTGATTAATTTGACTATTTTGGAGGAATCAGCTACCTACATTATATTTGGGATAGATTTAACCCAACACAGGATTCTTGAGAACTCAGAAATATTGTGAAAACTAGATTCTCCCTATTATGTTCTTAAAGTGATATTCAACAAAAGAAAAAGAACATGTTTCTATTTGTCATAAAATGAACTCCTAGAGTTTCTTCTGTGTATCACAAATTGGAATTCTGTGGTGAACTGAGTGTTGAGAGCATATTTTTAAAAGCTAATGAAAGGTCACATAAATTGGACAGTTCAAAGCAAAATAATCTAGAATCGTGAAAAATGCTGAATATATTTGCTTTTAAAAGCAAACAAACACTTTAAGAATTGTTGCCAAAGATGAAAATATATAAAGTGTGTTTCAAACCATACTTCCACTACAATAAAAAATTACTTTCATAGTGGTTAAAATCTAACAGTGTGTAAGTAACACTTTTACATACCATTGCATGGAAGCATGATACCAATAAAGTATGTAAAAAAGTTTATGAAATAGTCCATGTTGCAGGGGTAATAAGTAAAAATATTATACTATATAATATGGACTCTGAACTAGATTATATAATCTTCTAAATTATGCAATAATAACCAAACTGAACTTTCAACTGATGGAAAAATTACTCCCTTTAAAAAGATGGATTTTTCAACAGTGTTCAATGTGTTCAGAATAATTTTATGACATCAATTTATCAGAGAAACAAATATATTCAACCAAAAACATCTCAAACCATGAATAATTAAATTAGAACTGCTGTAACAAAAGTCACAGCATGAAATACGATTCTGTTGCGCCTAATTGTATCAGGTCGTCAGAAAAGTCATGATACATTTTTTGTATAGAGAAACAGAAAATACGCTATGACTTTTTTCCATGACCTAATATTAATTGGTTCATCATTTTAAGTTATATGAGATATTTTTGAATTTTCTTAATTATTATTTCTTAATTTGCTCTAGGCCATTTGAATTAACATGTGAGAGAGAGGGAGAAAGTGAGAAAGCAAGCTAACAGGTCGGGGACTCAAACTATGGTTGGCCACATGGGAGTCCAGCACCTTAACCACCATGCCACCTACTGGCCCCAGTTTATGAGATGTTTACAATTTCATGTATGTATGAAATACTGATAAGCATGCAATCTTATGTAAGTATGAAATGTTACAGTAAGTTAATTAATTCAATAGTGTATAAAATAGCCTTACTTGTCTATTTCTGATGGTTAATTTTGGGTGTCAAGTTGACAGGATTCAAGGATTCCTAGATGGCCAATGAAGCATTGTTCTTGGGTATGCCTGTGAGAGTGTTGCCAAACAATTTGGTATGGTAGTCAATGTACTGAGAGAAAAAGACCCATCTTTAATGTGGGCAGACACCTTGCCAAACCAGACTGGCATGTGAATAGTCAACTGAAAAGACCTATCTTCAATGTAGTGGGCATAATCCAATCAGTCGAAGGTGTGGGAAAGGCAAACAGGAATTGTAGGGATACTATTTCCCACTTGCCTTCCAGAACAAGTTGTATGTTCCTCTCAAACTGCATGAGCACCTGCCTTCCCCATCCCTGCTCCACTACTCAGCCCTTGATTACATTGGTACTCGCCATAACTTGGTTCCCATACCACTCTATCTAGACACACTCTGAACTATTTAACTTGTGTACTCTGAATTCATTCCAGTCACCACTGGAGGGAGCCCAGGCCAGTGGTCTCCAAAGTCTGTCAGGCCTTCAGTCTTAGATTGGGAGCTGCACCAGCTTCCTTACTTTTGAATTTTCTACCGGTTTCTACAGCTTGAGGACAGCTGTTTGGTACTTCTTTGCCTTTAGATCATGTGATGTAGTTCTCCCTATAAAGTCCCTTCCTTTATATATCTTTAGCCCATTGGTTCTGTTTCTTTGAATAACATTGACTGAAATACTAATTTAATTATAAAAAATAGCATTTGATCATTCTTCGATAGTCTTTTTGATATTTAAAGATAGTTGGAATTCATTCATCATTCTTCCTTGTAAATAGCGTGTATTATTCTGAGTAATCAATCTTTTTTTTATTATTGTTAATTAATGTTGTATTATTACAATGTAGTGAGACCAATTCTGAAGTGCTCTGCTATAAAAATGAAGATTGGGGAGGTGTTATTGTGCTAGGGCACTGGAGTCCTATGTGACCAACTGTGGTTCGAGTCCCAGACCTGATGGCTTGAAACTCACGCCAGGCACGTGTGACTGTGCATGTCCAAAATTCTGAGAGAAGAATGGAGAAAGGACTGTGAGGTGCCCATCTGCCTGGGGGGTGATTTCTCACTTTCTCTCTTTCTATCTCTGTGTCCTCAGTGAGCACATGTGCCCTATAGCAAAAAAAAAAAAAAAAATCACAAAATTATTTTAAATTAAATAAATTAAAATTAAGATTATACTTGTTTAGACTAATACATTTTGCTTAGCACAAAATATGGTGTATCATCACAGATGCACCACCAATTTGCTAGATAGATGTCTAGACCAACTAATGATCAATGTTTCATTGTGTTTTTATTCTTAATCTCTTATACTCATTATGTTTTCTAAGTAGGAAAGTTATTCTGAAAGCATGTAAGTATCTACATCAAATATTTTTAAAGTACCTCTTAAAATTAAAATCTGATTTAATTTTTCTTTTATTAAGAGATTAACAAAAATATAAATTTTAAAATAATGAAAAACATTTTTATGAATATAATAGGAATGATATTAGGCTAAGAATTCTGAAACTTACACATTTAAAAATTCCCCAACACATTCCTCTTCCCTGACAGGTCATGCAAGTTGTAAGTGAAAATTTTAGACTAGATAATTGGTTATAGAAATAACAAAAATACTTGACATTCTTGAAAAGTGAATTGTACACTCTATTTCTATGAAAGGAGGTCTAGGTAAATAGGTAAAACACACTCCTACTGAGGAGAATTAGAAAAACCTGGCAAACTATAAATACCTCTTTTTTGACAGCATCAGAGGAATCACATAACAGTGAAGAATGACAGTCAACACCTGAGAGAAATGAAAAGGGAGGAGAGAACCTAGCATTTGAGGTCACTTCTCCCCTAGAACATTTCTACTTAAAATGTGGCCCTTGGATAGACCTTCAAAGTCCTTGGATATTTGCTTGTATATGTCAGTGACAAAGTAGAGACACAATCTGGATGTGGGCAAACACACACACACACACACACACACACACACACACACATACCCTTCTGCTGTTTTAAATGTATGTAACAATATAAAGGTTGGTTGACTTAATTGAGGTCAAATGGCCAGAAAGTTACAAAATCAAGACTAAAGAAAGTTGAAGACCCTCATCCGAGCCTTTTCCTATTTCCCTGTTTTCTCCTCTTCACATTCTGGCCACTCCAAGGCCTGTAGGATGCTAGGTGAGTTTAAGAGACACAATCTGTATGTGGGCACACACACACACACACACACACACACACACACACACACACACACGCACACGCACACACACACAGATATGTAAATAACTGTAAGCACCTGACAAGCTTTACTTTTTAGTCTTCAGACGAATACAAATTGAAATCGTAATATGGAACTCTCATTCACTGCTGGTGGAAGTGTAAATTAGATAAATGGTTTTGGGGACACTTTTTTACAGCACTTTGTAAAAAAAAATGTTAGGCTAATAAGTCAGAAATTCATGACTCTGCAGCTAATTTATGGACCTCAGAAAATGTAATTATTCTATAGACTCATAGTAACTATTATGTAAAATAAATGATTTGTGGGGACTAGACAGTGGCACAGCGATAATCCAAAGCTCTGGAAAGGTGGCTCCTATTGGAAGGTTCTGGGATCAGGTCAGGAAAACTCGGTGAACACTCCTGACATACATATTCCTATCATCTGGGGCTGGCAGAAGCTGGGTGGAACACAACATGAAGACCCTGATAGAGGGTGATTACCTCTCACTTTGTGTCTGGAAGAAAGAAAGAAACTACAAAATTAATAAATAAAAGATTTATGCAGCAAATCTTTTAGATCGTATCAATAAACCATCCAAGGACATCTCCTCTGGGGGAAAGAAAAGCAACCAAGGTAACACACACACAAATGAAGCAAAACATAATGCATTGAAAGAGGACAAAAATTTGAAATGAATGTACACATGCATCAGGATGGTCTAAGATTTAAGACTATTGGTTTGAAACTATCAGTACAAAAACAATGTAATTAATGAAATTATTTGGTGATGGCTTGTAATTGGAAGAGCATACAGTGTAAGTAACTATGACACTTTTAAGAAAATACTTATATTGGGCTCTGTTCAAATCTCTGCAATGAAATCCAAGGGTTTTAAGTAAAGGATTTCTATATTATACAAGCTCCAGAGTGATTCTTATATGTAAAACAGACTCAGTACTTTTGCTGAGAGGTATAAGATCATGTAACACTTAAATGTGGTCATCTCATTCAGTCGTCTGTATTAATAATGCGAGTAATCAATTATTAGATATAATATGGATCTTCACATGTGCTGGTCACATACTAGGGTAGCCCTGAATGATTCTGAACTTCTGGTATCTATGCTCATATATAATAACATTCTTTTACATATGAGTGAGACCTGTGACTTGCTTCTAAAGGTAAAACAAGATAGTGGCTGACACTTGGTGAAATTGTGTCACATTATATATTTACTTATTTATTTATTTTTAGAGGATTTTGCCTTAGTAAGCATGTGCTTACTGGAGAGAGAGGCAGATACAGTGAGAGGGAAAGTGAGAAATCACCCCTTGGTCCAGGACTCGAATCATGGTGGGCCATGTCTGCTGGCTCAAGGCTCTTTATTGCTAGCAGGTGACTGTAGAGACTGTCTTTTCTGGCTTCACAAAATAAGTGGACCTGCTACGGAAGTCCCATGTCAAGAATCTCATTGCAGGGAACCAGCAGTTAGCGTAATGGCTATGTTGCTGGACTCCCACATAGTTGACCGCGGTTCGCGTCCGGGACCCGGTGGCTTAAAACTCACGCCGGGTGCGTGTGAGCGCGTGTCCAAAATCCTGAGAGGAGAATGGAAGAGAAGGGATTGTGGCGTGACCATGCCCCCTGGGGGGTGATTTCTCGCTTTCTGTCTCTCTCTGTCTGTCTGGCGAGCGCACACGCCCTATAGCAAAAAACCTCTCCAAAAAAAAAAAAAGAATCTCATTGCAGCAGTTAGAAACTGCAAGTGGGAAAGTGTGAGCTGAAGGCAATCACCAGGGTTTTACAACAACAAAACAGTGCTGCTTTCCAGCCTGATACAAATAAATTCAGATAAAAATTTGAGTGACTCCTTCGCCAGTTGAGATACCAAATAAGAAGTCAGATTCTGAGTTTGATAAAGTTGAATTTTTCAGCACTAGCTTTCATGAATCACACAGCTACTTTCTTAGAAATTTTTGCCTATGTAAAGGTCACAAAACTTCTTTCCCTGCTTTTTCTATTAGTTCTAAAATTTTATGATTTTTGTATAGTGTGCATGCATGAGAGAAAGATAGAGAAAGAATGGGAAACTCTAAAAGAGTCTCCTCAGCTTGTAATCCCCTTTATCCAGGGCTTTATCTCAGGATTTTGGGTGACTGTGCACGCGCCCATGCTTTGAGGCCAACCAAGGGACCTAAATCTCAAGTTGCCATGTATGATTCAGCTCGGAATGCATTTGTGTTGCATGGTACCACAATAACTGGGTCTAATTTTCATTTTTACATATAAATCTATTACACAATTTCAGAATTGGGACAGGGTCATGGCAGGGTATGCATTGTCTAAACTCACCTCCTACGTATATATGTATGTGAGATGTATATGTTTTATATAAATACATACAATTGTTTTAACTCAGTGTGTAAAGAATAATCTTTTTGAATTTTCAGCACTTTTCACCAAAAAGCAGATATCCAGGGCTGGCACGTGATGTGGCTGTTTAAGTGCTGGACTCCTACTTGCCTTACAGCAATTCGAGTCCTGGACCTGGCAGTTTGTTTTCTCATTTTTCCTTTTTGTCTGTCATCTAACCCACATGTCTCTCTGGTCAAATTAAAAAATAATAATAAATAAAGTTTTTAAAATCCCTCTGAAAAAAAATCAGTTAACCATAAACGTGATGGTATATTTTTTGGACTTTCTATTCTACTCCATTAATCTACTTGTTCATCCTTCTGACGATACTTCACTTTGCTAATTACAAAGGATTTTAATAAAAAGCTCGTTGGTTCTATAGACCACTTGGGAGAGAACTGCCATGTTATCAATATTTATTCTTCCATTCGATGAACACAGTTCACCCATCTATTTATTTAGAGGTGTTTATTTTCTCTCTGCACCAAGTTGTAGCTTTCAGTGTAGAGTCTTACATCTTTTTGATGTTGTCGTATTAAAATTGTTCCCAAATTTCCTATTTTTTTGTATTATTCTGATTTAAACTGCTTTCCTTCCTTCTTTTCATTCATTCATTCTTTCTTTCTTTCTTTTTTTTTTAAAAAACAGTTTTTGACATAGGTTGTGTGCGCTTGTTAGGGAGAGAGAGAGAAAGGGAAAGTGAGAAATCACCCTCTCCCAGGGGGCATGGCCATGCCATAATCCCTTCTCCTTCATTCTCTTCTTCAGACTTTTGGGCATATATTACACGCACCTGGTGTGATTTTTCAAGCCACTAGGTCTGGGACACGAACCATAGCTGGTCATGTAAAATCCAACACTCTAACCATCACACTACCTGATGGGCCTGAAAGCACATTTTTAATTTCACTTTGGAGACTTTTTGGGTAGAATACAGAAATAAAATTTATATTTTATAACAATCGTATGTCATACAACATTATCAAATTCTGTATAACATATAACTGTTTTTTAAATTTTTTTAAGACTCCGTGCATATAATACCTGGTTGTTTAGGAATAAGGACAAATTTTATTATTATTTTTTTCTTTTCCAATCTATTTGTGTACTTGCCTTTCTTAACTTTTCACCCTGACTCAAATCTTCAGCACAATGCAGAATAGAAGTGGTGACCGAGGGCCTTCATGCCAAGTATCTGATTTTAGGAGGAAACATTCAAACTACTGGTAATCATAGATTTTTTTTTTTTTTTGTCGATCACTTCTATAAGAATGAAAACAAAACAAAACAAAAACAACTTCTATTCAAACTGAAAGAATATGTGTTTCATTTTTAATTTGAATGTTCTAAATTTTGTTAAATAATTGTTTTCTGAATTTATTGAGACACTTTTCTTTTTCTTATTCCTTATGGAGCAAACAAGCATGCAAAGGAGTGAGAATGAGAGAGAAAGATGAAATCCGCCACAGGATCTGTCATGCCACGAGCCCTGTCCTCCAACTATCCAGTCTATGTGGGTACTGAGAACTTGTGTGCATGCCAGTTATGGATCAGGCTGAGTAGCCCCAAGATTGAGCAGCATTCCCCATCTGGGACACGGCCTTTTACTTCTATGCCACAGAGCCAGCCCTAAGCATTTATTTACTTTATTCAAATTATTACAAAGTGTTATATTAATTGCTTTCTAAATATTAGAAAGTTTACATTAATGTGATATATTACGTTTGATCATGAAATATATACATGCTACTGTGCCCTTGTTTATTTGCTTATATTGTTAACTTGCTATAGGATGTATGAACTGTGTACTCATAATTTAGAAACAGGGTGAGAGAAAGAAAGTTAGAACTCAACCCTTGGAGAATGGCTACAACACAATCTTTTCTCCGCCATATTCTCACCATTTTGGACACACACACACGTGTACAGTGTGTCTTTTAAGACACCCAGCAGGTCCAGGACCTGAACTGAACAGTGGGCCTCGTGGGATCCAGCCATTTTAACCACACTACCTACTGCTACCTGTTTTCATTTTTAAAAATTGTTATTTTATCCTTTTGGGTAATAAATCCATGACACTTGAGATTTAGATACTTGTTTTTCACTACTACATTAAGCAATCACAAGTCTTTCTAATCTATTAGAAATCCTTTGATTTCAACAGAAAGCAGAAAACAAAACCAAGCAAATAAGCAAACAAAACTTTTAGAGGACATAGGTAATATGTTCATTAAAATAAACAGATATTGGAAACACCAGATTCATAATCGTTAGATCACTGGACTCCAACATGGACAACAGTGATTCGAGTCCCAAACCCAGCAGCTTCAAACTCACACCAGACATGTGTACATGTGTGCCCAAAATCCCGAGAGAAGAGTGAAGGAGAAAGTATTGAAGCATGGCCATCTCCACTGTGGGGTAATTTCTCTTTCTGTCACTCTGTCTCATTCTGTCTCTTCAGTGAATGCATGAAACCTATAGGAAAACATCTCTCTTTAAAAAAAGAAACAAAAAAAGATATACAGATATGTGAAAAAGAAAAAATGAAAAAGTGTTTCAAGGTGAAAGAAAAAAGTAGATCAGTTTTGTTGAACATAATTTAATATGTTCATCCTATTTTGTCAATAGACAATGAATACAACATTTTATAGCTTAACATTTGGCACAATTATATTTTAATACATATACATGAAACATCTTTATTAAAAGATCATTGTACTTGATTCAAAATAAAATAGTCAATGAGATGTTAAACATATGAATTAAGACATATTTAAAATAAAATAAAGCAGAAAGGCTCAAAATGTAATGCAGAGCAAAGATAAATCAGGCAAACACTAGCACAAATAAAGCAGATGCACTATATTAATCTCAAAAAGTATTTTTTAAGGTCTAAGCACACTGGACAATTTTCACTTATGACTATCTTTACTTCAAAAATAATATAAAAATACCCCAAGGACTTTTTGCTTCCTCTTTATATATTACCAATTCTTAAAATTTTAAATCTCTAGTATTTTGGTCCTTAAATTTCTGAACAGGCTGAGTAAACCTCCTATATCATTTATCTCTGCATCCTAATGTAAACTTTCTCCCAGGGCATTTTCTTCTTGGCCTTTGGCTTTCCCTGAAGCAACTCTACAGAAATGTAGAAGAAAGTATTTCCTTTCCAAGCATAAGAAGCTTGAATAACATTTCAATAACATTTCATTGCATTTTTATTTTACTTTACAACTAGCGATACCTGAATTTTCTATTATGGATCAAACATAAATAAATGCATTGGTGATTAGTGATTGTAGAGAAATTTCTATCATGTATTTTTAGATAAATTATTGTACTAAAGGAAAATAAGCCAATGTAAAAACCAGTAATAAAATACCAAAGTCTAACCATTAAGGTTGGAAAACTTAGGTTTGTGAACAATGCACCTTAAAAACGGTTAAACTGACAGGCTTATACAGAAACTAAGATTTTTTTGTTTTTATTTGTTTATTTTTTAACATTTTTTCCATAAGGTACATGCACTTGCTAGAGAGAGAGACAGAGAGAAATAGTGAGTGGGAAAGTGAGAAATCACCCTCCATGGGTAGATGGCCTTGCCACAACCCCTTCTCCTCCATTCTTTTCCTGGAATTTTGAGCAAACACACATGGGACCAACATGATATTTTTCAAGCCACCAAGTCCAGAACTTGAACCACAGTCAACCATGTGAGAATCCAGCACCTTAAACAGCACATGTGCTGAACCTATAGAAACTATGGTAATGAGAAAAGACAGAGCAGGATTTTTCCAAGTGAATACTATTAGACATTTTATTTTGAATAATTTCTAATGGTATTTGCTCAAGGTTGTTCAGAGAAACAGAACGAATAGGATGAAAGCTCTATGTATGTGAGTATATTTTTTTACTTGTGTGTGAGAGATTTATTTTTCAGAAAGTGGTTTACATGATTGTGAAATCTGCTGAGTAGGCTGGCAGGTTAGAAACAGAGGAAAGAGTTGATGACACAGTTGAGTCTAAAGACAGTATGCAGCCAGAATTCTTTCCTATCAAGAGATCAGTCTTTTTCTTAAAATCTTCAACTGATTCAGTGAAGTCCACCCACATGGAAGGAGGTCTGCTTTGCTCAGTCTACTGATGTAAGTGTTGATCTCATTTGAACAATACCTTCACAGAAGATACAGACATGGCTTGAACAAATGTCTGGGTACTGTGGGCTAGTCATCTGACACAAATTTTTGCCATCACACCAAATCACATGAAAATTTTGCCATAGGGCTGGCGCCACCACACCCCAACTTACATGAAATTTTTAATTTTACAGTGAACGACATGTAAATCCTATCATCGACAAATCCCTGTATTTGCTTAATTTATCAATCTAGTCATTCCCCTACTCATTTGTTAATCATTCTGATATTTTATTTACAAATTCATTTTACAAGCAAAAGAAAAAGAGAGAGACAAAGATATGTGAAAGAGAGAGACAGAGAGCTAGGCGAAGCAACAGATGCTCCCAACAGCATCTTACACCATGATCCAGGCCCTATCCCAGCAGGCCCAGATCATGGGCACACATACACACACGTACCATTCTGGTACCATATAGTTCCCTGTAAATTCTTTTTTCTTTCTCTTTTTTGAGAGGATTTTGCCATAACGTGTTTGCACTCCCCAGAGAGAAACAGAGAGAGGGCAAGTGAGAAATCACGCTTCAGGGGAATGGCATTGCCACAGTCCCTTCTCCATACTATTCCTGGGATTTGGGGCACACAGGCACATGTTCCCTGGTGTGTGTGTCAAGTCACCAGGTCCAGGATTTGAATTGCAGTTGGCTATGTGGGAATCCATCATCTTAACTACCATTCCACCTGCTGACCTGAACTATAAATTCTTTAACATGTTTATCATTAGACATAATTTAATGTTTGTTTACATTTATATTTTGAGGCATAGTTTCTGTAAAGTGAAAGGCAAACTATTGAGTATACAGTCACTGAGTATTGACAAATACATTTGCCTGAATAAACGCAAATCTGTCCCAATACATCTAATACAGATATATTTCTTTTCTACTCTATATTACACATGTGCTATATATAGAAATCATATCATAATATAATATTTGTTATACTATGTATTTCTATTATACTATACCATTCGATCCTCACCCCTACTCCATGCCACAGAGTCAATCATTCTTCTGATGTTTTTCTTACTAGTTTTACTTTCTTTGTTCAATTCTGTATGTATGTAGAACATAGAGATGGTTTTTACTTATTTGTTTGTGTTTTTTTGTGTGTTTGTTTGTTTTTGTTTTAATTTGCTATAGGACACCTGAACCCACTAGAGAGGAAAGAGAAAGCAAGAAAGTGAAAAATTACCCTAAGTGCAGATGATTACACTGCAGTTCTTTCTCCTCCATCCTCTTTTTAGGATTTTGGGCAGACATGCACACATGCCAGAAACCATGAGGTTTGGGACTTGAACAGGGTAGCAGCCATGTGGGATCCAACTGCTTCAACCACCGTATCACTTGGCTGGCCCCAGAGTGTATTCTTTCATGTAACATTTTTTTCACCTGACATACTGTTTTTGAAATTTGTTTTTGTTTGTATCAATAAGATTTTGGGGGGGCCAGCAGTTAGCATAATGGCTATGTCACTGGACTCTCATGTAGTCAACTGAGTTCGAGTCCTGGACCCGGTGGCTTAAACTCACACCAGGCACATGTGCACGCGTGCCCAAGATCCCGAAAAGAGAATGGAGGAGAGAGGATTGTGATGTGACATCCCCCCGGGGGGTGATTTCTCGCCTTCTTTCTCTCTGTCTCTGTTTTTCTGGTGAGCACACGTGCCCTATAGCAATAACCTCTCCAAAAAAAAGAAAAAAAATGTTTTAAAAGTTGTGAATATATATATATATATATATACATATATATATACACACTATATATATATTCATGCCGCAATTAATTTATTAATTTGTATTATATTTGTTAACTTGAACAACTATTAAAACATACCTGAAACTGGATAGGTTATAATTAACAGAAATTTTCTTTTCACAGTTCTGAAGGCCAGGCAGTCCAAGATCAGGGCTTCCTCAGATTTTTTGTTTGACAAGGATCTGCTTTCTGGCTCATTGACAGCACCTTCTCACTATGTCCTCATATAGTGGAAAAGGCCAAGGAGTCCTTTGGGTCTCTTTATTTTTATTTATTTTATTGAAGAGAAATTTTTACTCTAGAGTACCTGTGCTCACCAGAAAGACAGAAAAACCACACCCCCACACTCCATGGAGGATAGCCACACTGTAAGCCTTTCTTTTCTATTATCCTCTGAGGATCTAGGGCCCTCATGCACACATGCCCAGCATGAGTTTTAAGCTACCGGTTCAGGACTTGAACATCAGTTGACTATGTCGGAGTCCAGTGATGTAACCATTACACCATCTGCTGGTCCCATCCTTTGGGCCTCTTTAAAGAAAGCATTGCTGAGGGACCAGTAGTTAGCGTAATGGCTATGTCGCTGGACTCCCACGTAATCAACCGCGGTTTGAGTCCCAGACCCGGTGGCTTAAAACTCACGCCGGGCGCATGTGTGTGCATGCCCAAGATCCCAAGAGGAGAACAGAGGAGAAGGGATTGTGGCGTGGCCAACTTCCCTGGGGGGTGATTTCTCACTCTCTGTCTCTCTGTCTCTGGCGAGTGCATGCACCCTATAGCAAAAACCTCTACAAAAAAAAAAAAAAAAGAAAGAAAGGAAGAGAGCATTGCTATATTGTAGTTTGATGTTTGTGTTAACTCAAAATTTATTTCTTGATTTTTTAACTCTCAAGGTAATATTAGAAGCTGAGGCTTTTGCAAGGTGATTAGATCATAAAGGTGAAGCCTCACAAATGAGATTGTCCTTATAAAGTAGGCCTTTCTCCATGGAGGATGCAGTGGGAAGGTGTCATCTATGAGGAGAGGGACTACGAATCAGTCACCAAATTTGATGACAATTTGATCTTGTACTACTCAGCCTGCAAAATTATAAGAACTAACTGTTGTTTATAAGCAAAAAAGTCCACCACATTTTGTTTTAGAAACCCAAAAGAACTAGGACAGTCACCAATCTCATTTGTGAGGGCTCCCAAGGCCCACACACCAAATATCATCCCATTGGGGGTTAGGCTTTCAATAAATGAATTCTAGTGGTACATGAATATTCAGACTGTAGTACACATTGAACACTTGTGCACACATGCCCAAAAAAATCCCAGGAGGAGAATGGAGGAGAAAGGATTGCAGTATGGTCATCCCCCCATAGCAGAGTGCTTTCTCTATTTTTTTCTCTCTCTGCAGCAAGTGACCACATTCTATAGCAAAACTAAGTAAATAAAATAGTATATGGGACAATTTGCACAGGTTATATGTAAATATTATGACTTGACATAAGGCATTGAGCTCTGTGAATTTTGGTATCTTCAGGAGTTCCTGAGTTCCTGGAACTGATCTTCGGCTCATACTGAGGAATGGCTGTTGAAATATAATAGAGAAATGGAAAATAGTAAAATAAAAACACATTTTTTTACATTTATATATATATTTTTTTAGTTTGTAGGTGACCCCTTCTTTTTTACTTTTTACAAGATTTTTCTATTCTTACTTACTAATCCCCTCCTAACCACCTAAACCTATATATTATCTTCCAAGAATCCTAGTACAAAATAAGACAGGTTAACCTTGTAAATACATAGTTTAGCTTTGAAAACTGAGTCCATTGGGTAGGCAAAAACAAGTTAAGATTGCTGCTTTTAAAAAATACCTTTATAAAAATAGTAAAAATGTGATAATAATAACAAAATAATAAAATTAATAATAACTTTACATTAACAATACCTATTTTACTCAACATATTTGTCTTCCATTTTCTCAGTATTTTGGTGTAAACTAAGCATGTTGCTTCCAAAAACAAGTTGAAAATTACAAGTTGTTCTTATATCAGAAAATTATTCTCGTCAACATTGGTGTAATTAATAGTCTGAAGAAAGAACTGCTGTTTTTGCTTCTACCATGTATAAAAACTAAAAATAGTAAAATTAAACACAGAAGGCTATGTGCCAATTTGTTTCTAGTTAGAAATGCAGACAATAGAGATGATTGACAATCTAAGTGGATAGAGCCAACAGTGTTCACAAAAAAAGAGAGGAGATAATAATCACATAATAACATTTTATAAAGTATCAACAACGCTCCTTGGGAAGAGAAAAGATATCGTTTATGGAAAGTCAAGCTAAAAAAAGTGAAAGTCAAAATACTATGCATTATGTACCATGTATGAAAGAATACTTGGTAGCAAAAATGTTGAATGCAAAATTTTAAAGATGTGTGGCATGCTAAAAAATTACTGAGAAAGTAGGATCTCAACCATATTTCATAATATGACTTTTGTTATAGAGACTTGAAATTACGCAACGATGTCTACTCTAATTTTTCTTCCCAGAAAATGCTAAAATACAGAATTTAACTAGCCTTATTTTTGCCCATAATGTTAGATAGACTGATTCTGTTACGTTTTATTCATCTTTTCCTCGAACGTAATCTTATTGTTGGGGAGCAAACTCCTGAGTACACATTCAGCATCCAGGGAAGATTTCACATAAATTGAAAGACATAATTCCCTAAAGCTTGATAATTCCAAGAATTAGAATTTAGAAACTTTAAATATAAAATTTAAATAACCAAATTTTGAATATGAATAGAAACAGAGTGCTTCAACAAAGTTAAAAATCCTGCAGTAGCATTTAACAAAAGTAAAACCACTACACCATTCTCAGTAATCTATCTTTTTAAAAAATATTTTACTATTGTTTATGTATATATGTGTGTGTGTGTGTGTGTGTATTCCAGAAGTCCATATATGATGGAGGCCATGCAGCTAACACAGGCAGAACATAAAGAGCTATCTCTCATGTTTAAGCAAGGCTTGGCTGAGCAAAAGCTGTACGCAGGGGGACAGCTAGAGCTCAAGGTTTCAACTGTGTTTGTGGTACTGGTTCTTGCTTTCACTCTGCCTGCTTTACTGTCATCATGGTACCCCGTAAGGGTGAAATAACACCTCCAGCCTTACTGTAACTTTTACAATGAATAATTCTAAGAGAATGCGGACCCCTAAGGTGGAGGTGAACGGGAATTAGACTCACTCCACCTGCCTGGAAATTAACAATAAACTGAAGTCCCTCTCAGGTTCACATGTACATAATTACCTTTCAGTTAGTCATTAAGCTGCTCACAAGACCACAATTCCTTCCCCATGTGAGCAATAGGCTTACCCCCTTAGCTGTAAATTACCCCAGAAATAATATAGATGCTCCATTTTAGTATATATTAACCATGTCTTTACTTAATCAAATAAGATTTCTATCTAGGCCTTTGTAACCGCAATCTGCTGCTGCCCCAACCTGGGACTGAAGGTACCAAGCTTGCTGAAAACCCCCTCATTCAAAAGGCCCTACCTGGCAATCAAAATCTAAAAAAAAATGTACCAGACGAATGGACTCTCCCGCCCTGAGCTGTAACTGCTCTTACCTGATCAAACAAGAACATCATGTGTTATGATTATTATTTCCATGTTTTGAATACCCTATTATTTAGAGTAAAATCTTTTACCTCCCTCTCAGCCCTCCAATGTCCATAAATATCCCTCAATAAATATGTATGATTCCTGGCCATAGATGCTGCAGTCTTGAGCTTGCTCTGACTATAGTCGGCTGAGAACATGCTAAAGAACATTGAGGTCTCAGTCTGATTTTTTCTCATTCGCCTTGCCTCCATCAGGTCAACCCACCCCGGCTGCAGCAAGCCTCCAGCACACATAGACACTATGACACTACTTGAAATTTTCTTCTTGTAATAGCTAAAAAAATAAATAAATTGATTATATTTTCCATTTTCACAATGTTTCAATATATCTTAGCCATCTGCCCAATGTAATAAAGTAATTATTGCATTATAAAGATAATATAATTGTATTTAGTTTGAAAATGATCATGTTACTACTTGCCAATTTTGCATTTGCATGAATATATACAATATATTAGGTTGTCTGGAAAGTCATGATTTAGTTTCTCTATGTTTTTCTGTGCAAAAATGCATCATGACTTTCCCAGCAACCCAATATTTTAATTAAATATTTATTTAATTCTATTAATTATTATTATTATTATGGTTTTTTAAATTTTTTATGAGAGAACTTTGCTGTAGGGTGTGTCACTCACTGTAGAGATGATTTTTTAAATTTTTTTATGAGAGACCTTTGCTGTAGGGTGTGTCACTCACTGTAGATAAAGAGAGACAGAAAACAAGACATCATCCCCTCCAAGGGGGATAGCCATGTGTCCTATGTTTTTAATTTTCTATAGGGCACATTCACTCAACAGAAGGGACAGAGAGAGAGGAAAAGTGAGAAAGCAAGCAACCAGGTCTCGGATTCAAACTACTGTCAGCCATGTGGGAGTTCAGTGACTTAATTACTATGCCACTTGCTGACCCAATATAGTCAATATTTTATTCTCAGATTCTTAATAGTATTAGATAGCTTACTAGTTCAATAAAACTAGACTTATTACTTTAAAATAATACTTTTTGCGGGGGGAGGGTTTTTTGCTATAGGACACATGTGCTTGCCAAAAAGACAGAGACAGACGGAGAGACAGAAAGCAAATCAGCCCCCAGGAAGAATGGCCACGCTGCAATCCCTTCTCTTCCATTCTCCTCTTGGGATCTTGGGCACACACGAGCACACACCTGGTGTGAGTTTAAGCCACCAGGTCCGGGACTCGAACTTCGGTCAACTACAGCCATTACGCTAACTGCTGGTCCCTTTAAAATAATACTTTAAAAAGTGTTTTCCCAAAATTTTTATGTTATATAGTTTTATAAGCATATAATAATCAGACATTTGCAGGGGCACAACATAATTTTTTAGTGTGGGCATATGATTTATAATTATTAAATAAGGGTAATTAGTAAACCCATCATCTTAACTATTATTACTTATGAATTACTAAGAATACTCAAAATCCTTTTTTTATAGTTTCTTTCGAATATAGAGTAAGTTATTAACATATCCTTCCTACAGTATTTCATAACACAAGAATTGTTCCTCCTAGCAGTCTATAATTTTGTTTCTCTTATCCTTCCTAGTATCTAGTAGTCATTATTTATCTTTCTACCTCTATGAGGTGTTTTTTTTTTCTCTTTCCACATATGAAGGAGAACATATGGCATTTCTTTTTGTGCCTGAATTATCTTGTCTAACATAATACTCTCCAGAATCACCCTTTTAAACTCTATGATGGTACTCCCCCTTTCTATTGGCTGAGTAGTATTCCTTTGTTTATATATGTCACCTTTTTCTTTTAAGTCATTCAGGTGTTGATGGACACTAGAGTGGATTCCATATCTCCACCATGGTGAGAAGTGCTGCCATGAACAATGGAGGGCAGATGTCTTTATAACATATTTTCCTTTCTTTGGGATAGCTATTAATGGGATGGCTGGATCCTAGAGCAGTTCAAATTCTACTTTTCTGATGAACCACCATACTGCTTTCCATAATGACTGTACTAATTTGCATTCCCAACCACAGTGTAAAAGAATGTCCTTTTCTTTGCATTCACATCAGCACTTACACATTTTTTTTTATTTTTTAAGAGAAGTTTTTGCTATCGGCTGTGTGTGCTCAGTAGAAAGACAGACAGAGAGACAGAGAGACAAAAAGGGGGGATGACCATGCCACAATCCCTTCTCCTCCATTCTCTCCTCCATGCACACGCGCCCAGCATGAGTTTAAGTCACCGGGTCCAGGACTTGAACTGCGGTCAACTACATGGGGTTCAGTGACATAGCCATTACGCTAACTGCTGATCCCCATTTTTTGTCTTTTTGGTAATAAACTTTGTAACTAGGATGAGATGATTGCTCATTGTGAATTTCGTTTGCATTTCTCTAATAATCAGTCATGTTGAACATTTTTCATGTTTGTTGATATTTGTGTATACGGACAAAGAGTTCATAATTAAAACCTCAGAAACAGGGACCAGACGATGGCATAATGTTTACATAGGTGGACTTTCTTGTAGTTGACGGAGGCTTGAGTCCCAGACTTGGCCACTGAAAACTCATGCCAGGTTTTGTGTGTGTGTGTGTGTGTGTGTGTGTGTGTGTGTACATGTGAGTGTGCTCAAAATTCTAGGAGAATGGAGGAAAATGGAGTTTGAGGTAGCCATCCCCTCAGGGGTGCTTTTTCACTTTCTGTCTCTCTCTCTCTCTGTCTCTCTGGCAAGCATGTACACCCTATAGCAAAAACCTCTCTCTAAAAAAAGATTCAGAAACAGGCAACAAAAGAAAAAACAGAGAAAAATGGAATTATATCAAATTTTAAAATTTCTGCACAGCAAAGGAAACAATCAAGAGAGCAGAAGAACATATTTACATACTGTATGTCTGATAAGGGATTAATTGCTAGACTATGCATTCATTATTTATTTATTTATTTACTTTGAGAGGTTTTTGCTATAGGGCACATGCGCTCGCTAGACAGAGAGAGAGAGAGAGAAAGAGAAAGAGACAGAAAGCAAGAAATCACCCCTTAGGGGGGATGGCCATGCCACAATCCCTTCTTCTCCATTCTCCTCTCGGGATCTTGGGCACACATGCACACAGTCCCGGCATGAGTTTTAAGCCACCAGATTCTGGACTCGAACCGCGGCTGACTACATGGGAGTCCAGCAACATAGCCATTATGCTAATTGCTGGTCCCAAGATGCTATATAGCACTAAGCATTTATTTTTTAACTATTTAAATATTTTAAGTATTTTAAGTATCTAAGCTAGATACTAAACTGAGAAAAGAAAAAATACATTAATCAAAAAACTAAGTACATATTTTATAGTGCTGGATGTATATAGACATTGGCTATCATACACACATACACACACAGATACACACACACACTATATTATATGTATAAAATGAATAGTAAAGTCTTATTTTTTAAAATTTTTTGCTCTGGGGTGGATGTGCTCACTAGAGACAGATAAACAGAGAAAAGAGACATGGAAAGTAAGAAAGCAACCCTTCGGGAGGTGGCCATGTTGTAATCCCTTCTCCTTCATTTTCCTCTCTGGATTTTGAGCACGCATGTACACATGCCTGGCATGCTTAATCCACTGAATTCTGGACTTAAACCATGTAACCTACTATGTGGCTTTCAGCTACCTGAACCACCATACTACATAACAGTCCCCAAATCTTAAACTTTATAATCATAAAATAAATAATCTTGTGTTAATTTATCTTTTAAAAGTGGAAAAGTTGGGGGAACCAGCAGTTAGCGTAATGGCTATGTCGCTGGGCTCCCACGTAGTCGACCGCGGTTCGTGTCCCGGACCCGGTGGCTTAAAACTCACGCCGGGCACGTGTGCGTGCGTGCCCAAGATCCCGAGAGGAGAATGGAGGAGAAGGGATTGCGGCGTGACCATCCCCCCTGGGGGGTGATTTCTCGCTTTCTGTCTCTATGTCTCTCTCTGTCTGTCTGGCGAGCGCACGCGCCCTACAGTGAAAATCTCTCCAAAAAAAAAAAAAAAAGAGAGGAAAAAAAAAAAGTGGAAAAGTTGGAAAAATACTCCTACAGAGCCTTTATTTTACTATATATGGAATTACTGTTATTAATGAACTTGGAAAATAGACCTTGGTCAAAATAGCTCTATTCTTCATTTATTGTTTCAAACATTCCCACCATAATTTTTGGTATGTTTTAATGTATCATATTGTTATATAAATCCAATATCTTTTTATTTAATTCTTTTATTGTTATAAAGTATTTGATAATATCAAAAGAATGTATTTCAAATACGAAACCAGATATAAATACAGATTTGTAAGTGATATGGTTCCCTGTGTAAAGGAACTTCTTCAGAAGAACATAGACTCTTTCAACTGCCTACTAACCTAAAAATAGAACAAACTCTGCTTTAATTAATATATCATAATGACAACTACAGGTTTTATCGGATCAACTATACTACAAATGAAAAAATTAAGACAAGAAAAATGTCATGATAACATACATAATTCCAAAAAAAGTAAAAAAAGATCCTTAACAGATTCAAAGTACATATTTTAATGGTATGCATTTATCATTTGTTGTAATACAAAATAATAATAGAAAGATTTTGACCTTTTAAAAATTGGTTTCAAATCATTAGTTATTAATTTCGATTACATGCATTTAAAATTTGGAGTAAAGTTGTCAGAATAATAGCTCTTTTTATCTTTTTAGTATTTTTTTTTTCATAAGGCACATGTGCTTGCCAATGAGAGAGACAGACAAACAGTGAGAGGGATAGTAAAAAGTCCCCCCTCAGGAGAATGATCCTGCTGCATTTCCTTCTCCTCCATTCTCCTCATTGGATTATGGGCACACACTCACATGTACCTCGCATGATTTTCAAGCTGCCAGGTATGGGACTTGAACTGCAGTCAGCCAATGTAGGAGTATAGTGCCTTAACCACCCTGCCATCTGCTGGCTCCCATAAACTATTTTTCTTGACAGTTTTTAGTTGTGCCTTTATTGACTTTACTTCATTAAAAATCAACTTGGATTTAGAGATCCTATAAATAAAGTGACCACCCATTGAAGTAGAATATAGGTTATCCCTCCAAGAGCGGCATTTTCAAAAAAGCAGTTTTTCTTATAGGAATTTTACTGATCACAGAGGATTTAGAAGATTGTCAGATACAATGACATGTACAGTCTCAACAGGACAGGCTGATTAAGAATGAACATAATGTAAAAATATACACATTGAAAGTTAGCCTTGTGGACAGATACATGCAGTGGGGTGAGTGGGCGACAGGAATCTCTTTAGTGATCGGTTGAGGGCCCGGATGCAGTAATACTGCTTTCCCCTCCATTACAGTAAATGACTTTCACTAACAGACTCAGGTATTCCACTCGTCTACATACACACGGGCAAACTGTGACCTGCCACACATACAGTCTCAAACTGCGGAACTCGGATCTTCCTGTGACACTCCCAAGAAAATAGTAATAGTCCCATGCAGGTGGTAGGAAGCACTGGTCTTTTATTCCAGGTTGGATTTGGAAAATGTTTGTGTTGGTATTAATATTTATAAAGAGCATCTGTCTGCTTATGCTATGTTTTCTTTACAACTGACATGCACTTGGAGGGGAAAAACCTGATGGTTTGACTTACCAGTGATGACTACTCTTAAAAATGTAAGAACCTTTTAATAAGATATTTTGGCTACATATTTAACAAAACATACAGCTTTAAGGAAAAAGGTAGAAGGGAGTCTATTTGAAATTCAATGCTTTCAGTTTTACTATTCTGGAAAATGCTTAATATAAAAACTTAGAGGTAGACATGAGAAGTTACGGACTAATAGTTTTGAGAATTATAAAACAATGTTTCTATAAATAACTATTTTTTACTCCTTTTCAAAAATTTAAAAATGCCTCTTTTACCAAGTATTTCATTAGCAGTGTTGTGACTTTTTTACTTATTTCTTCCATGAGCAAGCAAGAGAGAGAGATATCCCAGTGGGTCTTCATGCTTTAATCCACACCCAGCCTCAGCCAGCAAGGATCATGGTTCTGGGTGTGGGCACACACGCATGTACCCAGTATATACAGGGAGGTGATGTCGTGATGCAAACTGAGAACCTCCCTATGTGGCTCCAGCTGCATCATATAAACTTATAGCATTCACATGGAAGCATTTATTGACAGCCTAACATTACTCTACATTCCTATGTAGATATGAAGGATAATCTAGATTTGGGCTGTCCAGTAGAGTAGACTCTTGTTGTATGTGATGATTTAAATTTAAATTTATTAAAGTTAAAGAAATAAAAGTAAAATTAATTTAAGTAAAAGTTTAAATAAATTAAAATTAATTGTTTACTTAATAAAAATTACAAAAAGAAACTGAGACTGGATGGTTGTTTGGTGGTAAAATTCCATGTTCTAGGAGGCTGATCCACATAATAAAGCTCCAGGTTCCAGGTTTGTTTTCAGAAATCAGCCCTGAACATGCTGCGTGTATGCACGCCCTTGACTTAGGGCTGGCTGAGTCTCATGGGGATTGCAGCAGGAGGACCCTGTTACTGCTGAATCATTGCCTGCCTGCTCTACCATTGTTATTCAAATTTGCCAGTCATATGACAAAGAATGTTGAGTATCTTTTTTTGCAATTTGTGTATCATCTTTAGTCACCTCTCTGTTTAGATCTTTTGAACATTTTTAATCAGGTTATTTATTGATGAATTTTAAGTACTCTGTATATTTTGAATATAAATCATCTATCAGAATTGTATAGTTTTCTAATATTTCCTCCTGGTCTGTGACCTGTCTTTTCGCTTTGTGGTAATGTCTGTCTGAGAGTAGAAATTTTTAGTTTTCATAAAGTTGAACTTATGACTTCTTTTATTCATGGATTGTCATATTGATGTTGTATTTTAAAAATTCAAGCCCAAATCGTTAGTCATTTAGATTTTCTCCTATGTGGTTTTAATTGATTTTATATTTAGGTCTATGATTTGAGTTATTTTTGTGTAAGATATAAGGTCTATAATTATGTATTTTTGTGTATGTAAATGGAGGCACAATTTTTCCAGTATCATCTTGTGAAAATACTATCCTATCTCCAATAAATTTATTTTGCTGCTTTTTAAAAATCCGTTGACCGTTTTTGTATGGCTCTATTTCTGCTTCTCTGTTCAGTCATTTGTGTATGCACTTTCCTTTTCTTTGCCAGTACCATGTTATAAGTTGTATAATATTAAATATAAAATTGGGTAATTTGGGATATTCAAGTTTTTTATATTTTTTCATACTGTATTTATTTTAGATTGTTTCTCATTTCTTTTAAACTTTACATTTATTTTGTTAATATTTAAAATTATGTTCTGGGATTCACAGTCATTGCCTTGTATATATGGATCAAGTTGCAAAGAATTGCCTTAATTACCATATAGAGCTGAGGATGGTTAACTCTCTTTATTTAGATGTTTTTATTTATTAACAATTTGTAGATTTGGCTATATAATTCCTATACATATTTTGTTAAATTTATGACCAAATATTTTGTTTCTAAACCCATGCCATGTAAATGATAGTTTGTTCTTCATATCAAATTTGATTTTTTTTATTGCTACCATATACACCAAAGCATGTGCTCACACACATACACACAAAAAAAGTACCGTGTAAACTGTGACCTCATTTAGAAGTTCTGTATTTTTTGTTCTTTTTTTGTTTATAGAATACTTGGCTATTTTCTGCATAGACAAATAGCCAGACAATGCTATCATTGTGCAGAAAATAGTCAAGTATTACTTGGGATTTCTAAATTTTACTTTTTTTTTTTTTTTTTTTTTTACCAATGTGTACATTTTAAATTTTCTTCTCTTTTGTCATTGGACTAGCTATGACTTCAAGTTTGATATTAAAGGAAAGTGGGCTAGGACAATGTTCTTGCCTTGTTCACAATGTTAGGGACAAAATGTCAATTTCTCAGCATTGTTTAATGTTAGTTTGTGGACTATTTTCCTTTTATCAAATTGAGGAACTTCCTAGACTGGACCTATGGACTGGTGGTTAAGAGAGTCAGATCCCACGTGGCCACTGTCCTGGATCTGTGGCTTCAGAACCGCATGGGGCACATGTGTCAGCAGAATGGAGAAATGGAGGAGAAGGGATTGTAGCATAATCACAGCCCCTAGTGTTTTCTTCTTCCTCTCTCTGTCTCACTGTCTCTCTATCTCTCTATTGAACACACATGCTCTCTGGAAAAAAAATGACAAATGTCCTATCTATTCTTAGTTTGCTATGAGGCATTTTCTGTGATGGGTATGACATTTTGTCGAATGCTTTTCCTTGACATGATCATATTATTTTCCTTTTTTAGAGTGTTGATATAATGAATTCTAATGGCTGATTCTTTGTATATATAGAGTAAATTCCACTTGATTGTGTTGCATAATTATTTTTGTATAACATTGGATTAAAATGGCTAATATTATGTTTTCTTATTCTTGCTTTTGTCTTTTTCATGAGTGTATTGTCTATAGTTTTCAATTCTTATCATGTGAATTCAATTATATGTTTCATCTGTTTTTGTTATTTAATTAATGATGGCTTACAGAATTAGTTGAAAAATGTTCCTTCTATTTTCTGGAAGAGGTTGTAGAAAATTGGTAAATTTTCCTCCATAAATATTTCATAGAATTCACTGTGAAACTATCTAGCATAGAAACTTCTTCCACTTTTTAAAATTTTAAAAATGTTATTATTTGAGCTGGTAGCATCTGCATTTCTCTTTGTGTCAATTTTTGTACTGTAAGTCTTTTGAATGAATTGATGTATTTCACCTAAATTATTGCTTTTGTGGAAAATAATTATTTGTAATATGCTTTTATTATCTTTTCAATGTACATGGAATCAGTAGCAATGACTGGTAGTTTAGGTCTTTTTATTTCTTGGTTAGTCTTTATGAAAACATCAATTTTATTAAGCTTCCCCCCCCAAAAAAAAAGTGTTCTTCAACGAAGTTCGTTTCAGTGTTATTGATTTTCCATAAATATTTATAATTTTCCTTTTCCTGTTTGATTTCAGTCATAATATTGTAACTCTTGTCCTCTATGTTTCCTAACAGGGAACTTAATGTTACTGCTTTAGAATATTTCTTTGTTAATGTTATTTGTTTATTTATGTTTAAGGTTTATGTAATGACAGAGAGATATCAAAACAGAAGGAGAGAGAGAGAGAGAGACAGAGAGAGATAGATCCAGACCCCCTAAAGGTTCCTCATACCGCAATCCACCTCTAGCTTTAACTAGCCTCGCTCACAGACACAGGCACACACAGCTTCCGTACACAGAGACCTTAGGATATGAACCCAGGACATTCCCAGATGGGTTCGGCCTTGCAGAGCATGGTGGTACTGCTGAGACTCCATTTGGCCCCTAATTTTATTTCCAATTGACAAATAATAACTACATATATTTATGAGATAGAATGTGATGTTATGATATGGGTATACGTTGTGGAATGATCGGATAAGATTAATGAACATATTCATTACTTCACATGCTTGTTTCTTTGAGGTTAGGACATTGAAATCTATATGCTAGTCGTCATTTTTTGTTTTTTAGGTTCTTGTCAGTCAGTAATTTCACCTAAATTATTGCTTTTATGGGAAATAATTGTTTGTAATATGCTTTCATTGTCCTTTAAATGTACATGGAATCAGCAATGACTGGTAGTTTGTGTCTTTTTATCTCCACCCCCTGGTGGAGATGACCATGGCACAATCCCTTCTCCTCCAGTCTCCTAGGATTTCAGGCACACAAGCACATGCACCCAGTGTGAGTTTCAAGCCCGTGGATGCAGGACTCGAACCTGTAGTAGGCCACGTAGGAGTCCAATGCCTTAAACCCTGGGCTACCTGCTGGCTCCAAGCTAGTAAACTTTGTGAAAAATGCTCTTTTCTTCCTCCATGAGTGAGAGAGACAGAGAGAAGAGAGACAGAGAGAGAATGATATCATCAATAGGATAATTATGTATGAATATTTAGGATCCATCCCCAGCTTCAGCCAACAACAGCTTCACATGATGCCCAGAAGTTTCAGAAAGGTCTTGGGATGGGAGCCTGAAACTTTTCTCTGTTGACCTGCCCCAGAGAACATGTGTTACCACTGTACCACCTTCTAGTCCAACTCTTTCAGCAATTTTCAAATACACGTTGTTTTTAACTTTAGTCACCATACTATAAAATAAGTCTCCAGAACTTCCTTATCCCAATTCCCTGAGAGCTGGTGCCTTTAACTAACATTTCTTAGTCCTTCACCATCTGCCTTTGACAATCACTATTATATCTTCTGCTTCTAAGAGTTCAACTATTTCAGATCTCAAATATGGGTGAAATAATGCAGTATTTGTCTTTCTTGTCTGGCTTATTCCACGTAGCATAATGTCCTCCAGGAACCATGTCATTGCAAATAACATTTTTTATTTTTTTGAGAGGTTTTCCGCTATAGGGCGCTTGCGCTCACCAGACAGACTGAGAGAGACAGAGAGACAGAAAGCGAGAAATCACCCCCCAGGGGGGATGGTCACGCCGCAATCCCTTCTCCTCCATTCTCCTCTCGGGATCTTGGGCATGCACGCACATGCGCCCAGCGTGAGTTTTAAGCCACCGGGTCCGGGACACAAACTGCAGTCGACTTCGTGGGAGTCCAGCGACATAGCCATTATGCTAGCTGCTGGCTCCCCCACAAATTACATTTTTTAAGACTGACTATTATTACATTGTGTTTGTACAACATCTTTCTTGTGTGTCTGCATTTATTCATTGAGGGGTACTTGTATTGTTTCCATATCTTGAACGTTGAGAGTAATGCTGCAATGAATTTGGATATAAAAATATCTTCTCTATACATTAATTCCAATTTCTTCACATGCTTAATTAGAATTGTGATTATTATATCACATGGTAATTCTGCTTTCATTTATTTTAATAATCACTTTCATTTATTTGAATAATCTATATACTAATTTATGTTTTTGGAGAATTATCTCAAGCACACATCTCAGATTTATTTTTCTCTACTAATGGCTTTTGCACAATTACTTTTGTTAAATATATAGTGTCATTTTTTTTTTTGAAAGCATGTGTTCTTTTATTGGACTCTTTCCTACACACATTAGGGATTCTCACATACAGAAAATGCCAAACAGGGAACCATTTGACTTTCCAACTAAATGAACTGTACAACTGAATACTTTTCTATAATAACAATTGTATATTTTCTTTTACAAACAAACTTATCATTACATTCTCATTTTTTTAGAGAGGTTTTTACTTTAGGGTGTGTGCACTCGCCAAAAAGACAGAGAGAGACAGAGAGACAGAAAGCTAGAAATCACCCCCTGGGGAGCATAGCCACACCACAATTCCTTTCTCCTCCATTCTCCTCTCAGGATCTTGGGCACACATGCACACGAGCTGGGCATGAGTGTAAGTCACCAGCCCAGGACTTGAACTGTGGTCGACCACATGGGACTCCTGTGACATAACCATTATACCATCTGCTGGTCCTGCTAAATTATTTTTTTATTTCCACAGTATACATATTTTTAAGCTTAATTTTTTTTATAATGTACAACGTAGTTTTCCCCATCTTAAATAAAGTGCATATTAGTCAAGTGAAAGATATTACCAGATGCATTATAATGAACAGTAACTTTTCATTTTTGTTTCTCTTAAATGCTTTGTTTGATTGATTATTTTTTCCCAGACCTCCTCGCTTCCACCCCCTATTACCCACTTCCTCCTATACTGTCAACATACATATCTACAATTGCTCTTCCTGCTATTAAAAATTCTGATCTGTTTCTGCTGTAGAGTGCAGACATTTGGTATATGTTAAGTGGGGAAATACCATGCCTATATTTTAGTTTGGTTTGCTTCACTATTAAATATTGATATTCATCCACTTGTATCAAAGATCAGAATCTCCTTTTTTATGGCTAAGTAATATTCCATAGAATACATGTGCCACATTTTTCAATCTATTTGTGTGTTCTTAGACGTTTAGGTTGATTCCATCTCCTAGCAATTTTGAAAAATGCTGCAATAAACACAACTATGAAAGAGTTTTTCCCATTGAGACTTTTTCTATCCTTTAAGTAGATAATCTAAGAGAGGAATTATTGCTTTGTATGGTAGCTCTATCTGTAGATTTCTGAAGAGCCTTCATAATCATTCTCCATAGTGGTTGGACTAATTTACATCCCCACCAGAAGTGTAGAAGAATTACCTTTTCATACCAACCTTGCCAACACTTATCATTATTTTTAGTGATCTTAGCTGTTCTGACTGGGTTAAGTGTTCTCATTCTGGTTTTGATTTGCATTTTTTATACAATCAACAATGTTGAAGACATTTTTTTATACTTTCTGGCTGGCTGTATGTCTTCCTTGGAGAGCTTTTTGTTCAGTTCACTTCCCCTTCTTTTTTTCTTTTCTTTAAATATCTTGTTTGTTTTTATTTGTTTATTTATTTATTTTAATTTTTAATATAAATTTAATCACATTATTTAGCTTACAAAGTCCTTCCCCTTCTTTTGATTAGTTATTTTTGTGTGTGTGTAAGCTGTTTGAGTGCCCTGTATATTCTAGTCATCAGTCCTTTATCTGTGGCATAGTTTACTAATATACTTTCCCACTCAAAGTTGAGTCCTCAGTCTAGTTATTTATTTTGGTGGGGCAGAAGCTTTTTAACCTGATGTAGTCTTACTTGTCTATTTTTAGGATTATTGCCTATGCTTTGCATGACCTTGAAATCTGTGCCAACTCCAATATCTCCAAGAGTTGCCCCAGTGTTTTCCACTGATATTTTATAGTTTGAGGTTTTATGTTTAGACCCTTAATTCATTTCAAATTGATTTATTTTTTAATGGTGAGAGAGAGGAATCCAGTATCATTTTCCTTTAGAGAGAAAATGGGTTTTTACAGCATAATTTGCTGAAAAGATATTCATTTTCCCACTGGGTTTCTTGTGCCCATTGTCTAAAATAATTCAGCTGTTGGAAGTTTCTTTCTGGATTCTGAATTCTGTTCCATTGTTCTACCTGTCTATTTTTTACCAATACCATGCTGTTTGAATTATCATAGTTTTGTAATATATTTTTAGGTCAGAAAGTGAAATATTCCTACTGTTCTTTTAGTACAGTATTGCTTTGTTTATATGGGGCTTTTATGATTCCAGACAAATTTTATGATTATTTTTTCCACTTCTGAGGTATGTCTCAGGTAGATGGATCAGAATTGCTTTGAATTTGTAGATTAATTTGAGTAGGATTGTCATTTTGATTATATTAATTCTTCCAATCCAGGAACATGCCAGGTTTTTCCACTATCTTGTTTACTTTTCAGTTACTTTTTTCAGGTTTTCATAGATTTCCTTGTAGAGGTCTTTCACATCTTTGGTTTGATTTATTCCTAGGTATCTTATATTTTTTTGTAGTATTGTAAATGGAATTGCTTTCTTTAATTCTACCACAGTTTGTTTATTATAAGTGTATAGAAATGCCATAGATTTCTGTATGTTGATTTTGTGTCCTGAAACTTTACTAGATTCATTTATTACTTTCAGGAATTTTTTTGTGGATTCTTTTAGATTTCCATGTACATAACCATATCATCTGCAAGCAGATAATTTCACTTCTTCTTTTCCTATTTGAATGCCTTTTATTTGACTATCTTGTACACTGGCCTATGCTTCCAGCTCTATGTTGAAAAGGAGTGGAGAAAGTGGGCAGCCTTGTCTTGTTCCATTTTTTAGTAGAACATCTTCCATTTTTTTCCCATTCTGTGTGATGTTAACCATGGGTTGGTCATATGGCTTTTATTGTTTTGTGGAATGTCCTTTCTGTGCCAATTTTTCTGAGAGTCTTAATCATGAAGGGGCACTGTATTTTATCAAATATTTTTTTCTACACCGATTGATATGATCATATGATTTTTATCTTTCCTTCTGTCTAAGTGATGTATTACATTTTCTGATTTGCATATGTTGAATCACCCTTGCATTCCTGGAATAAGCCCCACCTGGTCATGGTGTATAATCTTTTTAATGTGTTGTTGGATTTGATTTTTCTAGCATCTTGTTGTGATTTTTTTTTAAATTTATATTCATCAGGGATATTGTTCTGTAGTTTTCTTTCTTTTGTTATGGTGTTTTCTGATGTTGAAATCAGGATGATGGGAGCTTCATAGAATGAATTTGGGAGGATTCCGTCCTTTTGGACCTTTAGAAACAGTTTGAGGAGAATTGAGGTTAGTTCTTTAAAAGTTTTGTAGAATTTGAAAGTGAAACAATTGGAATTTGGGCTTTTCTTTTATGGGAGACTATTACTCATTCATTCTTGTTGTTTGTTGTTAGTCTACTTAGGCTTTCTATTTCTTCCTGATTCAATCTTGGTAAATTACATGTGTCCAGAAATTTGTTCATCTGGTCTAGGTTTTCTCATTTGTTGGCATATAATTGCTCTAAATGATCTTTTGTTTTCTGTTCTGTTTGTTTTACTATCACCTATTTTGATCTGTCTCGTTCCTTTGTTCTTCTTGAGTATTCTAGCTAATGTTGTGTCAATTATGTTTATCTTCTCAAAGAACCAGGTTTTGGTTTTATTTTTATTCTGTGTAGTTCATTTATTCACTCTTTCTGCTCACATATTTATTTTTTTCTCTTGGTATTTTTGTTGTTTTTCTACTCCTCTGAATTATGTTGTGAGATTTTTTTATTTGCTACCTTTTTGTTTACTTATTCTTGTGGGCATCAATTGCCATGAACTTAGTTGTTTTAGAGGAATCCTACACTAGGAAGAAATGACTCTGTCATAGCAGTCCTCAGGAAATTTTGGTGACAGCATGATCATAGCTCTAAATCTGAGGCAGCTCCTAAAGACTTTGCATCTGAAGGCTGGCAGATCAGTGTATCCCTTTCAGCTGAACAAGATGTTTGTCCTCGAATGAAAGTATGAGGCACACTTGTGTGGCTGTCACAGTTTTCTGTTAGCAACAGATGTGCATATATGCATGGAATAGCAGAAGCCAGGAGTCTGTCCCTTTATTTTTTTTTTCCTCAAATATCTAGCCCTTCCTATGCTGTTTCTGTTGCTAAAATGTTCTTGTTTGGTCAAAGTAATTTATCACAGGAAACTGAATCAGAAAAAAAAGTGATAAGAATTCAAATGTGTGGCCAATGATGATCATATATATGTTACTAGTACAGTACTATTATTTAGTCTGATAATACATACAAGTTCATAGTTGTACCTTGTTTTGATAATAACACTAGCGTCATAGAAAATGGCTATAAATGGAAATAAAAAGTCGTACATGTAAACATTATATGAAAATACTCATCACTGAGTTCCCCAGGTGGCATATTGGTTAAGATGCTGGATCCCACATAGCCGAATCAGTAGTTTTGTCCCAGATAAAGCACCTGAAAAATATACCAGGCACATATACATGCATGCCAGAAAGCTTTCGAAGTATGGAAGCAAAGCGGTTGCAGTGCGGTCATTCCACTAGGGGGGGATTTTTAAATTTCTTTCTCTGTCTCTCTACCTCTCTCCACTGATACACCTTATAACAAAGAAAATGTAAAAAAAGAAATAAAAATTTCTCTCTGCTGAGACTTTCTGTTCTGCTTGAATACACACTTCCTTTATTAAGAACCTAAAACTTGCATGTATCTTGTATTATTATTATGTTTTCCACTAATATTGAAAAAGTAGGGAACTATAAATTTGCATGAACAGTTTTCAGTTTGTTTTAATTTTATCTGGAGTATGTAAAGTATCCAGTGAAATGCAAATATCAGTTCAGAGAAAGCTATGAACATATAGCTTAAAAATGAATTTTAAGTTTTTATGCCAAAAATAGTACTAAATTTCTCGACGTTAGTTACAAAATTTATCTTTTTCATTTACAATCAATGATATGTTTTATAAAAAAGAAATAATAAACTATTACATTTGCCCCATTTTTTTTTTCTTTTTTGTTTTTGGAGAGGTTTTTGCTATAGGGTGTAAGTGCTCACCAGAAAGACAAAGAGAGACAGAGAGACAGAAAGCGAGAAATCACCACCCCAGGGGGTATGGCTACGTCACAATTCCTTCTCCTCCATTCTCCTCTCAGGATCTTGGGCATGCATGCACACGCGCCTGGTGTGAGTTTAAGCCACTGGGTCCAGGACTCGAACCGTGGTTGACTACATGGGAGTCCAGCAACATAGCCATTATGCTAACTGCTGGTCCCACCCCAATTCATTTTTTAAAACTTTGACTCTAGTTGTATCATATTTTTCTGTTGAAAATTAATGATAAAATCTTTGACTTTTAAAGTATGTTTTGCTTATTTTGGCATTCAAATTGTGCCTGGAGTGATTAACATCAATAAAAGCTATCACGGAGAAGGCTATATTTACCTGTTTGTTTTATGGAGGAGCATTTCCCTAGGGAAATGATGAGTAAAAAAGTACTTTTACTCAAGTTATCTATTTCTAAGGGCTAGCAAGTGGCATAGTAGTTAGGGTACTAGACTCCCACATAGTCAGGGTATGGATACCCAAAACCCTGAGAAGAGAATGGAGAAAAAGGGATTGTGGAGTGGCCATCTCCCTGGGGGGTGATGTTTCACTTTCTGATCCTCTGTCTGTTAGGTGAGTGCATGCACCCCATAGCAAAAATCACTCTCTCTCTAAAATAAAAAAAATAAATAAAAAAGTCATCAATTTCTAAATAATTGGAACATTGATTTAAAATGCTTACCAGATTTACAAAAGGGTGGCATAGTAAAGCAATGTCTTCCTCTCATAATAAACACATCCAAACTGCTTTACAACATAAGGGGACATGCTCAGGTTCAAGTGTTTCATCGTTCACTGACCAATACGCTGTGAATACAGTTTTCACACACTCACAAGTGATGGCTATGTATGAGTCATTTTTGACTAGCACAATGTTTAGAAAGTAAAGTTGCCAGGAAATATATTTTCAGTATTAAAATAATGCCTTTCCATGGGGCCACAAGAAGATATTTACATCCAAAACAAATCAGGCTTACTTGAATAAATAGTTAATATTTATTCCTTAATGAATGAATATATGTAAAGATATAAAATAACTTTAATTTGGGGGCCAGCATGTGATGTGGTGGTTAAGGCTCTGGACTCCCACATGACTGACTCTGCTCAGGTCCTAAACCTGGAGCCCAAGAATTGCCTGGGGTGTGTGTTCGTGTGTGCCCAAAATCTCAAGAGGAGAATGGAGAAAAAGAGGTTGTGGCCTGACCATCTATCCTGGTGGGTGATTTCTCACTTTCCCTCTATCTGTGTCTCTCTAGCAAGTGCACATGACCTATGGCAAAACCAAAAATGAAGAAAGAAAATGCCTTTCATATCTTACAGTCTTTCTGTTTTCCAAGATAAAAATCAATACTTCATCTCAAAAGTCTTCTCCTATCACTTTTCTATCACTTGTTGAATACCTCATTCTTCATTTTGACAATTCTGATACATTCTACACAGTTTTTTTAGGGTCATCTGATACTAAGTTCAGCACTGTACTTTATTGTGCAGGAGCAGTTTGATAATATACACACATATTTTCTTCCCTGTCTCTCTCTCTCCTCTCCTGAAGCGAACATCCTGAAGTCACCTGCTAATAAACTACGTGCTTCAAAGCCCGACGTTAGTCTGTAATAACAAAACCAGGAAAAGAGAAGAGGAAATTTGTTTGTGCCATGATTATTCAATATTTTTAAGACGTCCAGGCGACTATATAGATCATTCAATAGCTTCTTTTGAAACTCAGAGAATGTGTTTCCGGCAATACTTAAGTCATAGGTATGGGTTAAAGTATTCTTAGAAAGAGAACCAACAAAAAGAAAAATACTCAAGGTTTTCATTTCCATTAAATAAAATCTATCAAGATGCGGAACGGAAGATAAGCTGGCAGCGGGTTCTCAAAGTGACTAGAGAAATTAATAGAGTGACACTAAATGAGGAAAAAGCTTTATGAAGCAAAGCACGGTATATTTAACTGCTCCCAGAGATTAAATTAAATAATTACTCAAAATGCCACATTATATTTAAGATATAAAGTCACTTTAATGGGCAGAAGCTATATAGGTGTGGCTTAGTGAAAGTTGAGAACAGTAAAGGCCTACTTTTAAAACTCTCCACCCATTGGGAGAGAACTTAAGTTTAAGGACTTGAAATAACTTCCTAATGAAGCTAGCCTGTCAGTGGACAATGTACTTAACAGAAAAGCCAAAGAATCTTCATTTATTAGATTCAAAATAATCTATTTGTGTTTTGATCCTCAAGACACTAGTAACATAAAGTACTTGGGATATTTACTTATTTAATCACCATTTCAACTTAAAAAGATAATTTTATTTTGTTAAGATTTTACCAGAAGATCATATTATAAAGTTAAGTCAACATGAAACAATTATGAAAATAGAACATTTTTTGTGTTAACTTTTTGTTCAAGACGAGAAATTACTCCATAAACTCAAATAAGCATGCATCATCTTTAGATGTCTAAAACTGGTACATATAGGTAATAATAAAAACCTCTTTTATTTAGGTAAAAATTGCATGAAAACAAAGTAACTACTACTAGTACTAAACACTAAAAGCAACTTTGCATTTATTGAGTAATAAAAGTTTCAGTGTAGTTTTTACGAGCATATGCTCTGAAATTGGAACACATGCCTAGGTTTGAATCTTTTGTGTAACTCTTCCTATCCCTGTTATTCTTGTCAGGTTAGTTGTCTACATCATAAATTCTTAATCTAAAAACTGGATATAATTACAGAAATTGCTTTATAGGATTAGCAGGAGATTGAATAAGCTAAACAATGTAAACACTTAAAACACAACTAGCACTCAGTTAATATTAGCTATTTTATTTGATACTTATATATTTGAATCTATGATTAGTATATCCTACCATTATCACACTCTCTTTCCTTTTTTTTTTTTTTTTTTGATTTACTAGAGAGCACATGTATTCTCTGGAGAAAGATAGAAAGAGAAGGAAAGTGAGAAAGCACACCTTATAAGAAAGCACACCCCCTGTAAGGGGATGATCACACTGCAAACCGTTCTCTATTTCTCCTTTGGGGCTTTTGGGAACACATGAACACTTGACCGACGTGTTTCTCAAGTTTCGGGATCCTGGACTCAAACCCCGCGGTGGATTCCAGCCTGCTTAACCACCCTAAAACTGGCTGACTCTATTATTTCTTTTCAAATACTTCTTGACTACTGAATTACTAAAGTTTAAGGATTTTCAATAACTCACTAATGAACCTAGTTTGTCAAAAAACAAACAAACGAGCAAACAAAAAACCTACGCAAATCCAAAAATTAGCTTCTTTCTTCGTGCACAACATTTGGAGCCTAGAAGTCAATAGCTTTTGTCTTCTTTACTGGGGGTCAGTTGTTATTTTTATTAACACACAGAAAACTTGGAAACATTTGTGAGCAGGGGCATAAAATCCACACAATCTATCTCTGAATTAATTTGTTCATGTGGCATTGAGTTTTCATTCTCTCCAAAAACAGATTACTTGGGAAATAAGTAATGTGTCACATCTCTTCATTCTTTTATTTTACAACTACATTAAAAAGATTAAAGTTTAAGACAGAATTACTGTTATAATGTAAGAAGAGACTCATTGCTGGAGGATATCTGTAAATGATAGATGTGCATTTGCAGTGCTATAAAACACTGGAGGTGGAGAAGAACACAGACATAATCTGCTCTCTAACGTTACATGCTGCCTGTTGCATTTGTTAGGTTTGGCTCTTTCTCTATTTTCATTCCTCCCTCTACACACACACGTCTGCCGGCATTCAGCTCCACGTGGGCTTACCCTTTCCTTCAACATCAATAATCAGGGATATCACCAATTTAGGACAGAGCATAAGATGGATATCTGTGTCGTTTCTGTTCAACCACACCTCTGCCAGGTGGTGTTCCTCTCCTACTTTTACAGATCAGCCACTGGTGGTTAGGGAAGTAAGTAAATCACACACAAATAGAAGACCTAGTAGTCAAAATTCGAATATATTATTTTCCCCCAAAACCTTTGTTTTCTAAAATACCAGGATATATTCCTTTTCTTTTTTATCACTTTCATGGTTTCAATATTATTCTTTAACATCACAGTGAATCAGCCACACGTTTGGGGACTCATAACTCGAGCTGTAGGAATTGGCACTAAAACTAAGGGCTAATATGGCTTATTTGCTTTCTAACAGTAGGTGAAGCCTTAACCCAGAAAAATGGATATTAGATTGTTAGGATTTCCAGCACTTTTTCATATAGGTGAGAAATTATAAAGACTAGAAAGCCATCTAACCAACGGTTCTGCTTTGGTCTGGAGGTTGTAAATGATTTCCCAGGATAGATCATGGTTCAACTCATGAGGAAACTTTTATTGCAAAACAGTGGTTCAGATGTCCACAGTATAGGATTTGAAACAAGAATTACAAATAAAGATAAAACAAAAAGGTGAGAAACTATTTCTTATTTAGTGCTGTGTGTACCTGCTTTCAGATAGTTATTATTCTAGGGAGGATTTCCTATCTCTAGTGCAGTCCTTGAAAAGGGGTCCCATCTAACTAAGCTAAACAATTAAGAGATATCCACATAAATATTGGAAAATGCTGTTTTATATTCGAGTTACATATATTTAAACTCAATGCACTTTTAGGGCTAAAGATTACACCAAATGTCATTAATTTTAATCAAAATTATTTTAAACAGTAGGTATATAGTCATTCTGAAATTTACATTAAATATTCAAGTTCTCTAACTCCAGAATGCTGAGTAATTTATAGAACTTAGGAATAGTTACTTATGCCTTTTTCAGTTCCCTGAAACATTTCTCATTTTAATATTACCCTTACGTTTTCATAGATTGCCTTTATTTCTTTTCCTATAATATGCTCCAAATTAAAATCTGCAAGTCACGTGATTAGAAACACTGTACTAACAAAAAGAAGACATTGGTATTAATTATACAGCACATACATTCTCTGATTGTCAAAGTAATTTTCATGGCTAGCTATACTCATAAAACAGACTATTCAAATGTAGAAGTGGGAAAATTATATTCATAACTAACCTTATGATATCTTAGGTAAGCTAATGTCACTTTTTTTAATTAAGAAAGTAGCAGAATCTTAAGCATATTCAAATGATTTGCAAAGATTCTCTTAGCTTTAAAGATGAGAATATGCAAAAATATTAACAGGCAGTTTTTCAATGAATAATAAATAGATATATGTTTGTAAATAAACAGGATCAACACCGGTGAGCATAAAATGCAGAGTTTCATATGCAGAGAGGATTTCCCAGGAGAAACTAAGATAACAATCCAATTAAGCTGTTACTGTATGTAAATGAGAAATCTCAATTTACGTAGCCATAATAAGGTAAAAATTCCAGAGCAAAATCATGTTTTTCTTGTTTTATTTCAAGCAAGTCAAATGATATGTTGTCAAAGGTGTAGGTAAGCTTCAGGTGCTCGGGAGCTGACGTTAATAGGTTTGTAAAATATAATGGAGGATGGACAAATTTTGCGTGTTAGCAGAAACCCACATCAGTACTTCACAATTAAAAATCCGTTCGAATTTTTTAGGCCAGAATAACGTTTAGTAAACAGAATAAGCACGTGAGAAATTTCAATGAATAGAAAGGCTCAAACTAGTATGCCTCTAAATACTCATGCTCTGATAGTCTTACTACTAATGCAATAACAAAACTATGAAAAGTGCTACAAATTGTATTAATATTATATTATTTATTTCAATTATGTGTCTAGTGTTAGTTAACATTAAATGTTTAACTAAAATAAAAGGTAATATTCAAGTTTAAATGCTACCTCTTTTAGAAAGGCTTTTTCCGTGTTCACTAAACAGATGGCGTGATCGCTTCTAAACTCTCTAATCATCTTGTATATAACTTTTGACACTGTCATGTATAGTTGGGTGGTATCCCATTCAAATGCTTTAAAACCTTTAAGGAAAAAAATTAGATTTGCAACTCTCATAATATTAAATAACAGTGTTTTGAACATAACAGAAAATATTGAAATGTTGAACACATTATATGCATGAACCAAAAGAAAAAAAAAACTCAGTAATGAGAGTGACACACTTAATATAACCTTTCTTCTCTCGTCCTAATACCTTAAGATAAAAAACTAGAGACTTGCAAACCAAATAGAGACTTTGCCCAAATCTACTTGAATTGCACAAGTTATTTAAAAGACAACAATGTCTTGTACCCAAGTTTGGTTTTCCTTCTTAGAAAGAGAACCAGCAGTTACAATAATGGCTATGTCGCTGGACTTCCACGTAGTCGACCGCGGTTTGTGTCCCGGACCCGGTGGCTTAAAATTCACGCCTTGTGGGTGCATGTCCAAGACCCCAAGAAGAGAATGGAGGAGAAGGGATTGTGGCGTGACCATCCCCCCCGGGGGGGTGATTTCTCGCTTTCTGTCTCTATGTCTCAGGGGACCAGCAGTTAGTGTAATGGCTATGTCGCTGAACTCCCATGTAGTCTACTGTGGTTCACGCCCTGTACCTGGTGGCTTAAAACTCACATCGGGTGTGTGTGTGTGCATGCCCAAGATCCCGAGAGGAGAACGGAGGAGAAGGGATTGGAGGAGAAAGGATTGTGGCATGGCCATCCCCCCTGGGGGGTAATTTCTTGCATTCTATCTCTCTGTCTCTGTCTGTCTGGCGAGTGCATGCACCCTAGAGGAATAAAAAAAAAAAAAGAACAAGTGTTCACTGGTTGACCCAATAGCTCATTTTTCTAATTTATCCTACTTTTCTTTCTTTCTCGCCAGACAGACAGAGAGAGACATAGAGATAGAAAGCGAGAAATCACCCCCCAGGGGGGATGGTCACGCCACAATCCCTTCTTCTCCATTCTCCTCTCTGGATCCTGGGCATGCACGCACACGTGCCCAGTGTGAGTTTTAAGCCACAGGGTCCGGGACACAAACCGCGGTCTACTACATGGGAGTCCAGCGACATAGCCATTAAGCTAACTGTTGGTTCTCTAATTTATCCTACTTTTCTAAAGGCCACCTCTGTTATAGTTTTTGTGTATTTATTTGTTTTTATTTTATTTTATTTCATTTTATTTTTTATGTTAGAGGGCAAATGAGAATGCACAAGAGAGAGAGAGAAATTACCTCCAAGTCCTCCATCCCATCAGGATTCTGGACACTTGAGTGGGCCTCCAGCATCTTTTATGAGCCACCAGTCCAGGACTTGAAACCTCCTTGGCTATTTGACATTCAGTATGCTTTGTGCTGTGCCTAACTGCTGTGCTTCAGGCTTGCTCCTCTGCTATGGTGTTTGTTTCCAGAAAAAGCCAAATCACAGCTATTCAAGAAATTACCTATGATACATTTTATAATATCTATCCTTTATAAAAAGTCAAATAATTAGATTATTATGCAGCACACACATTAGATTTTAAAAATTACTCAAAGTATTATATTTAACATACTTACCTCTTCTAGAGAGATTTTCTCAGTGTCAAAGAACCACAAACTAGAGAAGAATCAAGCGATGTTGCAAATTTCTTAGGTGATTTAATGAAGTGAAGACACAATATTTTCATGCTATTTTATAATAAAACAGTTTATTATTTTATTAGTAACAAGTTTTATTATTTTATGGATAATACAGTATTAAATAATATATTATTATGTAAATCATTATTACTTTACTGAACCACTAGTGAAAAATAACACTTATCTTTGTCCCAGAGTAGATTTTTTTGAGTTTACAAAAGTCTTAATAAATCATATTTCTGATTTTAATATTGATTTTAATCACAAAAAAACATTAATCTGCTACTCATTTATGAAAAATAGCCCTCAAGTGTTTGCTTCTTAATAATGACTTTTCCAATCTTTTGAATAGCTATCTGGAACTTATTTATGATAATCTTTTTTATTTATAGAATTGTAGTAATTTTATTTTTCTAATAATGATGTTAATAATTTTTCTATTTCTCCAAAGACTTTTAAAATTTCTTTTATTTATTCCTAGCAATTTCTTTAATTTATCATTGCTCTTTCTGAAAAAAAAAAATGTTGTTCTCATTACTCACTAAGATTGTTAGTTTGCAGTTGTAAATACTTTAATAATTTCTAAACATTAGTAGTCAAGTTCGCCCCTTAGCACTTGTGCTAAATAAGTCAAACTGACAATTCCTGCCAGTTATGACACTAAGATTATTGACTGTGACGTACTTTGGGGGAAGCTATGTGAACCTAGATCCCTTATTATCTAATGAGCTATATTAGTCTAGACAGTGAGAAAAGGAGAAACAAAAATATGTCTATAATTAAGCTTTCTCTAGAGGGTAATGCTTAATAGACCAAACATAAAATAAAAACAGTCTGATGAAAAGTATTTTATATATGTATGTTCACTGTAAATTCTGAAAAAAGATGATTTATCCTTTCTAAAATACGAAACTAAATTAAAATAAAAGCAGAAGAATGACTGCTAACTGGTCATCTTTTGAACTCTCCTCACTATTGTGATATAGTATTTTATTGTCATTAATAATAAGTTCTAAACAAGCAAATTAAATATTTTAGCAGTTTCTTCCAGACTTCATAAAGATCCTGTATTTCATCTGTTAATTTACTCTTTCTATTTGAAGCATTAGGGACATGAAAACCAAAACACCACCTGTGGTTTTATTTCATTCCTCACACATCCCTCACTTGTGATATTAAATACTGCTTCAAAGGGAGCCTCTTAAGGTGAATGTCCTCATTGTTATTCTAGAAAAATAATATGGTATTATCTCCTAGTGATGTGGTTCACATTCATAATAATGCTAAGTCCAACTTATTTATTTTTTCTAAGTCTTAAATGCTTAGCAGGGAGTAGAGTGGGAGCGTCATATCTGATTGGCATACTTTCTATTTTGTCAAGAAATGCAATTTAATTAACCATGGGCATTCTTCATTTATGCTTTACATTACATCAAACTATCTTGCTGAATATTTTCAAGTGTAATCATCATCTCTTAGATAATTATTAATGGGTATTTTCTTCAAAATAAAATAAGCCTGTCTTTTAGTTGAGTATTTGTAAAATGCCTAGAGATTTTTAAAATGTTTTTCATAATTAAAAAAAATAACTTTTTCTGTACTTAGAAAATGTTAAGATTAACAAAAAATCTCAATTATCTATTAATATTACACTTATAAAGTAAAAACAAACAATTGCTAATTCCAATCTGTATTCAGATATTTCAGTATCATTTTTTAGAAAATTATCTGAAATCAAGTTATGTCAAAGCCTGCCTTAATGTAAATAAAAACATGAGTGAATGATTAAAAAAATATTGCATAGACTATGACAAGGATATTTCATAATTATTTGCATTCAGCAGTCTGAGGAAGAGTTTATGGTAAGTGCACTGAAGTAGACCCTTTTATCCATAAGGGTTATGTTCTATGACTCCAATGGACCTCTTTGCCATACTACACTTTTTGATCTGATACCAATATGGTGTTTAAGTGACTAGTGGGAGGGTAGCATATATATTATAGACGGTTATGTTTTATGACTCCAACGGATGCCTAAAATCACAGATAGTCCTGACTTCTTTGCCATATTACACTTTTTGATCTGATACCAATATGGTGTTTAAGTGACTAGTGGGAGGGTAGCATATATATTATAGACACACTGCATAAATGATGACCTGTGTCCCGGGGTGTACAGAGTGGGATGGTAAATGATTTCATCACACTAGGAAGAATGTTAGTAATTAAAACTTATGAATTGTTTATTTCTAGAATTTTCCATTTAATTTTTCTTACCATAGTTGATAAAAAAAAAAAAAAAAACTTAAACAGTGGAAAGCAAAACCATGGATAAAGGGGACTCCTGTTAATATTTACTATTCAATGAAACTTCAGTTGACCAGCAGTTAAATTGCCCAAATGTTATTGTTGTCTAAAACAAATGTAGTCATTTTCTTCTTAAGCTCTCTGGCCTTCAATTCAATGTCACATGTGGCAGGTCTTAAAAAAAAAAAAATGGACTAAAAATTAGAGCTCATATTCACATGTCTCAAAGGTCACATATTTATTATTTTAACCATTTATTGTGCAGAAAATAAAAATCTGGCAGTTTTCAAGTCATAAGTTCTTGCTCATAGGACTAGAGTTGTTAATCATTACATATGAATGTCTGGCAAAATTTTTAATTTTAGAAGTATGACAAGTTTGGTGATATATAAATGAATGTTAAAAAAGTAAAAAGGCAATCCATATTAGCAAAACACTAACAATTTATCCAAAATTACTTTCATATTTGGCTACACTTTCCACATCAAAGAATTCTTTTTAACACAACTCCAAGTTCTAGACTTTTTTTTTTTTTAAGAATTACTTTACTTACTATTTTATTATTATTTTTTGAAAAATTTGTTATGGAGCACATGCACTCACCAGAGAGAGACAGAGAGAAAGACAGAAAGAGACAGAGAGGAGAAAGTGAGCAAGGAAGACATCAGGCCCTGTACTCAAAGCACAGTGGTCCAGTGCATCGACCACAATATCATCTGCTGGCTACAAAGTTTAGACGTTTTAGAAAGAAAGTCTATTTGTTATAGATGTTTAGAAAATATAAGGACATTAAATAAAAATTAGTTAAAAAATTATCCTCTATATTGAAAAATTTTCTAAAATTCTTTTAGGAATTCTTAACAAGTTTTATCAGAAGTTAAGCACGTTTAAAACAAACCAACAAGCAAAAAACCCCAAATAGGTTGTTGATTTGAAAAGTATGGCCTGCAGGTACATATGCCTTATTTTTAGAATAATATTATTCAAGAAATTCACAGACTGTTTCTTCTCATAATTAGTATACTTTATAGTGGAAAAATACATATGTAACCTTTATAATATTTACTAGGATATCACTCAAAGATTTTTGATACTCATACTGTATATAATTTTTATTGCATGAAACGAGACTTATTTCTTTCTTAAGTGTAAAAATTCTTGGTAATAAAAAAAGTGTCAAATTTAAAAAAAAAATGTTAGATTTTAGGGCCAGCAGGTGGCATAGTGATTAAGGCACTGGACTCCTACATGGCCGACCATGGTTTAAGTCCTGAATCCAGCAACTTGAAACTCACACCAGGTATGTGGGCCCAAAATCTCAAGAGCAGACTGGAGAAGGAAATGCAGTGTAGCAAACCTTCGGGAATGAGTTCTCATGTTTCCTCTTTCTGTCTCTCTCTGTGCCTCTGGCAAGCAACACCCAATAACAAAAATCTCTTTCTAAAAGAAAGAAAGAAGAAAGAAAGAAAAAGAAAGAAAGAAAGAAAGAAACAAGTTTATTTCTCTTAAGATAATAAAGGTAAATATATTTTACATATACAGTAGTCATATAAAAACATTTTGCACAATTTGGGAAAATGATAAAATTGATTTATGTTCCATATTTTGTGTTATCTAAAATAGGTCTGACTGACCCCATCCGGACCAATGCAAGCTGCATTGCTGGTCACCAGGCTGCTGGTGGCTGCAGGACCTAAGGGCTGGGAGTCTTGGCTCATCCCCTCCTCCACTTGCCTTTGTACTCTCCAATCTTACGTGTTTTGAATAGCGGTGGGCATGAGTTGCTTGCTGCAGGATCCTTTATTTGCTTCTGAGGTGAAGCTCCTTAGCTCAATTGGAGGTTCACCACTCTTTAGAAACAGTGAAGACTTGTTACCAGAACAGTTCAGGGTACAGCTGATCAACAGGGAGGCAGATCAGAAGAGACATCACCAATTTTCTACTTCTACACACCTTTGAACACTCAAAAGTACCTTGAATAAGTCAGGAAGGAACATAGAGACCACCTGATGACTAGGAACAATTGTAGAGGCACAAGAAACATGAACAACCAACAAAATGTCTCTCCCCCAAAGGAAATGTCAACCCCACATCTTCCACAGACAACACAATGGATGTAGTGGACATGTCAGATAAGTAATTCAGAATATTTGTAGTGACCAAACTAACTGAGATGCAAGAGAAAAGAGACAATGAGCTCCAGGAGATGAGGAAGTCCTTTCATGATCTGAAAAATCCAACAACGTATAGCAAAGATTATTCACCATGATAAGGTAGGCTTTATTCCAGGAATGCAAGGGTGGTTCAATATATACAAGACCATAAATGTCATACACCATATTAACAGAAAGCAAGATAAAGCCATATGATCATTTCAATTGATACAAAGAAAGCATTTCATAAAATACAACATCGTTTCATGATTAAGAGTCTCAGTAAGGTTAGTAAAGAAAGGTCATTTCTCAACACCATAATAGCCATATATGACAAACCTATAGTTAACATTATACTGAATGGGAAAATGCTAAAACCTTTTCCACTAAAACTGGTACTAGACAAGGCTGCTCCCTTTCTCCACTGCTTTTTAATATAGGGTTTGAAATCTTAGATAATGCGATCAGAAAGGAGAACAGCATGAAAGGCATTTAAATGTAGGCAAAGAAGAGTTGAAAGTATCTTTATTCGCAGATGACATGATGGTATACTTAAAAGACCCAAAGGTTTCCATGAAAAAAAAAAAAAAAAACTCTCGAAGTAAGAAATGAATACAGTAAAGTGCCAGGATACAAAATCAACATCCAAAAATCTATAGCATTTCTATATATGAACAACAAGTTACACGAAAAAAAACTGAGGAAAGAAATCCCTTTTACCATAGTCAAAAAATGTATTAGATACCTAGGGATAAACCTAACCAAACTAAGGAAGTCAAAGACATTTACATAGAAAATGATGAAAATCTTTAAAAAAGATATTGAAAAGGACATAAAATTGTGGAAGGATATTCCATGTTGCTGGATTGGAAGCATTAATGTAATCAGAATTGCAATTCTCAATTAATTAACAAGATCCACACACCATTGGCTAGACTGATAAAGAAGAAAGAAACCAGATAAATCAAATATGTGATGAAAAAGGAAACATTATGACAGACATAATAGAAATACAATATATCACTATGAGAGACTATTTGCCAACAAACAAGAGAACGTGGAAGAGATGGACAAACTCCTGGATGATTCCTGTAGATTAATTCCAAATTAATCTACATATTTAATGCATTTTCAATAAAAAAATACTAGAGATATTCTTCACAGATCTGGAAAACACAATCATAGAATTTGTCTGGCATCATAAAAGACCTCCTATTGCCAAAGCAATCCTGCACAAGAGTGGAGCATGTTGCATCTCACTCCCTGACCCCAAGGTACACTAGAAAGCTGTGATCATCAAAACAGCATAATATTGGGGTAAAAACAGACAGGTGGACCAATGGAAAACAGTTAGGGATGCTGAAGGAATGGGGTGGGAGAAGGGAAGAATATAGAGAAGTATAGTAAGAGAATAGAGAGGCATGACATTAGTGGGACACAGAAATGGTTTATTACCTGTTGAGATAACACATACAGTATTCTCAACTGGACTGGTCTGAGAAATATTTCATGTTGGGTAAATTCTTTTTCTGAACAGAATGATATATAGCGATTGAGTGTTTAAAAAATAAGGAGTATAAAAAATAATAATCTGGAAAACATCATGAAAAGCTTTCTGGTGATGATGATGTGGATAGTAATGTCTTTGTCTTGACTGATATGCATGGTATTCCTTCTGGAAAAAGAAATGTAATATGCTACAAAGATATATGTGATTCAAGATAATATAAATAAGATTATGATAATAATAAATAAGATTTGGTCTCAACTGGGCTGGACTGAGGTATATATCATGAGGTGTATATAAAGAGTCTTCACAATCTAAATGATGTATAGCCATTTAATGTATGAATAAAAAAATTTTAAAAAATAAATAAAATAAAATAAAATAGATCTGCAACTTGCAGCAATGCTGTACTCAAGTGAGCCTGGATGATTAAGGAAGATTTCAGGTCTGGTTATCAGGTTTACCTGCTCATGTGTGCATTCATGATCCTGGCTAGCTGGGTCACTGGAAGGATGTTGCAGAGTGGGACACTGTTGGTGGGTGTTTGTCTTTTTCTCTCTCTCTCTCCCTCTCTCTAATGAAAGAATCAAACCTTAAACAAAATCTTAAATACTCAGAAAAAATTAATTGAAAATTGAGTGTGGAATAACATATACCTTAACAATACTCATGATGTGGAAGAGTCTATCGATAGTCATAAATTACTAGTTCTTTACTAGATAATGTTTTTACTTTTGTTACTTAAAACACATGTGCTGTTAGTGAATTTGCATGCACATATTTGTATCAATGATTTCTAGGCAAAATACACAAGTATTTGAATTAACAACATTTGTACTTTCTAAGATTATTTTCTAAATAGATTCCAATGCACAAGATAATAAAAATCGAGCTTCTGCAAGTTGTAATTTAGATGCTATATCACATTTATCTTAATACATTGAAACAGTAATTGCAAATAATTGAACCTCCAATACAAAAGCAAATGAAGTTGCTGAACTAAAAGGAAATTAACATTGATTACAGTTTGAGTAAACTGAACAGATTTGGTAGTTCTGATTTATGAAGGTGGCAACTAGTCCTAAACCTATTAACACAAAGATTTAATTAAAGAGTTGTGATATTTTAGCAACAAAAGCAAGAACAGGAAACAACCATAAAAATAAGCTTTTGTTTTGATGATGAAAATCGATAAGAAAATTGCAAGACTAGCAATCTCAAATTAATGCTAGGCAATGCAAGGAAAATGAAACATAAAATTAGATTGTGATAGGTCATGATGAATATATTTTAAAAACAACATGAGTGTTATATTGATATTTGTTCAGTTTTCACTGGAATTAAATACTTTTTTCCCCCATCCTTTGGACAAGTCAAGGAGTTTAATACGTTGACCAACAGTGAATAATTTCTTGGATGAACACTGCAAAATGGGGATATCACTTATTTACTCTAATACTTATCTCTGCTTCTTTACATAATATTTTCCCTGTTAGTATAAAGAAAATAATGAATATTATGCCCATGGTCATCTAGTGTTTATTGAAAAAGTGAGCTTTTTCAACTGAATCAAGATTGTTACTCTAATCTCCATATCGCTTTGTCTAACGCAACAAAGATTTTTGCAGTTGCATTTCATAGTCCTCTGCTAAGTCATTCCATTAAGATCATTTGGCGAACAAATGCACCATCTGCTTTAATTCTTTAAGTCAATTCTGTTTTATGACTCAAGTGTTTACAAGACAAATCTAGATCAGAATAATTAATTTTATAGGTGAGAAATGTATTCAGCCTGTTAGTGTATGCTATGTTATAATTTCAATGAATTAATAATTCATTTAAACATCATTGCTTCTAACCTAAATAAAACTATTTAATTAGTCACTCAGAGTAATTCTGACTCAATTTACAAGTGACCAGTACAATGCTTTGAGCGGTCCCTATTTGAATTATCCAGACAATGAAACCAAATGAAGTCAGTGATGGAATTAAAGAAGTTACTCATATAGTATCCAAACTATTTAGGACCAATGAGCTATGATTTTTGGCTACAGTTGTATTTGTACTTAAATGAAGGTTCAAAGTAGTAAAGTTTCCGTTGGTATTTTTGTTATTCATACCCATTTCCCTCTTCCTTTTTCCACATCATCCTTCTCTTTCTCCTGCTGATGCTGTTATTACTCTTCCTACTGTTGGCAGTATCATTACTGCCAATGCATATTATGGCGAATAATTCCTGTTTATCATCTCTATTTGCAGAGAGCAAATTAATACTGATTAGCCTTTGATTATTTTTATATTAAACTAGATGGTGTTCATTATCATGATCTAATACATTGAAAATTTCTAACATTTTGTTAGATAAATCTGTCGATTGTTTTACCTACTCATTTAACATCTAGTTTCTTAGAGATTTTTGTGTTAGATGCAGATAATGCTACCTTCTCAAGTAAGAAGCTTATTTATGGACTTTAATTTATTTAGGGTCAATAGCTTACGATAGAGGGACAGCATAGTGATCAAAGTACCAAAAATCTGGTCCCTTTTTCTGTTAATAAAGATACTATCTATAATTAAAGCAGAATTAAATATTACCCAGTCTGAAAAAGAAGTTTTATAGGGTAAAAAAAGTTATTAAAAAGAATAAGTGATCTGTTCTGAGAATATTCTTTTTTTAAATGGAGATTTTATTTTATTTTTCTATAGAGCATATGCACTCACCAGAGAGACAGAAACAGACAGAAACAACTAGCGAGAAATCACTCCCCAGGTGTGGGGGAGGCCACACCACAATCCCTTCTCTTCCATTTTCTTCTTGGGATTTTGGACACGCAGTCACACGTGCCTGGCATGAGTTTCAAGTTGCCAAGTCAGGACTTGAACTGTGGTCCACTACATGGGAACCCAGTGATGTAACCATTATGCCATTTGCCGGCCCCTATATTGAGATATTTTATATGAAGGTAGCCTTATAGCTTTTACTAATAGGGAAAAAAAGTTTATCTGTGAAATGATATTTTGCTTTCTTTCTTCTTTAAGGTTAAAGTAGAATTTTATAAAGAAATTCAATTAAAGACACAAGTCTTTGGGTGCCTTCTTTTGTTTTGTTTTGTTTTGTTTTGTTTTGTTTTGTTTTGAAAGATATTTTTGCTATAGGGCATATGTACTTAATGGAGAGCAGAGAGACAGAAAGTGAGAATTCTCCCCCTCTCCATTCTCCTCTTGAGATTTTAGGCATGCTCACACATATGTCTGGCATGAATTTTAAGTCATTGGGTCTGGGACTAGAACAGTGGTCTACTATGGGGAGTACAACAATGAAACCATTATGCCATCTGCTGGTAACAATGGGTGGTTTTACTTTAACCAAAAGCAAAAACAACCATACTTTTATTGATACTAAGGACAATAGTAATGAATTTGAATGCTGATGGCTAAATTAATGAATTTTTATAGAAATTTATGTTCCTCTTAAATTAGGTTGCATTTCCTCCTAATTGCAATATACAATTTTGTAGTTAACATCAATTTTATGTAAACTTGTTGAATAATTTGAAAAAAAGAAAATGATATCACACTACAGCACTAGAGAGCCCAGACTCCTGAGGAGTGTCGGGGAAAATGTGCAAGTTCTGGCCACAGCCTAACTGTCCAATGCTGTGTTTTCCCATTCTCACTACATTTTGCTCTAGATTACTTTTGGTTCATGAACATATTCACATTTTTCTAATTGGAAAATATTATAAGTGATGTCCCTTCCTTCTGGGAAGCCTTCGCCTTCTTCCATAGGAGACATTACTGCTTTTTCTTTAGTTTTCACTCTCAATTCGTATCATCTCTTTCAAAAAGTGGACCAAAAGGTGGAGTATTGATTGTAGCACTGAACTCTCACACTGACAGCTGCAGTTTGATTTCCAGACATGGCAGCTTGAAATCCATACAGGGCATGTGTGCATGCATGCTCAAAGTCCCAAGAGGAGAATGAAGAAGAAGGGATTGTGATGTGGCCATCCTCCCCCCCCGGGGGGATTTCTCACTTTCTCTTCCTTCTCTCTGTCTCAGGTGGGTGCACATGCTCTACGGCAAAAATCCCTCTTGAAGAAAAAAAAAATCACTTTGATGTAAATAAAAGTGTATCCTTTCCTCCCATTATCCTAGGTTAGGGCCAACTGTTATTAAGAAATTATCACAATTAAGTTGGTATTCTTAATTTGTTTCTTTGTTTATAAATTTTGTGTTTATTTTGCTCATTATTGCTATTATAACGCCTTCCTGGTCTGCTTCATTACTTCATATTGTTTGTGTTTTGTTTGTGCTGTATTATAACTCTAAGTACAGCATTTTTTGTATCAGAGACATTCAGTAAATACTTATGGAATGAATGACTGAAGGTACTACTTAGTGGATCGATAGTTTGAGAAACAGCAATCCTCGGGCAACTTTCTAACTTTATTTCCGAGACCAGTAATATAATGTGTTACCCATTTTTTCTGGTTCACACCCATTTTTTAGTGTCTTTTTTGTTGTTGTTCTTTAGAGATTTTGTTTGAAAAAATATTTGGGATTTCTGTTAATCATGGGATTACTGCATGAGCTCAGCATGATAAGATAAACTTAAACTCTGGACTGAAGAAGAAAACTGCAACTAATAATGCAATTATTATTCATAAAAATTATGGATACAGAAAGTTATACAAAGGTATATTTTAAAAACTTTAATATCTAATATAGTTTAAATAGTTTATGTGCCATATGGTGCCTACTGGAACCACAAATTAGACTTTCAGCTCAAAGATGATGCAGGAGATCCTGTAAAAATAGTAGAAGGTGAGACGCTGATGTGCAGGCAGAAGCTGGTGTCTTAACGTGGTATGTTGAGTTTGGTATATTTGTTCATTTTAAGTCAACAGATCAAGGATGCTGTATGTACACAGGGAGATTAGAGAAAATATCAGATATGTAGCCTATTTGTCAAAGGATTAGTATATTGGGGAGTTATTTAGTACTTATTTGTTATGATAGTGACAGTCTCCAATTTAGTTAAATAACCCAAGTGGAAATCGCTGTAAGCCTAGCAAGTAACACATCTCTGAATTCTAAAGCATGTCCCAGTCCTGTGGATTGAGAAAGTCTGAAAAAGTAAAATGTGGTTTTTCACTAAAATAGACTGAGGTGATAATATCCATGAGAAAGTTAAATGGTGATGGTAGGGCACTATATTGAACAAAACTTTAAGTGTCAACCCATAAACTGAAGATAGGAATGTAGTTTTCTTTTTCCCCAAAATTATGTGTAAAAATAATAAAATACCCCAATGACTAAAAATGCTGCTGTGAACCCAAGCCCGGAGGTGCCATTAATGAGGACCAAAGAGAAACTACCAATAACCATAGTTGGGATGTTGAAGGATGTCTCACTGTGACATTATTTATTTTATATTTTTTGGAGCAGTTTTTGTGATAGGGCACCTGTGCTCACCAGAAAGACAGAGAGACAGAGAGCTGTAATCCCTTTCCTTCCATTCTCCTCCAGGGATCTTGAGCACGCATGCACACACGACTGGCGTGAGTTTAAGCCACTGGGTCCGGGACTCCAACCAAGGTCAACTACCTGGGGGTCCAGCGACATAGCCATTTCGCCACCTGCTGGTCCCCACAATGACATTATTGATGAAATGGAGAGTGTCATTGCTTCTGTGGTGATTCTGAAAGACAGAGGTGCTTATAAGATCTATGTCATGGCCACTCATGCCATGCCACCTGCAAGTGTCCCTGCCTTATTGAAGTGTCTTCACTGGAGGTGGTGACTAACACTGTTCTTCATGAGGTACACAAACTGTTACAGACCACTATGCAACATGGTTATCAGTGTGATTCCTTCTGAAGCAATTTACAGACTCCCCAGCAAAGAGTCCATGACTTTCTTACCTTTTCTGAAACATCATTGTGAATGACTAGCTTCTCATTTACCTTAACACTGAACTCCTAGGAATATGTGTGTGAAGAAGCATTATCAGATATGCAGTTTCCTCCACAGTAGGATTGGAAATAGCTTGAAGCTGGTTTCTGTCATCAGGGCTGGTGGATAGGAGGCATTAAGACAGTCAAGAAGGAGACAGCTAATGAAGTATCATACATGCCTTAAATGTTTACTGTCATTGGCCTTATTCCTTAAACAAAAATTGCGGACATTTACCTGAAAAGAATCTGAAAATCATGTTGATACTGAAGACGAGTTCAAGGTAGATAAGGTCAATAGAGATTCATAATTTTCTCTCAGAAGTTACTGTACTTACAAACATTGAACAAAGGCTCAAAGGCTCAAAGGCTCTCGCCTTTGGGTGATGACTCTTTATAGGATGTCAGATTAGAAAGTAGCATCTCATCTGGGAGACAACTGGTGGCATGGCGGTTAAAGCAACTGGATCTCACAGGAATGACTGCTGCATGGTTTGAGTCTCAGGCTGACAGATTGGAAAAAATGCTGGGCATATGAACATGCGTGCTTAAAATCCCAAGAGGAGAATGGAGGAGAAGGGACTGTAGTGTTACCATCACCCCTGGAGGGGTCCTTTCTCAATTTTCTTCTCTATCTCTCTCTGTGTCTCTCTCAAGTGAGCACATGTACCTTATAGCAATATATACAAAAGTCAGCTAAATTTATCAAAATTATTGTTTCATTTGTTTTTAACAGTGTGGATACATAAGTTCTGTCTAAATAACTCAAGATGCTCCATCTTGAGAGCCTTAATTTGTCCCAAACCAGCTTGCTTTTTCACTTCCTTTCTTTTACTCTCTGTGTCACTCTGATTGAATTAAAAAAGAATAATAAATAAAATAATTATTAAGGAAAAAATCTTAATCACACCTGAAAAGTCTCTTTCATGATGTATGTGGCAAATATACAGAGTGCAGGAATTAGGACACAGATAAATTTGAAGAGCTGTTATTCAGCCTTTTGTGATACCTGATCTGAAATCTGAAGGAAAGGGAGGATCCAGTCACAACAAAACTGGAATATATAGGATTTTAAATCCCCTGAAGAGTAGATGTACAGTCACAGAGCTAAGGACAGGTAGCATTTTGGGGAGGAGGTCATACCAGGAAATAGAGATGAGAACAGATGAATGAGTGCTAAGACAGTGAAGAGAAAGCAATCTCTGTTTTGAGCAACTGGCACAATTCTGCTGGGGACAGTTTGTGTAGCACAGCCTAGAATGTTCTCAATGGGATATAGAATCTAGGCCTTGTATGCTGCTGTGTGTTGGTACTAAGTAAGCTCTCAATTTCTCCAGATAGCCATTGGGCAAGCAAGCAAGTAAGGTATAAGGGTAGTCGGGCCATGTACTTTTGGAGTGGGAGACTGTTGGCTCTTAATAGCTGTACTGAGAGATCCAAGACTGGTTATATTCAGAAGCAGCCTAGTTTCTGGTGCAGTTGGCAGCAACAATAAAAAATAGCAAGATCAAGACCAGCAGGTGGCCTGAAAGTTAAGGCACTGATTTCCACATGGCTGGCTGTGCATCTAGAGTCCCAGACCCAGCAGTTTGAAAATCATGCTGGTGTGTGTGTGTGTGTGTGTGTGTGTGTGTCCCCGAAATCCTGAGAGGAGACTGGAGGAGAAGGGATTGCAGCATCCCCATACGCCCCTTGGTGGGGGGGTGACTTTTCTCTGTCTCTCTCTCTCTCTCCTTTTCTCTCTCTGGTGAGCACACACACACTATAGCATAAAATTATCAAAAATAAAGCCAAATAAATAATTGCAAGATATACCTAAAGCATTCAAAGGTCTGACAATGTAATAAAATGTGTGAAAATACATCAGTGAAACAATTACAGAATGATAAAACATTTTGATGAATTAAATAATTTGGAGCAAAAGAGCAAGTTTATAATATTGCAAACAATAGAGCTACAAAAACAATATGTTTGGTTAGAAACTGCCATTGATGCTAAGTTATAGTTCGAGCTGCAAACCGACTGGGAAAAGGGAGGATGAGTACTTAGAAAGAAGGAACATTTGCTAAGAGAGAAAATAGTTTAGGCAAATTCAAAACACATGTAATAGCAAGTTTTGTAGTAAATAAGAATACTTTGAGTGGAGAATAGTTACTTATTTTATTTTAAGGGAGAAAATATCCTAAATAGTCTGTTAATAATTATTGATTCATTTGTTAGATAATTCAAAAATATTAAATGTTTAACATGTGTTTGGCACTATTTCAGACACAGTTATTTGAGACTATATGGAATAGTGAAAATCTCTATCCTTTATGCTGGTTTCATATTTGACATATAATAATATATATTATTATTAAAAGATAATGTGAGTATATTATATAAAATATTTTTATACAGAAAATTTATAACAGAGTGACTATTAAAATATAATTCATGCCACCAACAAAGCACACATACAGTTTTGTTTCCCATAATCCTTTAAAAGATATACAGTATGGGACTAACAGGTAGTGTAGTGGCTGGGGTGCTAGACTCCCATGTAGTCAACCATTGTTCAATTCCCAGACCCGGTGGCTTGAAACTCATGTCAGGCATGTATGCATGTGTGCCCAAAATTCCAAGAGGAGAATGGACAAAAAGGGAAAAAGGGATTGTGGTGTGGCTATCCTACCTGGGGGGGGGCTGATTTATCACTTTCTGTTTCTCTCTCTCTCTCTCTCTGTCTCTCTCTCTGTCTCTCTCTCCAGTGAGCACACTTGCCCTGTAGCAAAAATGTCTCCTAAAAAATGTATTTATAGAGGGGAACCAGCAGTTAGCGTAATGGCTATGTCGCTGGACTCCCACGTAGTCGACCGCGGTTCGTGTCCCGGATCCGGTGGCTTAAAACTCACGCCGGGTGCGTGTGCGTGTGTGCCCAAGATCCCAAGAGGAGAATGGAGGAGAAGGGATTGCAGCGTGACCATCCCCCCTGGGGGGTGATTTCTCGCTTTCTGTCTCTATGTCTCTCTCTGTCTGTCTGGCTAACGCACACGCCCTACAGTGAAAATCTCTCCCAAAAATAAAAAAGTATTTATATATATGTATATATGTGTGTGTGTGTATATATTATTAATATATATATTATATATATATATATTCAAATATATTCACTATGGATCATTCCTTCCCTTCTCTTTTAACTTAATAAAACTTTCTCAGGTATATGATTACTTTGGCCATATTTTACTCTGTGCCAGTGTGGCTGGCATTTTGGCAGTCTTTTAAATAAAATTTTTGAGACTCTTTAGGCTAAGAATACAGCTTCATTTATGTATATTCAACATTTCCATCTTATTCAATCATAAAATTTCTCCTTTTTCACAGAAATGGCATTTAAGCTCAGAGCTGTACCAATGTACCACCTGGGAACAGGCATTGGCACCTTGTGACTGTCTAGTGTGGCTGGCATTTTGGCAGTCTTTTAAATAAAATTTTTGAGACTCTTTAGGCTAAGAATACAGCTTCATTTATGTATATTCAACATTTCCATCTTATTCAATCATAAAATTTCTCCTTTTTCACAGAAATGGCATTTAAGCTCAGAGCTGTACCAATGTACCACCTGGGAACAGGCATTGGCACCTTGTGACTGTCTTAAATACAGGATTGAGCACGTCAGCATGATGGCAGTTACCATTTTTATCTCTTTCTCAACACAGACGCTTCTCTCCACTCCTACTCATTCTCTAGACGTTAGTACCTTTCCAGAGTCGACATGTGAGGAGATAGAGAGGCTGGAGGCTCTCTGATGAACACCCACACCTGCGTGCCTTTCCTAGCACGCACATACACACACAGCTAGCTTTCTCTGAAAATGTGAACCTAATTCTTCCTGAAAAATAATCTGGGAGATGTAGTTCCATGCCCACTGTATTTCTTCTTTATTGGTCAGTTCTGCTTCACACTTATATTTAAGGAAGAGTTCCTCCAGAATTCCAATAGGCCTCTTTCCTCTGACAAAACTTGGAAAAGAAATTTAGTGGGAGACACTGCAACCCACTGTATTGCTGGTGTTCTTTTTTCTCCTTTTAACTAGAGAGACAGTGAGCGAGAAAAAGAAAGAAAACATTGTCAGGGGAGGTGGTCATGAGGCAGTCCTTTCGCATCTATTTCTGTTTTTGTGTCTGGCATGTCTCACAAGCTGAGACTGGGACTGAAACCATGGAGTTGGCCATGTGGGAGCCAGCAACCTAACCACCAAGACACCCTTTGGGCTTATTGGTACTATTCCTCCAAACCATAATTACACATTATCTCCCTAAAAGAAGATGAATTTATTAGTCATTTGGAATGGGCTTGTAAAGACACAATATAATTAGATGTACACTTGGTACTGGAGAATCTTGTTGACGGATCCCTTGACTGTACTGCTACCTTTACAGACTCAATATACACAAATGTGAATCTAGTTTTTTTTTTTGGCTATAGGGTGTGTGTGTGCTCACCAGAGACAGAGAAACAGACAGAGAAAGAGGAAAACTTAGAAAGCAGCCCCCGAGGAGGGATTGGCTATGCCACAATCCCTTCTCCTCCACTCTTTCAGGGTCCTAGGCAGTCATGCACATATACTGAGTGTGTTTTTCAAACTGCCAGGTCCAGGACTTGAACTTTGAAGCCATTTATGTGGGATTCAGCCACCTTAACCACCATGCGACCACTGGCCCAGCATTTTAAAGTTTCATTCTTTTTGGGTGGGGTAGGTAGGGAGAGACACATACCCACTAAAGTGTCTTCATGCCATGATCCAGCTCCAGCTTTTGCCATACCCAGATCATGTGCACACACACACCTCGTGTGTTCAGGGAGGTCTCAAGACATAAACCCAGAACCTCTCCATGTGCGTTGACTTCACAGAGTGTTGCATTACCACTGTGACACCTTCTGGTGAAGGCGGACCATTAGTATTAAAAAAAATCAATATAGCACCACTGTGGCATACAATGTCCTGGTCACAGCCTTGAGTTTCATATTAAATAAAATAGCTCAGCAATTAGTATGATACCTTTAAACACACATGCTTGTGTATTCTGTAAATACAAACACATCTTATTGCAGCTGCCAAATCTTTATTATGTTTCTTGCTACAGGCCGAAGAACTTGAACTTCTAAATGAAGTTGCACTGAAAATTAAAAGTATATAATTCAAGTGTGGCAACCCATTGCCTGAAGTACCTCTGTGTAACCAAGAGCTATTAGAAGCAATAAGGTCGCAATGTTACCTAGATAGGCATAAAGCAAATGACCCCCAAATAGATTTTTGGCTCCAAAATGATATCCCTCACACTCAACATTTGTTTCCTGACTAGAACAAGTATGTTTTTGCCAATGAAAAGAATGATCTTTCCTTAATCAACATTAACGGCATGCTCTTTCTTTATCTCTGTTCTTAGCAGAGACAAAGAGAAACTTTAGAATTGTTTTTGACCACTGCCAACACATACTGAAAGCAAGAGGTTCTTAATCTTCAGTGCATAGAATAATATTTTAGAGTCCTAGTAAATTATACTGATTCTCAGCCTTCACTCTTAATTAAAACTCTGGAGGAGAAGCATCAACATTGATAATTTTTAGTGACCATGTGGTGGTTCTAAATTATATCCAGAATTTCTACAGTATCAACGTACTCTGAAAAACACCTTCCCCCGTACACACAATTACTACTTCTTAATTGTAAAAATTTGCCAGTATAATGTACCACAAAAGTAAACTTTCACTTTATATGAGTTATCTTATATGTTTTATAATGTATTTTCGATTCATAGCTTAAAAATGATTTAAATTAAGTACAAATTAAAAGGTATGAGCTTGTATGTAATATGATAGTAAAAATAATATTTTCTTTTATGTCTATAATTAAGATATTCTAGAAGACAGAATAAAGCTTTTTAATACCCATTAATCTATATAAATGTAAATCTTATTACTTTAGCTTAAGAGGGTTTCAAATCTGAGATTTAAAGGACTTTTTCAAAAAAACTTAAAAAGAAGAATTCTTTCTCATTTACTTTTAAAATTAATATAATTAGAAGACATTCTTCAGTTAGAAACACTTTTTAAATCAAAATAATTACTTATACTATAATAATATGTGTTGTAATTTCATTTTAATAATTATACTTTGACTAATTAATCATCACATTATATAACACCAAGAAGATTTTAGATGAATAAAGAATATTTTATTATTAAAAATTAATATATGAACTATTCACATTAATGTGTATTGTTGCTGATTGATCATTAAAAATGTAAAGACCAACATTAAGATGTGTCAAAATGTGTTGCTATACTTAAAAACAAAGTAATCAAAGCTTAGATTTAAGTCAAAATTCACATAATGCAAAGCAATCTCAGTTTAACTCATTTTAGTTATTTTCTAGATAGTAATATTTGAATTAGAAAAATTATGTCCATAGAAATCACAAATAATATATTTCTATTAGATTTTTTTAAGTTTGATGTTAAAAATCAATCCAAAAAAAATACTCTTACATTAGAATTTTAAATAATTTGTGGCACGTTGGGACCAGCAGTTAGTGTAATGGCTGTGTCACTGGACTCTCATGTGGTCCACCGCAGTTCGAGTCTTGGACTCGGTGGCTTAAACTCATGCCAGGTTCATGTGTGTGAGTGCCCAAGATCCCAAGAGGAGAATGGAGGAGAAGGAACTGCAGCATGGCCATCCACCCTGGGAGGGTGATTTCTTGCTTTCTGTCTCTCTTTCTCTCTCTGTCTTTCTGGTGAGTGCACATGCCCTATAGCAAAAATCTCTCCAAAAAAAGAAAAAATAATAATAATTTGTGGCACATTTAAATGGTACTAATGACATTACCTTTGATTTGACTTATTTCTAAATATTTCAAAGAAAAACTTTGCTATTTTATCATCTATTAGAATAACAACTATTTCTAAAAAGCAACTGTCATTTTCACTGTATTTACTATGGCAACAAGCCTAGTTATTACATCTATGACTTATTTTTCACCTGATGTATAATTATTTCTGAAACAAGCATATATACACCCTTAAAAAATAACTTTTTTAATTAGATGTTTAAAAGAATTATAGTTCAAGATCATGGAGTATGATACCCTTAAACCATTTAACTTCATTTTCTTTCTGTAATATTTAGCATTCCTAATGATAAGAATCTTACAATAGAATTAACTTACTGTAATACAGCAATAAAACAGTTAAAATGATTTCCCCTAACTCACTCCTGCCCCTTAGTAGCAAAGGACAAATTTCTGTGAAGGCCAGGATACTATTTTCTTGTAATGCTCAAAGCAGTAAATGCTTGTGAATTAAAATTCATCTTTATTATAATCACCAGACTGTTTATTAGACCTCGAGAGTTACACGTCCTTCTGTGTTCTGGTGTAACTATGTCACTCTGTCCTCTACCAGTCCTGGTGTTGAAGTTTTATGAATCTACTCCCAGTGACCACCCAGTGCCATGACAGTCCTGATTTTATGGAGTCCTTGTAAATACAAAGGGCAGACTTGTTATCCCATTCTGGGGAGGCAGACATATGTCATTAGCTTGGTGACAGGATAATTCTAATTGTTCAAAGTGAAAAAATCAATAAATATTTCCTTTGGTAATTATGACTGATATTTATAAAACAACTTTATTATATTACTCTACCACCAATTTCCTCTTTTTCTTCCTGTCAAGTATCTATTCCAAGCTGCTAAAATTTAACCATAAGAAAGACTATGACACATAAACAGAGAAAAACTAAGTATTCAACTTTACTCAAAATATGTTTGTAATAAGACTGAATATCTGAAGAAAATAAGTGTTGGTTTGCTTGTAGAGGAGTCACAGCGTGGTAAGAGAAGAGAAAGAGAGAGCATGTGATCGATTTTCAAAAATGAGTGGATTTGTGGCCAGCCGGTGGCATAGCAGTGACATCGCTGGACTCCCACATGACTGAGCACGGTCAAGTCTGGGACCCAGTGGCTTAAACTCATACTGGATGTGTGTACATGCGTTACCAAGATCCTGGAAGGAGAATGGAGGAGAATGGATTGCATCATGGCTATCCACCCTATCCCGGGGAGGAAGGGAGAAGGATGATTTCTCACTTTTCCTCTCAATGCCTCTGTCTCTGTCTTTCAGGTGAGTGCATGAGTCCTAAGGCAGCCTTAAAAAAAAAATAGACTATTTTAAATAAAGCACAAAGACATTCCTTGAAAAGCAGTAATATGGGGACCAGCAGATGTCATAATGGTTATATTGCTGAATTCCCACATAGTCAACCACAGTTCAAGCCTCAGACCCAGTGGCTTAAAACTCACACTGGACACATATGCATGAGTGCCCAAGATCCAAGATCCCAGGAGGAGAATAGAGAAGAAGGGATTGCAGTGTGGCCATATCCAGGAGTGGGTAGGAGGGTTTTCTTGTTTTCTATCTTTCTCTGACTCATGCCCTAAAGCAAAAATCTCTTTCTAAAAGAAAAAAAAATAAAAACAAAAGGCAAAGAAAAGCAGAAATAGGCCTGAAATGGAAAGCTGGGTGCACAAATAGACAGGCATCAATGCAAATTGTTGATCACCCGCAGGCTTGTTACTTAGTCCTATTTTCTGTGTATACTTGCTCTTGAGAACCTTTCTGGTCTGTGAAGTAAATGCATTTCGATGTCTATGATTCTGTCTTCTATTATCAACACTAGGATTAGTTACTTGGTGGCCTTTCCTGCATATCTGTTTAGTTGTCTCAGCAACATCTCACAACAAACATGTTAAATTGGCTGCATTTGTATTCTTTCCTATTTTAGCTGGTGGCAATTCAGTCATTCCATTTGCACAAGTTATAAATTTTCAAACACTTATTAGTATTTTCCTTTTTTCTCAAACCCCATGACAACTCTGTCATATAATCCTCACACTTATCTCATCTTTTTGTCTTTTTCTACGTCCTCTATATCTTACAATTCTCGTCAAATACCTCCGGTTCTTCAGAAATATCCCAGTAAGAATATTCTGCAATTTACTTTGAAAAGTATTGAAACTGAAAATAGTCCTGGGAAATAAGAATTCAAATCCTTTTTCAGGCTGAACTTGATGCCAACACCAAAGATTTTGCCAAAATTAAGAAAAGAGACTTAAATTCATGTTAGAGTTCATAATTCTATTGAATATGTGTGTGTTTAGGATTGTTTGAACTTTTTCATTTGCTTGTTACTGTTTTAAGGGTTTTTTTTTTTTCCCCCATATGATGTGTTTGTGCTTACCAGAGAGACAGTGAGAGGGAAAGTGAGAAATCACCCCCCGGGGGGATGACCACACTACATTCCCTTTTCCTCCATCCTCCTCCCAGGACTTTGGGCACACACACACAATTGCGTCTGGTGTGATTTTCAAGTTGCTGGGTTCAAGACTTGAGCTGCAGTGAGTCATGTAGGAGTCTAGTGCCTTAACCGCTATGGACCAGTTCAAGGAGTCTATGAGAAAATTGCAAACTTTTTATCCAAGTTAAAGGGAAGGAAACCTGTGGAAAACACCAAACTGTAAAAGCTAGGAAATATAAAATGGTAAGAGATATAAAGACAAGAGTTAAATATAGAGGCCTACCTATTGAAATCAGATAGGTTCCCAAAGATACTAATAAAAACTATATTTGAGACCACTCACTATGGTAAGGATAATTAGGCTACAATTTTTAATTTAGTTCAGAGATTAGGGTGCACAGAAGGATTATTTCCTGGGATGGTTCAAAGAGTCTATGAAAAAAAAACACAAAATCCCTGTGAAGTGGTTTCTCACTTTCTCTTTCTCTGACGAGTGCACTCACCCTATGGCAAAAATCTCAAACAAACAAAACAAAACAAAAAGGCAGCACAACTTTCATAGAAAGAAAAATATAGAGAAATTAGGGTGGAAAACCACTCAAAGAAAATAATTAAAGTATATAGATGTACACATAGAATGTAGCCTGCTATGGTTTATATAATGGCTGTCTCCTAAAAGTTCATGATATGGAATTTGGTAGGGTAGATCCTATTGATTGGATCACCAGGTCGGTCACCTGGCTTATGAATGAATGAATGGTGTCTTGTGAGAAAACTGAATCAGGTCCAGCTCTTATGAGGAAAACTTAGTTCTCATAAGGAAAGGTTGTTATGAAAGAGAGAGAGGTGCCAGCAAGAGCAAGAGGTGCCAGCAGCTCTTTCTCTCTTACACCCACCATCCTCTCTGTTTTCTCATGTTCCCGTACTATGAATCATGAATCTATAGAGCTCCATATCATTATGAATTAACCAGTCTCAGTTATTTGATAGCAATGGAATAACAGATTTAGACATACATAGCACTCAGAAAGATTATTCTCTAACAATATTACCAGTTAAACCCTAACAACTGCTCCTAAACCTACCTTTTCAAGACTAACAAATCAGCTGCTTCTGGGGCAATCTGGTGACATGATTGGTAAGGTACTGGACCCCACAAGAATGATTATAGATACCCTATGGCAAAAATCTAAAATGAAACAAACAAATAAAAAATCAGTTTCTTCTGTATACAGGTCAGGAGTAGGCTTTGCCATCATATTAATAGGTAGCCCAAACAAGCAGTTTAATAGAAGCAAAATCCATAGAAGTCCAGACTATCATGTTAAATTGTAGGTTGAGTTAAGCCACCTGTATATCGTACTAAAATAGAAGTCAAAAAGGATCATTTAAACACTCTTTCAAGAAATAATATCTAGTATACTATCCTTGTAATATCTTCTGGCTGGAAAGCCCAGTGTTTGAGAGTGTGTTTGTACATTTCTTTTTCTTATAAGCAAAATAATCTTATGCTGTTTTCCAGTCTTACTATATTCTATTAAATGCCACCTGAAGCTAAATGTTTTTCTAAGACAGTATGTTCAGAGTTACTTAACATCACAATTTAATCAGATAGTTATTATGATTGAAATCCTCTCAGTATAAGCAAATATTTTCAAACATTAATGGACCAATACTTTAACAAACCCCCACTATGTTAATACTAAAATATAAATCAGAAAAGTACAAAATAATTACCTTTGTATTTAATAAGGACTTGTTACTTCTTTACTTCTCTGATGTAGAGTTGCAAGAATGGCTATCAACTCTTAAATGAGTTGAAAAGGGATTTAAGACCTGTAAGACCACTGAGTGAACAGGGGAATCTCATTCCAGGACACAGTATAAACAGTAAGGGAATATATAAAACCAGTCATAAAATAAAATTAAGATTATTCTTAGAACCCATTTGCTATTTTAGATAATAAATTTCAATACAATCTGAAATTGCTTTACTCTGGTATAATTTAAATAGACGTTAAGTATTAAGCATTCTTCCTTCATACATAAACTCATTTATCTTTTAATAATGTTTTCCCTATGCTTATATGTTTATAAAAATATTTTGTCATGATATTATACTAAACAACAAAAAGAAAAAGTATGACTGATGTTTTTATGCAGTAGTTTCTGATAAAACTTAAAGATGAGTTTATGGACGAGTTCAAGGTGTCTATGAGAAAACTGCAAACTTTTTATCCAAGTTAAAGGGAAGGAAACCTGTGGAAAACACCAAACTGTAAAAGCTAGGAAATATAAAATGGTAAGAGATATAAAGACAAGAGTTAAATAAAGAGGCCTACCTATTGAAATCAGATAGGTTCCCAAAGATACTAATAAAAACTATATTTGAGACCACTCACTATGGTAAGGATAATTGGGCTACAATTTTTAATTTGGCTCAGAGATTAGGGTGCACAGAAGGATTATTTCCTGGGATGGTTCGAAGAGTCTATGAAAAAAGCACAAAATTTTTGTCCAAATTAAGTGGTTCTTCAAACATTTTCAGAGGTACTGTATCTAACAGTCACATAATGGGTTATGAAAATATGCTCATAATAGTCCTATTAGTCACAGGATAAATTAAAAACTGTAAGAAGGCCACTGACATCAGAGTGTTAAAAAAATGTTTTAGATTTTGCATTCTTCCTTAAAGTTTATCCACTTATTTTCTAGCATTAGATGTAGTCATTTTACTACAGGTATCATACATGAATCTGTGAAGATATGTTTCCATAAAACAGATAAACGAGTACAGGAACTGTAATGCTTATATTATCCTGAAACATCTGGGAAGGTAGCAAAATTGATTCTAATGTTAGTTGAATTTCAAGACTCTATTATCACCTTGACCAAAATACTTTCCCCACCTCTTCTTACTAAGTGTTCTTCCACATGCAGAGTACACATCCTCTCCTTTTATGAGATGGGATGCCTTTTCCACTTGTCTAGAACCATACTAACTGAGACCAGCAAGTGGTATAGTGCCTTTGTCCCTGCACTCTCATGTAGTCAATGGTGGTTCTGGTCCCAGACCTGGTGGCTTAAACTCACGCAGGGCGCGTGTGTGTGCATGCCCAAGATCCTGAAAAGATAATGGAGGAGAAGGGATTGTGGCATGGCCATCCCCCTGGGGAGTGATTTCTCACTGTCTTTTTCTCTGTTTCTCTGTCTTTCTGGCAAGCACACATGCCTTATAGCAAAAACCTCTCAAAAAAAAAAATGAAAAAGAAGAAGGAAAAGAAAAGAAATATCATATTAACCTAGAATCTGCTATAGGCAGATATAAATGCTGCTAGATACTGATATTTATTCTTAGCTTTATTATCAGTATGCACATATGGACTTCCTGTAACATCTGTCCAAGCAACTACTACTTCATCACCTAACATTGATATAACTGCTTTCCTGGTCTTCTGAAAAAACAGAGGAAGTTATTAGCTTAGAACTACAATGGATGTTGGAAATATCTCTACTGAGTCTTGTCAATCCCTCTCTTTGCATACAAACAATAAAGAATTCTATTGGATTCACATTATGACTTTTCAAGGAATATAGTACTTCTATATCTCAATGACTTTCTGACTTTTAAAAATTGTGTAGAAATTAGGTAATTCATTCATCATCTCTATATCTGATTCTTAAGGCTCTTTATATTGGGATTAGGATCTTTTCTTTTTTCATAATCTGGATATTGTTGGATCCTTATTTAGTAGTGAATGGCAAACCTCTGGAGGCAATTCTTTGCTTAGTAATGCTCAAATGTATACTTTTTGGAGTTTTGCATCTTGTACAAGTGGTCTTTCACTAAATAACACAAAAGCAATGATTTGGATAAATATTAGTAAGACCTGTTCTTGATAAAATTCAAATACTTATCAACATGATAAATGACAAGTAATACAACAGGATGAAGTAGATGGAGCATGCAAATAAATGATTGATTCTATGACCCCTTCTCCACCTAGTACAAAATGACTAAAAAGGGAATCTGAGAAACAAGAATTAGCCTCAATAGACTAATTCTAAACTTATTTAATAATATCTTTCATGTTATTCAGGTCCTTCAAGCTAATTTCTAATCAGATAATTTTATTTTTATAATATTTTCAGTTTGTTTTATTTCTAATCATTCTGTTAATATTGTTTGTTTTTAATTTGTAAGCTAAACAACATAAGGTGCCAATTAATTAATTAATGACTCATCTGCATTTAAATATGTTCTTTTTTTATTTGTGCTAAGTTTTATTACTGGACAGCCTCTATTAATATCAATAATATTGGTTTTCAGATCTTTTCTTCCATTTCCAGTTCTTCACATATAACCTAATTTTTTGAAATTATCTTGTTTTGATTTTTCTTTTTTGTTTTAATATGAAATATAATTTATCTAGGTACTATTCCTTTAAAGAAAAAAAACTTCCAAACTCCCCCTGGATATAAAACATTTAATCTAAAGGGCAAAGTTATAGTTTGTATTTTATTTATGGATTTATTTTTCTTCTCTTTGTTCTCAGATAGATATGTCTGGTCTTTTGTGAACATTTTTGCAAACTTATATTAGCTGAGATAAACACATGACTGTATCTAATTTTCATCTCTTTTCATCTTGCTGCTTAATCATGTCCTGAGATACCCTTATGTCCATCTCATCTACACTTTTGTCTTATACTCTGCATTTCCTGGAAGCACATCCTTACGTAATTTCCATATCTCTCAAATCTGTCAGTTCTCTCTTCTAGTTATTTCAATGTACTCTTTTTGGTAACCCCAAAATCTGATCACTCTCTACTACTCGTCTCAGAGGAACACCAGAAACTTGTTAGTGCTTTTTCTGTGATGAATTGCCACACTGACACAGTCGTGTCACACAGAGCCATATTTATTCCATTGATCCAGCATCATGGCAAAATGGAGAAAATCTGAGAGGCTATTAGTGCCCAGAATTCCAGACAGAGAACCAGGTCCAGATCTTTTCTATCCCTTGTTCCTCTAACTTCCTGGAGGGCTATCTAACATGAGAGATCTTCCAAAAGTTAAAAAAAACAATGCATATTACAAAAAAGGATGCATGGATTCAAAAAATAAATTGTACTAAAAAAAACTCAGACATTTCTATAAAATTTTTGAAGCCATTTCAAGTGCCTGCAAATTTAATCCCAGAATCAGAGCAGGAATTTCACAGTAATAATTATCAGAAGTTTTTCCCCTTCATTTTTTATTTTTTAAATTTCCACATCAAAGTGATATCAAGAAACATTTGTCTTTCTATACCTGGCTCCTTTCATATAACATCTTGTCTTTCACATATCCATTTTGTCATAAATGCCAGGTTTTTTTTCCCTTTAAAATGAAACACAGTATTCTACTGTGTACATATACCACAGTTTCTTCTCACAGTCATCTGTCAATGGGCATTCATATAGTTTCTGCATTTGGCTGTTATGATTAAAGCTGCAGTGTACATAGGAATGCAGCTAGCTTTCTATAAAGCTAAAGCTTTTCTAGCTTTATTAGCATACTGATTTTATTTCCATTGGATATATATTCAGAAGTACAATTGTTGGGTCAATATAGTAGTTCTATTTTTAATAATTTGAGGACTCTCCATACTGTTTTCTATAATGGTTGTATTAATTTATATTTCAACTATCAGTGTACAGGGTTTTCTTTTATCTGTTTCTTAATCAGCTTTTTTTTTTTTGCCACTTTATAGTAGCCACTCTAAAAAGTATGAGGAGTGTGGATTTAATTTACATTTCCTTGTTGATTAGTAAAATTATTTTTTATATACTTATTGGCCACTTTTATGCATTCTTCTGAAAGATGCATATTAGGTTCCTTTTTCTTTATTTATTTATTTACGTTTTGCTATAGGGCATGTGCACTCACCAGTGAGAAACAGAGAGAGAGTGAGAAATTACTTCCCAGGGGCGATGGCCACACTACAATCCCTCCTCTTCCTTGCCCCTCTTGATACTTGGAGCTTATGCACGCACATGTCCAGCATGTTTCTCAAGCTGCTAGATTCAGAACTTCAACTGTGCAGATGGCCATGTGAGATCAAATCACCTTACCCATTACATCACTTGCTATCCTGCTTTGTCCCTTTTTTTTTTTTTTTTTTGGAGAGATTTTCACTGTAGGGTGGGTGCGCTCGCCAGACAGACAGAGAGAAACATAGAGACAGAAAGCGAGAAATCACCCCCCAGGGGGGATGGTCACGCCGCAATCCCTTCTCCTCCATTCTCCTCTCGGGATCTTGGGCACGCACGCACACGCGCCCGGCGTGAGTTTTAAGCCACCGGGTCTGGGATACGAACCGCGGTCGACTACGTGGGAGTCCAGCAACATAGCCATTACGCTAACTGCTGGTTCCCCTGCTTTGTCCATTTTAAAATCAGGTCGTTGGGACCAGCAGATGGCATAATGATTATGTCACTGGATTCCCACGTAGTTGACGGAGGTATGAGTCTCACACCTGGTGGCTTATAATTTACACCATGTGCATGTGTGTGTGTGCCCAAAATCCCAAGAAGAGAGTGGAGGAGAAGGGATTGAAGCATGGTCATACACCCTGGGGGGTCGTATATCCATATTAAGAAAGGAGCATCTCTAATTTATTGGAGATAGCTTGAGATGACTGTGTACCACTATATTCATATTTGGAATAAATCAATAATATATATAAATATGCATATTTTTGTCTTCCTCTGTTTAATCTATCTTTTAAGCATAACTGTAAACATCAAAATTTGTAGAACACATGGAAAATATTTTTTTAACATATGTTTTACTTAACTTTATTTTATTTTGACAAGAGAGGGACAGAAAGAGAGAGAGAGCAGAAAAGTAAGAGAGTAAGCCACAAGCTTCAGGACTCAAACTGTAGTCAACCACATGGGGGTCCAGCACCCTTAATTACTACACCACCTGCTGGCCCCAGGGAAATATATTGAAATACCAAAAACTTTAGCATACCAATTGAAAATATTTACAAAAAAAATCTTATTTCTATTTTCTTATAAGAAAATAGAAAACTGGCCCATATTATTGTCAGAGATTTTTGTTTTATTTTTAGTTCATTATTAGGTCATTAAAAAAATAACATGAGGAATATTATCTACTATCACTTTTTATTACACAATAAAAACATAATTTAAGAATAAAATAATTTTTGTGAATTAAACATGTTACTTTAAAAGTAATGCTTAAAAATGCACTACTAATTCTGTTCCTTTTGTTTTGTTTGCTTTTCCCATTTGGATAGAAAACCAGTATAAGTGTATCTGAAAAAAAAATTATTTTGTTGCTAAGTCTTAGAACAAACAGGCCTCCCAGTTTTTAAGTATTTTAGCAGAAAAGTAGGGACAAACGCAATTTAAAAAATCTATAAGCATGAGGGACCAGCAGTTAGTGTAATGGCCATGTCGCTGGACTCCCACGTAGTTGACCACAGTTCAAGTCCCAAACCCGGTGGCTTAAACTCACGCCGGGCACGTGTGCATGCATGCCCAAGATCCCGAGAGGAGAATGGAGGAGAAGGAATTTCATCATGGCCATCCCCCCTGGGGGGTGATTTCTCGCCTTCTGTCTCTCTGCCTCTCTCTGCCTGTCTGGTGAGTGCATGCGTCCTATAGCACAAATCTCTCCAAAAAAAAAAAAAATCTATAAGCATGCATAACAATGTGAAGGTCAGTATAATTGGGCCACCAGAATTTTTGTAAAACTTAATTGGATTATATATAAGTCTAGGTTATTTTTACCATTTGCCCTACTTTGTATTACATAGAACAATTATAATACTATTCTACTCTCTATTTCAAAGCCACACTTTAATTGGAAAGCAGTATCTCTTCTAACTGTTTAAGTGATTCGTGAAAATCTAATATATGTATAATAGCAATAAGAAAAACATGACTGTATAAATTCTATAAAGGTTTTATAAAGGAAGGAAAAGTAAAATAAATGATTATTCAAGATTTATAATCCACGGGAACCAGCAGTTAGCGTAATGGCTATGTCTCTGGACTCCCATGTAGTCGACCGCGGTTCACGTCCCGGACCCGGTGGCTTAAAACTCACGCCAGGAGCGTGTGCGTGCATGCCCAAGATCCCAAGAGGAGAATGGAGGAGAAGGGATTGTGGCATGACCATCCCCCCTGGGGGGTGATTTCTCACTTTCTGTCTGTATGTCTCTCTCTGTCTGTCTGGCGAGCGCACGCGCCCTATAGAGAAAATCTCTCAAAAAAAGGAAAAAAAGATTTATAATCCATGTTATACTCATGTAACATTTATTTATGTCCAACAAGTCAGTCTAAATCCAATATACACACTGATAAAAATTAGATTAGTCAAGAATTTAAAATGTTATTTTGGTCTGTGGATGCTATTATGTCTCACTTGTTTTTGTTTTAAATAATAAAGAGAATACTAATTATACAGGATCAGTAAACTTCCATTTATGGTTTATTCATACAAGAATAATTCAGCCTTGGTCTTTTAACTGACAGAGCTCTATTTGGTGTGGTAACTATGAACAGTGTTTCATGAGCAATGGTATTTTAATTGTTCTTTTCTGACAATTCCCCTTTAAGCCTATGGTTTCAACCAGAATTTGTACTCTTAGAGTTCTGAAAATAGTTACCAAGCTAATGTTAACAATACATCTCAGCAATAATAATATCTTGGCATACTCTAATCTAATCTAAAAATATTATAAAAATAAAAACTTGGCACAAAAATGTTATGAAGAAAGTATTAGTATAAAACAATAACAAACATTTTAATAGTTTATTATGGCTTACTATTCCATATATTTTACATATGATTCCAAGCACTTTACATACAATTGCTTTCTCATAATAATTGACTTAGAACATTTACAGAGTCACCCTGGTAATAAATGACCATGTCAGGAGTTGAACCCAAGTAGCTTCATGCCAAAGTCATTGTTATCAAATATAATATTCAAGTGTTCCTTTTGTGCCATGTTTCCAAATTTTTATGCAAAATATCCAAATAGTTAAATTGTTTAATATAGGTTAAGTAAAGTGAATACAAATTTCTGTTCTTCTTTAGTTTGTGAAACATTTCATTATATATAATATATGTATTATATTTTGTAGTATATGTGATTTTAAATATACTATATATATTTAACTATATATATAATGCGTAGCATATATATAAATAAAAGTTTTAGGTCAGCATTTATTGTGTAGTAGTTGAAATGAAAGATTTTTTTAAAAGAATTACTTTATTTTAACTTTATTTATTTTTATACTTTATTTATTTTTAATGTGACCAACCAAAGAGGGACAGTGAGTGAGTGAGAGAGGAAAGGGAGGAAGTAGGCCACTAGATCCAGGACTCAAACAATGGTCAGCCATGTGGGAGTCCAGTGCCCTTAACCACCACACCACCTGCCTTTTGAACATTATAGATTCTATAGGTCAGATACTTTGCAAATCACTTTTATTTTAGCTGCATTTCCTTAAGAATATTTCCTTAGAAAATATTTGTTAAAAATAATAACTTATGGGGCCAAGTGGCATAGTGGTTAAAGGCGCTTGGACTTCCACGTGGCCGACCATGGTTCAAGTCTCGGACCTGGTGGCTTGCTTTCTCACTTCCTCTCTCTCTTTCTCTCTGTTTCTCTCTGATCAAACTGTAAAATAATAATGATAATAATAATAAATAAAGTTAAATAAAATAATTCTTTAAAAATAATATGAATAACTTATCCTAATCCAAGCACAAACTACCCTGTAGGTGCCATTATTCAATGTGTATATCATTTGCAATGTATATTTTTAACATGCTCTTGGAAACAATCAACTCTTGACTATATTCTATGTATATTACTGTTAAGTTCTTAGCACATTAAAAAGTGCACATGTTGGTATGAGCAGTGAAGGAT